>NW_026047584.1:12805301-13117951 GCF_023864345.2 Schistocerca serialis cubense | reverse complement strand
AATAAGAAGGTATAAGGGATACAGCAAACCTGAAGAGAAGCATCGGAATCTTTAACTAGTGTCACAGGAATGGTTCAAAACGTAGACACTAAGAAGAGTCAGTCTGCTTGTACTTAAGACGGCATTGTGCCTTTTCTATTAAATTCCGATGCAATTTCTGTGTTTCATCGTCAATAAGAAGGTCAGAGGGATACAGTGAACCTGAGGTGAAGCATCGGAATCTATAACTAGTGTCACAGGAATGGATCAAATCATAGTCAGTAAGAAGAGTCAGTCTGCTTGTACTTAAGTTGGCATTGTGCCTTTTGTATTTAATTCCGATGCAATATCTGTGTTTCATCGTTAATAAGAAGGTCAGAGGGATACAATAAACCTGAAGTGAAGCATCGGAATCTACAACTAGTGTCACAGGAATGGTTCAAATCATAGTCAGTAAGAAGAGTCAGTCTTCTTGTACTTAAGTCGGCATTGTGGCTTTTGCATTCAATTCCGATGCAATTCCTGTGTTTCATCGTCAATAAGAAGGTCCAAGGGATACAGTAATCCCCAAGTGAAGCATCGGAATCTATAACTAGTGTCACAGGAATGGATCAAGATATAGTCAGAAAGAAGAGTCATTCTTCTTGTACTTAAGTCGACATTGTGCCTTTTGTATTTAATTCCGATGCAATTTCTGTGCTTCATCGTCAATAAGAAGGTCCAAGGAATACAGTAAACCTGAAGTGAAGCATTGGAATCCAAAACTAGTGTCACAGGAATGGTTCAAATCATAGTCAGTAGGAAGGGTAACTCTTCTTAAGTCGGCATTGTGCCTTTTGTATTTAATTCCGATGCAATTTCTGTGAATCATCGTCAATAAGAAGGTCAGAGGGATACAGTGAACCCGAGGTGAAGCATCGGAATCTATAACTAGTGTCACAGGAATGGTTCAAAACATAGACAGTAGGAAGAGTCAGTTTTCTTGTACTGAAGTCGGCATTGTGCCTTTTCTATTTAATTCCGATGCAATTTCTGTGTTTCATCGTCAATAAGAAGGTTCAAGGGATACAGTGAACCTGGAGTGAAGCATCGGACTCTGTAACTAGTGTCACAGGAACGGTTCAAAACATAGACAGTAAGAAGAGTCAGCCTTCTTGTACTTAATTCGCCATTGTTTCTTTTGTATTTAATTCCGATGCAATTTCTGTGTTTCATCGTCAATAAGAAGGTCCAAGGGATACAGTAAACCTGAAGTGAAGCATCGGAATCTATAACTAGTGTCACAGGAATGGAACAAGATATAGTCAGCAAGAAGAGTCAGTCTTTTTGTACTTAAGTCGGCATTGTGCCTTTTGTATCTAATTCCGATGCAATTTCTGTGTTTCATCGTCAATAAGAAGGTCCATGGGATACAGTAAACCTGAAGTGAAGCATCGGAATCCATAACTAGTGTCACAGGAATGGTTCAAAACATAGTCAGTAAGAAGAGTCAGCCTTCTTGGACGAAAGTCGGCATTGTGCCTTTTGTATTTAATTCCGATGAAATTTCTGTGTTTCATCATCAATACGACGGTCCAAGGGATACAGTAAACCACAAGTGAAGCATCGGAATCTATAACTAGTGTCACAGGAATGGTTCAAAACATAGTCAGTAAGAAGAGTCAGTCTTCTTGTACTTAAGTCGGCATTGTGCCTTTTGTATTTAATTCCGATGCAATATCTGCGTTTCATCGTTAATAAGAACGTCAGAGGGATACAGTAAACCTGAAGTGAAGCATCGGAATCTATATCTAGTGTCACAGGAATGGTTCAAAACTGTCAGTAAGAAGAGTCTGTCTTCTTGTACTTAAGTCGCCATTTTGCCTTTTGTAGTTAATTCCGATGCAATATCTGTGTTTCATCGTCAATAAGAAGGTCCTAGGGACACAGTAAACCTGAAGTGAAGCATCGGAATCTGTAACTAGCGTCAAAGGAATGGTTCAAAACATACGCACTAAGAAGAGTCAGTCTGCTTGTACTTAAGACGGCATTGTGCCTTTTCTATTTAATTCCGATGCAATTTCTGTGTTTCATCGTCAATAAGAAGGTCAGCGGGATACAGTGGACCTGAGGTGAAGCATCGGAATCTATAACTAGTGTCACAGCAATGGTTCGAAACATAGACAGTAAGAACAGTCATTCTTCTTGTACTTAAGTCGGCATTGTGCATTTTCTATTTAACTAGGATGGAATTTCTGTGTTTCGTCGCCAATAAGAAGGTCCAAAGGATACAGTAACCCTGAAGTGAAGCATCGGAATCTATAACTAATGACACAGGAATGGTTCAAACATAGACAGCAGTAAAAAGTCAGTCTTCTTATACTTAAGTCGGCATTGTGCCTTTTGTATTTAGTTCCGATGCAATTTCTGTGTTTCATCGTCAATGAGAACGTCCTAGGGATACAGTAAACCTGAAGTGAAGCCTCGGAATCTACAACTAGTGTCACAGGAATGGTTCAAAACATACTCAGTAAGAAGAGCCAGTCATCTTGAACTTAAGTAGGCATTGTGCCTTTTGTATTCAATTCCGATGCAATTTCTGTGTTTCATCGTCAATAAGAAGCTCCAACGGATACAGTAAACCTGAAGTGAAGCATCGGAATCTTTAACTAGCGTCACAGGAATGGTTCAAAACATAGACACTAAGAAGAGTCAGTCTGCTTGTACTTAAGACGGCATTGTGCCTTTTCTATTTAATTCCGATGCAATTTCTGTGTTTCATCGTCAATACGAAGGTCCAAGGGATACAGTAAACCGGAAGTGAAGCATCGTAATCTATAACTAGTGTCACAGGAATGGTTCAAAACATAGTCAGTAAGAAGAGTCAGTCTTCTTGTACTTAAGTCAGCATTGTGCCTTTTGTATTTAATTCCGATGCAATATCTGTGTTTCATCGTTAATAAGAACGTCAGAGGGATACAGTAAACATGAAGTGAAGCATCGGGATCTACAACTAGTGTCACAGGAATTGTTCAAATCATAGTCAGTAAGAAGAGTCAGTCTTCTTGTACGTAAGCCGGCATTGTGCCTTTTGTATTTAATTCCGATGCAATTTCTGTGTTTCGTCGTCAATAAGAAGGTCCAAGGTATACAATAAACCTGAAGTGAAGCATCCGAATCTATAACTAGTGTCACAGGAATGGATCAATATATAGTCAGTAAGAAGAGTCAGTGTTCTTGTACCTAAGTCGGGATTGTGCCTTTTCTATTTAATTCCGATGCAATTACGGTGTTTCATCGTCAATAAGAAGGTCCAAGAGATACAGTAAACCTTGTGTGAAGCATCGGAATCCATAACTAGTGACACAGGAATGGTTCAAAACATAGTCAGTAAGAAGAGTCAGTCTTCTTGTACTTAAGTCGGCATTGTGCCTTTTGTATTTAATTCCGATGCAATTCCTGTGTTTCATCGTCAATAATAAGGTCCAAGGGATACAGTAAACCTGAAGTGAAGCATCGGAATCCATAACTAGTGTCACAGAAAATGGTTCAAAACATAGACAGTAAGAAGAGACAGTCGTCTTGTACCTAAGTCGGCATTGTGCCTTTTCTATTTAATTCCGATGCAATTACGGTATTTCATCGTCAAAAAGAAGGTCCAAGGGATACAGTAAACCTTGTGTGAAGCATCGGAATCTATAACTAGTGTCACAGGAATGGTTCAAAACACAGACAGTAAGAAGAGTCAGTCTTCTTGCACTTAAGTCGGCATTGTGCCTTTTGTATTTAATTCAGATGCAATTTCTGTGTTTCATCGTCAATGAGAAGGTCAGTGGGATACAGTAAACATGAAGTGAAGCATCGGAATCTATAACTAGTGTCACAGGAATGGTTCAAAACATAGGCAGTAAGAAGATCCAGTCTTCTTGTCCTTTAGTCGGCATTGTGCCTTTTGTATTTAATTCCGATGCAATTTCTGTGTCTCATCGTCAATAATAAGGTCCAAGGGATACAGTAAACCTGAAGTGAAGCATCGGAATCTATAACTAGTGTCACAGGAATGAATCAAGGTATAGTCGGTAAGAGGAGTCAGTCTTCTCGTACTTAGGTCGGCACTGTGCCTTATGTATTTAATACCGATGCAATTTCAGTGTTTCATCGTCAATACGAAGGTCCAAGGGATACAGTAAACCTGAAGTGAAGCATCGGAATCCATAACTAGTATCACAGGAATGGTTCAAAACATAGTCAGTAAGAAGAGTCAGTCTTCTTGTACTTCATTGGGCATTGTGCCTTTTGTATTTAATTCCCATGCAATTTCTGTGTTTCATCGTCAATACGAAGGTCCAAGGGATACAGTAAACCAAAAGTGAAGCATCGGAATCTATAACTAGTGACACAGGAATGGTTCAAAACATAGTCAGTAAGAAGAGTCAGTCTTCTTGTACTTAAGTCGGCATTGTGCCTTTTGTATTTAATTCCGATGCAATATCTGTGTTTCATCGTTAATAAGAAGGTCAGAGGGATACAGTAAACCTGAAGTGAAGCATCGTAATCTATAACTAGTGTCACAGGAATGGTTCAAAATAGTCAGTAAGAAGAATCAGTCTTCTTGTACTTAAGTCGGCATTGTGCCTTTTGTATTTAACTCCGTTGCAATTTCTGTGTTTCATCGTCATTAAGAAGGTCCAAGGGATAGAGTGAACCTGAGGTGAAGCATCGGAAACTATAACTAGTGTCACAGGAATGGTTCAAAACATAGACAGTAGGAAGAGTCAGTCTTCTTCTACTTAAGTTGGCATTGTACCTTTTGTATTTAATTCCGATGCACTATCTGTGTTTCATCGTCATTAAGAAGGTCCGAGGGATGCAGTAATCCAGAAATGAAGCATCGGAATCTATAACTAGTGTCACAGGATTGGTTCAAAACATAGACAGTAGGAAGATTCAGTCTACATGTACTTAAGTCGGTATTGTGCCTTTTGTATTTATTTCCGATGCAATTTCTGTGTTTCATCGTCAATAAGAAGGTCAGAGGGATACAGTAAACCAGAAGTGAAGCATCGGAATCTATAACTAGTGACACAGGAATGGTTCAAAACATAGTCAGTAAGAAGAGTCAGTCTTCTTGTACTTAAGTCGGCATTGTGCCTTTTGTATTTAATTCCGATGCAATTCCTGTGTTTCATCGTCAATAAGAAGGTCCAAGGGATACAGTAATCCCGAAGTGAAGCATCGGAATCTATAACAAGTGTCACAGGAATGGATCAAGATATAGTCAGTAAGAAGAGTCATTCTTCTTGTACCTAAGTCGACATTGTGCCTTTTGTATTTAATTCCGATGCAATTTCTGTGTTTCATCGCCAATAAGAAGGTCCAAGGAATACAGTAAACCTGAAGTGAAGCATCGGAATCCAAAACTAGTGTCACAGGAATGGTTCAAATCATAGTCAGTAAGAAGGATAAGTCTTCTTAAGTCGGCATTGTGCCTTTTGTATTTAATTCCGATGCAATTTCTGTGTTTCATCGTCAATAAGAAGGTCAGAGGGATACAGTAAGCCTGAAGTGAAGCATCGGAATCTATAACTAGTGTTACAGGAATGGTTCAAAACATATCCAGTGAGAAGAGTCAGTCTTGTTGTACTTAAGTCGGCATTGTGCCTTTTGTATTTATTTTCGATGCAATTTCTGTGTTTCATCGTCAATAAGAAGGTCCAAGGGATACAGTAAACCTGAAGTGAAGCATCGGAATCTTTAACTAGTGTCACAGGAATGGTTCAAAACATACACATTAAGAAGAGTGAGTCTGCTTGTACTTAAGACGGCATTGTGCCTTTTGTATTTAATTCCGATGCAATTTCTGTGTTTCATCGTCAATAAGAAGGTCAGAGGGATACAGTGAACCTGAGGTGAAGCATCGGAATCTATAACTAGTGTCACAGGAATGGTTCAAAACATAGACAGTAGGAAGAGTCAGTCTTCTTGTACTTAAGTCGGCATTGTGCCTTTTCTATTTAATTCCGATGCAATTTCTGTGTTTCATCGTCAATAAGAAGGTCCAAGGGATACAGTAAACCTGGAGTGAAGCATCGGACGCTATAACTAGTGTCACAGGAACGGTTCAAAACATAGACAGTAAGAAGAGTCAGCCTTCTTGTACTTAAGTCGGCATTCATTCTTTTGTATTTAATTCTGATGCAATATCTGTGTTTCATCGTCAATAAGAAGGTCCAAGGGATACAGTAAACCTGAAGTGAAGCATCGGAATCTGTAACTAGTGTCACAGGTATAGATCAAGATGTAGTCAGTAAGAAGATTCAGTCTTGTTGTACTTAAGTCGGCATTGTGCCTTGTGTATCTAATTCCGATGCAATTTCTGTGTTTCATCGTCAATGAGAAGGTCCATGGGACACAGTAAACCTGAAGTGAAGCATCGGAATCCATAACTAGTGTCACAGGAATGGTTCAAAACATAGTCAGTAAGAAGAGTCAGTCTTCTTGTACGTAAGTCGGCATTGTGCCTTTTGTATTTAATTCCGATGAAATTTCTGTGTTTCATCATCAATACGACGGTCCAAGAGAGACTTTAAACCAAAAGTGAAGCATCGCAATCTACAACTAGTGTCACAGGAATGGTTCAAAACATAGTCAGTAAGAAGAGTCATTCTTCTTGTACTTAAGTTGGCATTGTGCCTTTTGTATTTAAATCCGATGCACTATCTGTGTTTCATCGTCATTAAGAAGGTCCAAGGGATACAGTAAAACTGAAATGAAGCGTCGGAATCTATAACTAGTGTTACAGGAATGGTTCAAAACATAGACAGTAGGAAGATTCAGTCTACATGTACTTAAGTCGGTATTGTGCCTGTTGTATTTATTTCCGATGCAATTTCTATGTTTCATCGTCAATAAGAAAGTCAGAGGGATACAGTTAACCTGAAGTGAAGCATCGGAATCTATAACTAATGTCACACGAATGGTTCAAAACATAGTCAGTAAGAAGAGTCAGTCTTCTTGTACTTAAGTCGGCATTGTGCCTTTTGTATTTAATTTCGGTGAAATTTCTGTGTTTCATCGTCAATAAGAAGGTCCAAGAGATACAGTAAACCTTGAAGTGGAGCATCGGAAACAATAACTAGTGTCACTGGAATGGTTCAAACACAGACAGTAAGTAGAGTCAGTCTTCTTGTACTTAACTCGGCATTGTGCCTTTTCTATTTAATTCCGATGCAATTTCTGTGTTTCACCGTCAATAAGAGGGTCAGAGGGATACAGTGAACATGAAGTGATGCAACGGAATCTATAACTAGTGTCACCGGAATGGTTCAGAACATAGTCAGTAAAAAGAGTCAGTCTACTTGTTCTTAAGTCGGCATTGTGCCATTTGTATTTAATTCCGATGCAATTTCTGTGTTTGATCGTCAATAAGAAGGTCCAAGGGATACAGTAAACCTGAAGTGAAGCGTCGGGATCTACAACCAGTGTCACAGGAATTGTTCAAATCATAGTCAGTAAGAAGAGTCAGTCTTCTTGTACGTAAGTCGGCATTGTGACTTTTCTATTTAATTCCGATGCAATTTCGGTGTTTCATCGTCAATAAGAAGGTCCAAGGAATACAGTAAACCTTGTGTGAAGCATCGGAATCTATATCTAGTGTCACAGGAATGGTTCAAAACACAGACAGTAAGAAGAGTCAGTCTTCTTGCACTTAAGTCGGCATTGTGCCTTTTGTATTTAATTCAGATGCAATTTCTGTGTTTCATCGTCAATGAGAAGGTCAGAGGGATACAGTAAACATGAAGTGAAGCATCGGAATCTATAACTAGTGTCACAGGAATGGTTCAAAACATAGACAGTAGGAAGAGTCAGTCTTCTTGTACTTAAGTCGGCATTGTGACTTTTCTATTTAATTCCGATGCAATTTCTGTGTTTCATCGTCAATAAGAAGGTCCAAGGGATACAGTAAACCTGGAGTGAAGCATCGGACGCTATAACTAGTGTCACAGGAACGGTTCAAAACATAGACAGTAAGAAGAGTCAGCCTTCTTGTACTTAAGTCGGCATTCATTCTTTTGTATTTAATTCTGATGCAATATCTGTGTTTCATCGTCAATAAGAAGGTCCAAGGGATACAGTAAACCTGAAGTGAAGCATCGGAATCT
This sequence comes from Schistocerca serialis cubense, assembly GCF_023864345.2. Classification (NCBI taxonomy): domain Eukaryota; kingdom Metazoa; phylum Arthropoda; class Insecta; order Orthoptera; family Acrididae; genus Schistocerca; species Schistocerca serialis. The sequence goes on along the minus strand of NW_026047584.1, from coordinate 13,109,831 downwards.
GTAACTAGTGTCACAGGTATAGATCAAGATGTAGTCAGTAAGAAGATTCAGTCTTGTTGTACTTAAGTCGGCATTGTGCCTTGTGTATCTAATTCCGATGCAATTTCTGTGTTTCATCGTCAATAAGAAGGTCCAAGGGATACAGTAAACCTGGAGTGAAGCATCGGACGCTATAACTAGTGTCACAGGAACGGTTCAAAACATAGACAGTAAGAAGAGTCAGCCTTCTTGTACTTAAGTCGGCATTCATTCTTTTGTATTTAATTCTGATGCAATATCTGTGTTTCATCGTCAATAAGAAGGTCCAAGGGATACAGTAAACCTGAAGTCAAGCATCGGAATCTGTAACTAGTGTCTCAGATATAGATCAAGATGTAGTCAGTAAGAAGAGTCAGTCTTGTTGTACTTAAGTCGGCATTGTGCCTTTTGTATCTAATTCCGATGCAATTTCTGTGTTTCATCGTCAATGAGAAGGTCCGTGGGACACAGTAAACCTGAAGTGAAGCATCGGAATCCATAACTAGTGCCACAGCAATGGTTCAAAACATAGTCAGTAAGAAGAGTCAGTCTTCTTGTACGTAAGTCGGCATTGTGCCTTTTGTATTTAATTCCGATGAAATTTCTGTGTTTCATCATCAATACGACGGTCCAAGAGATACATTAAACCAGAAGTGAAGCATCGCAATCTACAACTAGTGTCACAGGAATGGTTCAAAACATAGTCAGTAAGAAGAGTCATTCTTCTTGTACTTAAGTTGGCATTGTGCCTTTTGTATTTAAATCCGATGCACTATCTGTGTTTCATCGTCATTAAGAAGGTCCAAGGGATACAGTAAAACTGAAATGAAGCGTCGGAATCTATAACTAGTGTTACAGGAATGGTTCAAAACATAGACAGTAGGAAGATTCAGTCTACATGTACTTAAGTCGGTATTGTGCCTGTTGTATTTATTTCCGATGCAATTTCTATGTTTCATCGTCAATAAGAAGGTCAGAGGGATACAGTTAACCTGAAGTGAAGCATCGGAATCTATAACTAATGTCACACGAATGGTTCAAAACATAGTAAGAAGAGTCAGTCTTCTTGTACTTAAGTCAGCATTGTGCCTTTTGTATTTAATTTCGGTGAAATTTCTGTGTTTCATCGTCAATAAGAAGGTCCAAGAGATACAGTAAACCTGAAGTGGAGCATCGGAAACTATAACTAGTGTCACTGGAATGGTTCAAACACAGACAGTAAGTAGAGTCAGTCTTCTTGTACTTAACTCAGCATTTTGCCTTTTCTATTTAATTCCGATGCAATTTCTGTGTTTCACCGTCAATAAGAGGGTCAGAGGGATACAGTGAACATGAAGTGATGCAACGGAATCTATAACTAGTGTCACCGGAATGGTTCAGAACATAGTCAGTAAGAAGAGTCACTCTACTTGTTCTTAAGTCGGCATTGTGCCTTTTGTATTTAATTCCGATGCAATTTCTGTGTTTCATCGTCAATAAGAAGGTCCAAGGGATACAGTAATCCTGAAGTGAAGCATCGGGATCTACAACTAGTGTCACAGGAGTTGTTCAAATCATAGTCAGTAAGAAGAGTCAGTCTTCTTGTACGTAAGTCGGCGTTGTGCCTTTTGTATTTAATTAAGATGCAATATCTGTGTTTCGTCGTCAATAAGATGGTCCAAGGTATAAAGTAAACCTGAAGTGAAGCATCCGAATCTTTAACTAGTGTCACAGGAATTGATCAATATATAGTCAGTAAGAAGAGTCAGTGTTCTTGTACTTAAGTCGGCATTGTGCCTTTTGTATTTAATTCCGATGCAATTTCTGTGTTTCATCGTCAATAAGAAGGTCCAAGGGATACAGTAAACCTGAAGTGAAGCATCGGAATCCATAACTAGTGTCACAGAAAATGGTTCAAAACATAGACAGTAAGAAGAGACAGTCGTCTTGTACCTAAGTCGGCATTGTACCTTTTCTATTTAATTCCGATGCAATTTCGGTGTTTCATCGTCAATAAGGAGGTCCAAGGGATACAGTAAACCTTGTGTGAAGCATCGGAATCTATATCTAGTGTCACAGGAATGGTTCAAAACACAGACAGTAAGAAGAGTCAGTCTTCTTGCACTTAAGTCGGCATTGTGCCTTTTGTATTTAATTCCGATGCAATTTCTGAGTTTCATCGTCAATAAGAAGGTCCAAGGGATACAGTAAACCTGGAGTGAAGCATCGGACACTATAACTAGTGTCACAGGAACGGTTCAAAACATAGACAGTAAGAAGAGTCAGTCTTCTTGTACTTAAGTCGGCATTGTGCCTTTTGTATTTAATTCCGATGCAATTTCTGTGTTTCATCGTCAATAAGAAGGTCAGAGGGATACAGTGAACCTGAGGTGAAGCATCGGAATCTATAACAAGTGTCACAGGAATGGTTCAAAACATAGACAGTAGGAAGAGTCAGTCTTCTTGTACTTAAGACGGCATTGTGCCTTTTCTATTTAATTCCGATGAAATTTCTGTGTTTCATCGTCAATAAGAAGGTCCAAGGGATACAGTAAACCTGGAGTGAAGCATCGGACACTATAACTAGTGTCACAGGAACGGTTCAAAACATAGACAGTAAGAAGAGTCAGCCTTCTTGTACTTAAGTCGGCATTGTTTCTTTTGTATTTAATTCCGATGCAATTTCTGTGTTTCATCGTTAATGAGAAGGTCCATGGGATACAGTAAACCTGAAGTGAAGCATCGGAATCCATAACTAGTGTCACAGGAATGGTTCAAAACATAGTCAGTAAGAATAGTCAGTCTTCTTGTACGTAAGTCGGCATTGTGCCTTTTGTATTTAATTCCGATGAAATTTCTGTGTTTCATCATCAATACGACGGTCCAAGAGATACATTAAACCAGAAGTGAAGCATCGCAATCTATAACTAGTGTCACAGGAATGGTTCAAAACATAGTCAGTAAGAGGAGTCATTCTTCTTGTACTTAAGTTGGCATTGTTCCTTTTGTATTTAAATCCGATGCACTATCTGTGTTTCATCGTCATTAAGAAGGTCCAAGGGATACAGTAAACCTGAAATGAAGCATCGGAATCTATAACTAGTGTTACAGGAATGGTTCAAAACATAGACAGTAGGAAGATTCAGTCTACATGTACTTAAGTCGGTATTGTGCCTGTTGTATTTATTTCCGATTCAATTTCTGTGTTTCATCGTCAATAAGAAGGTCAGAGGGATACAGTTAACCTGAAGTGAAGCATCGGAATCAATAACTAATGTCACACGAATGGTTCAAAACATAGTCTGTAAGAAGAGTCAGTCTTCTAGTACTTAAGTCGGCATTGTGCCTTTTGTATTTAATTTCGGTGAAATTTCTGTTTTTCATCGTCAATAAGAAGGTCCAACATATACAGTAAACCTGAAGTGGAGCATCGGAAACTATAACTAGTGTCACTGGAATGGTTCAAACACAGACAGTAAGAAGAGTCAGTCTTCTTGTACTTAACTCGGCATTGTGCCTTTTCTATTTAATTCCTATGCAATTTCTGTGTTTCACCATCAATAAGAGGGTCAGAGGGATACAGTGAACATGAAGTGATGCAACGGAATCTATAACTAGTGTCACCGGAATGGTTCAGAACATAGTCAGTAAGAAGAGTCAGTCTTCTTGATCTTAAGTCGGCATTGTGCCTTTTGTATTTAATTCCGATGCAATTTCTGTGTTTCGTCGCCAATAAGAAGGTCCCCCCCCATGAACCATGGACCTTGCCGTTGGTGGGGAGGCTTGCGTGCCTCAGCGTTACAGATAGCCGTACCGTAGGTGCAACCACAACGGAGGGGTATCTGTTGAGAGGCCAGACAAACGTGTGGTTCCTGAAGAGGGGCAGCAGCCTTTTCAGTAGTTGCAAGGGCAACAGTCTGGATGATTGACTGATCTGGCCTTGTAACAATAACCAAAACGGCCTTGCTGTGCTGGTACTGCGAACGGCTGAAAGCAAGGGGAAACTACAGCCGTAATTTTTCCCGAGGGCATGCAGCTTTACTGTATGATTACATGATGATGGCGTCCTCTTGGGTAAAATATTCCGGAGGTAAAATAGTCCCCCATTCGGATCTCCGGGCGGGGACTACTCAAGAGAATGTCGTTATCAGGAGAAAGAAAACTGGCATTCTACGGATCGGAGCGTGGAATGTCAGATCCCTTAATCGGGCAGGTAGGTTAGAAAATTTAAAAAGGGAAATGGATAGGTTGAAGTTAGATATAGTGGGAATTAGTGAAGTTCGGTGGCAGGAGGAACAAGACTTCTGGTCAGGTGACTACAGGGTTATAAACACAAAATCAAATAGGGGTAATGCAGGAGTAGGTTTAATAATGAATAGGAAAATAGGAATGCGGGTAAGCTACTACAAACAGCATAGTGAACGCATTATTGTGGCCAAGATAGATACAAAGCCCACACCTGCTACGGTAGTACAAGTTTATATGCCAACTAGCTCTGCAAATGACGAAGAAATTGAAGAAATGTATGATGAAATAAAAGAAATTGTTCAGATTGTGAAGGGAGACGAAAATTTAATAGTCACGGGTGACTGGAATTCGAGTGTAGGAAAAGGGAGAGAAGGAAACATAGTAGGTGAATATGGATTGGGGGACAGAAATGAAAGAGGAAGCCGCCTGGTCGAATTTTGCACAGAGCACAACATAATCATAACTAACACTTGGTTTAAGAATCATGAAAGAAGGTTGTATACATGGAAGAACCCTGGAGATACTAAAAGGTATCAGATAGATTATATAATGGTAAGACAGAGATTTAGGAACCAGGTTTTAAATTGTAAGACATTTCCAGGGGCAGATGTGGACTCTGACCACAATCTATTGGTTATGACCTGTAGATTAAAACTGAAGAAACTGCAAAAAGGTGGGAATTTAAGGAGATGGGACCTGGATAAACTAAAAGAACCAGAGGTTGTACAGAGATTCAGGGAGAGCATAAGGGAGCAATTGACAGGAATGGGGGAAATAAATACAGTAGAAGAAGAATGGGTAGCTTTGAGGGATGAAGTAGTGAAGGCAGCAGAGGATCAAGTAGGTAAAAAGACGAGGGCTAGTAGAAATCCTTGGGTAACAGAAGAAATATTGAATTTAATTGATGAAAGGAGAAAATATAAAAATGCAGTAAGTGAAACAGGCAAAAAGGAATACAAACGTCTCAAAAATGAGATCGACAGGAAGTGCAAAATGGCTAAGCAGGGATGGCTAGAGGACAAATGTAAGGATGTAGAGGCCTATCTCACTAGGGGTAAGATAGATACCGCCTACAGGAAAATTAAAGAGACCTTTGGAGATAAGAGAACGACTGGTATTAATATCAAGAGCTCAGATGGAAACCCAGTTCTAAGCAAAGAAGGGAAAGCAGAAAGGTGGAAGGAGTATATACAGGGTCTATACAAGGGCGATGTTCTTGAGGACAATATTATGGAAATGGAAGAGGATGTAGATGAAGATGAAATGGGAGATACGATACTGCGTGAAGAGTTTGACAGAGCACTGAAAGACCTGAGTCGAAACAAGGCCCCCGGAGTAGACAATATTCCATTGGAACTACTGACGGCCTTGGGAGAGCCAGTCCTGACAAAACTCTACCATCTGGTGAGCAAGATGTATGAAACAGGCGAAATACCCTCAGACTTCAAGAAGAATATAATAATTCCAATCCCAAAGAAAGCAGGTGTTGACAGATGTGAAAATTACCGAACTATCAGCTTAATAAGTCACAGCTGCAAAATACTAACGCGAATTCTTTACAGACGAATGGAAAAACTAGTAGAAGCCAACCTCGGGGAAGATCAGTTTGGATTCCGTAGAAACACTGGAACACGTGAGGCAATACTGACCTTACGACTTATCTTAGAAGAAAGATTAAGGAAAGGCAAACCTACGTTTCTAGCATTTGTAGACTTAGAGAAAGCTTTTGACAATGTTGACTGGAATACTCTCTTTCAAATTCTGAAGGTGGCAGGGGTAAAATACGGGGAGCGAAAGGCTATTTACAATTTGTACAGAAACCAGATGGCAGTTATAAGAGTCGAGGGACATGAAAGGGAAGCAGTGGTTGAGAAGGGAGTAAGACAGGGTTGTAGCCTCTCCCCGATGTTGTTCAATCTGTATATTGAGCAAGCAGTAAAGGAAACAAAAGAAAAATACGGGGTAGGTATTAAAATTCATGGAGAAGAAATAAAAACTTTGAGGTTCGCCGATGACATTGTAATTCTGTCAGAGACAGCAAAGGACTTGGAAGAGCAGTTGAATGGAATGGACAGTGTCTTGAAAGGAGGATATAAGATGAACATCAACAAAAGCAAAACGAGGATAATGGAATGTAGTCTAATTAAGTCGGGTGATGCTGAGGGAATTAGATTAGGAAATGAGGCACTTAAAGTAGTAAAGGAGTTTTGCTATTTGGGGAGCAAAATAACTGATGATGGTCGAAGTAGAGAGGATATAAAATGTAGACTGGCAATGGCAAGGAAAGCGTTTCTGAAGAAGAGAAATTTGTTAACATCCAGTATTGATTTAAGTGTCAGGAAGTCATTTCTGAAAGTATTCGTATGGAGTGTAGCCATGTATGGAAGTGAAACATGGACGATAAATAGTTTGGACAAGAAGAGAATAGAAGCTTTCGAAATGTGGTGCTACAGAAGAATGCTGAAGATTAGATGGGTAGATCACATAACTAATGAGGAAGTATTGAATAGGATTGGGGAGAAGAGAAGTTTGTGGCACAACTTGACCAGAAGACGGGATCGGTTGGTAGGACATGTTCTGAGGCATCAAGGGATCACCAGTTTAGTATTGGAGGGCAGCGTGGAGGGTAAAAATCGTAGAGGGAGACCAAGAGATGAATACACTAAGCAGATTCAGGAGGATGTAGGTTGCAGTAGGTACTGGGAGATGAAAAAGCTTGCACAGGATAGAGTGGCATGGAGAGCTGCATCAAACCAGTCTCAGGACTGAAGACCACAACAACAACAACAAGAAGGTCCAAAGGATACAGTAACCCTGAAGTGAAGCATCTGAATCCATAACTAATGTCACAGGAATGGGTCAAAACATAGACAGTAGGAAGATTCAGTCTTCTTATACTTAAGTCGGCATTGTGCCTTTAGTATTTAGTTCCAATGCAATTTCTGTGTTTCATCGTCAATAAGAAGGTCCAAGGGATACAGTAAACCTGAAGCGAAGCATCGGAATCTATAACTAGTGTCACAGGAATGGTTCAAAACCTAGTCAGTAAGAAGAATCAGTCTCCTAGTACTTTAGTCGGCATTGGGCCTTTTCTATTTAATTCCGATGCAATTTCTGTGTTTCATCGTCAAAAAGAAGGTCAGAGTGATACAGTAAACCTGACGTGAAGCATCGGAATCCATAACTAGTGTCACAGGAATGGTCTAAAACATAAACAGTAAGAAGAGTCAGTCTTCTTGTACTTCAGTCGGCATTGTGCCTTTTCTATTTAATTCCGATGCAATTTCTGTGTTTCACCGTCAATAAGAGGGTCAGAGGGATAGAGTGAACATGAAGTGGTGCAACGGAATCTATAACTAGTGTCACCGGAATGGTTCAAAACATAGTCAGTAAGAAGAGTCAGTCTACTTGTCCTTAAGTCGGCATTGTGCCTTTTGTATTTAATTCCGATGCAATTTCTGTGTTTCGTCGTCAATAAGAAGGTCCAAGGGATACAGTAAACCTGAAGTGAAGCATCGGAATCTATAACTAGTGTCACAGGAACGGTTCAATGCAGTCAGTAAGATGAGTCAGTCTTCTTGTACTTAAGTCGGCATTGTGCCTATTGTATTTAATTCTGATGCAATTTCTGTGTTTCATCGTCAATAAGAAGGTCCAAGGGATACTGTAAACCTGAAGTGAAGCATCGGAATCTGTAACTAGCGTCACAGGAATGGTTCATAACATAGACACTAAGAAGAGTCAGTCTGCTTGTACTGAAGTCGGCATTGAGCCTTTTCTATTTAATTCCGATGCAATTTCTGTGCTTCATCGTCAATAAGAGGGTTAGAGGGATACAGTGAACCTGAGGTGAAGCATCGGAATCTATAACTAGTATCATAGGAATGGTTCAAAACATAGACAGTAAGAAGAGTCCGTCTTCTTGTACTTAAGTAGGCATTGTGCCTTTTCTATTTAATTCCGATGCAATTTCTGTGTTTCGTCGCCAAAAAGAAGGTCCTAAGGATACAGTAAACCTGAAGTGAAGCATCGGAATGTGAACTAGTGTCACAGGAATGGTTCAAAGCATAGTCAGTAAGAAGACTCAGTCTTCTTGTACTTAAGTAGGCATTGTACCTTTTGTATTTAATTCCGATGCAATTTCTGTGTTTCATCGTCAATCAGAAGGTCCAAGGGGTAAAGTAAACCTGAAGTGAAGCATAGGAATCAATAACTACTGTAACAGGAATGGATCAAGATATAGTCAGTAAGAAGACTCGGTCTTCTTGTACTTAAGTAGGCATTGTACCTTTTGTATTTAATTCCGATGCAATTTCTGTGTTTCATCGTCAGTAAGAAGGTCCAAGAGATACAGTAAACCTGAAGTGGAGCATCGGAATCTGTAACCTGCGTCACAGGAATGGTTCAAAACATAGACACTAAGATGAGTCAGTCTGCTCGTACTTAAGACGGCATTGTGCCTTTTCTATTGAATTCGGATGCAATTTCTGTGTTTCATCGTCAATAAGATGGTCAGAGGGATACAGTGAACCTGAGGTGATGCAGCGGAATCTATAACTAGGGTCACAGGAATGGTTCAAAACATAGACAGTAAGAAGAGTCAGTCTTCTTGTACTTTAGTCGGCATTGTGCCTTTTCTATTTAATTCCGATGCAATTTCTGTGTTTCGTCGCCAATAAGAAGGTCCAAAGGATACAGTAACCCTGAAGTGAAGCTTCGGAATCCATAACTAATGTCACAGGAATGGTTCAAAACATAGACAGTAGGAAGAGTCAGTCTTCTTGTACTTAAGTCGGCATTGTGCCTTTTCTATTTAATTCCGATGCAATTTCTGTGTCTCATCGTCAATAAGAAGGTCCAAGGGATACAGTAAACCTGCAGTGAAGCATCGGACGCTATAACTAGTGTCACAGGAACGGTTCAAAACATAGACAGTAAGAAGAGTCAGCCTTCTTGTACTTAAGTCGGCATTCATTCTTTTGTATTTAATTCTGATGCAATATCTGTGTTTCATCGTCAATAAGAAGGTCCAAGGGATACAGTAAACCTGAAGTGAAGCATCGGAATCTGTAACTAGTGTCACAGGTATAGATCAAGATGTAGTCAGTAAGAAGATTCAGTCTTGTTGTACTTAAGTCGGCATTGTGCCTTGTGTATCTAATTCCGATGCAATTTCTGTGTTTCATCGTCAATGAGAAGGTCCATGGGACACAGTAAACCTGAAGTGAAGCATCGGAATCCATAACTAGTGTCACAGGAATGGTTCAAAACATAGTCAGTAAGAAGAGTCAGTCTTCTTGTACGTAAGTCGGTATTGTGCCTTTTGTATTTAATTCCGATGAAATTTCTGTGTTTCATCATCAATACGACGGTCCAAGAGAGACTTTAAACCAAAAGTGAAGCATCGCAATCTACAACTAGTGTCACAGGAATGGTTCAAAACATAGTCAGTAAGAAGAGTCATTCTTCTTGTACTTAAGTTGGCATTGTGCCTTTTGTATTTAAATCCGATGCACTATCTGTGTTTCATCGTCATTAAGAAGGTCCAAGGGATACAGTAAAACTGAAATGAAGCGTCGGAATCTATAACTAGTGTTACAGGAATGGTTCAAAACATAGACAGTAGGAAGATTCAGTCTACATGTACTTAAGTCGGTATTGTGCCTGTTGTATTTATTTCCGATGCAATTTCTATGTTTCATTGTCAATAAGAAGGTCAGAGGGATACAGTTAACCTGAAGTGAAGCATCGGAATCTATAACTAATGTCACACGAATGGTTCAAAACATAGTCAGTAAGAAGAGTCAGTCTTCTTGTACTTAAGTCGGCATTGTGCCTTTTGTATTTAATTTCGGTGAAATTTCTGTGTTTCATCGTCAATAAGAAGGTCCAAGAGATACAGTAAACCTGAAGTGGAGCATCGGAAACTATAACTAGTGTCACTGGAATGGTTCAAACACAGACAGTAAGAAGAGTCAGTCTTCTTGTACTTAACTCGGCATTGTGCCTTTTCTATTTAATTCCGATGCAATTTCTGTGTTTCACCGTCAATAAGAAGGTCAGAGGGATACAGTGAACATGAAGTGATGCAACGGATTCTATAACTAGTGTCACCGGAATGGTTCAGAACATAGTCAGTAAAAAGAGTCAGTCTACTTGTTCTTAAGTCGGCATTGTGCCTTTTGTATTTAATTCCGATGCAATTTCTGTGTTTCATCGTCAATAAGAAGGTCCAAGGGATACAGTAAACCTGAAGTGAAGCATCGGAATCTACAACTAGTGTCACAGGAATTGTTCAAATCATAGTCAGTAAGAAGAGTCAGTCTTCTTGTACGTAAGTCGGCATTGTGCCTTTTGTATTTAATTCCGATGCAATTTCTGTGTTTCGTCGTCAATAAGATGGTCCAAGGTATAAAGTAAACCTGAAGTGAAGCATCCGAATCTTTAACTAGTGTCACAGGAATTGATCAATATATAGTCAGTAAGAAGAGTCAGTGTTCTTGTACTTAAGTCGGCATTGTGCCTTTTGTATTTCATTCCGATGCAATTTCTGTGTTTCATCGTCAATAAGAAGGTCCAAGGGATAAAGTAAACCTGAAGTGAAGCATCGGAATCCATAACTAGTGTCACAGAAAATGGTTCAAAACATAGACAGTAAGATGAGACAGTCGTCTTGTACCTAAGTCGGCATTGTGCCTTTTCTATTTAATTCCGATGCAATTTCGGTGTTTCATCGTCAATAAGAAGGTCCAAGGGATACAGTAAACCTTGTGTGAAGCATCGGAATCTATATCTAGTGTCACAGGAATGGTTCAAAACACAGTCAGTAAGAAGAGTCAGTCTTCTTGCACTTAAGTCGGCATTGTGCCTTTTGTATTTAATTCAGATGCAATTTCTGTGTTTCATCGTCAATGAGAAGGTCAGAGGGATACAGTAAACATGAAGTGAAGCATCGGAATCTATAACTAGTGTCACAGGAATGGTTCAAAACATAGACTGTAGGAAGAGTCAGTCTTCTTGTACTTAAGTCGGCATTGTGACCTTTCTATTTAATTCCGATTCAATTTCTGTGTTTCATCGTCAATAAGAAGGTCCAAGGGATACAGTAAACCTGGAGTGAAGCATCGGACGCTATAACTAGTGTCACAGGAACGGTTCAAAACATAGACAGTAAGAAGAGTCAGCCTTCTTGTACTTAAGTCGGCATTCATTCTTTTGTATTTAATTCTGATGCAATATCTGTGTTTCATCGTCAATAAGAAGGTCCAAGGGATACAGTAAACCTGAAGTGAAGCATCGGAATCTGTAACTAGTGTCACAGATATAGATCAAGATGTAGTCAGTAAGAAGAGTCAGTCTTGTTGTACTTAAATCGGCATTGTGCCTTTTGTATCTAATTCCGATGCAATTTCTGTGTTTCATCGTCAATGAGAAGGTCCATGGGACACAGTAAACCTGAAGTGAAGCATCGGAATCCATAACTAGTGCCACAGCAATGGTTCAAAACATAGTCAGTAAGAAGAGTCAGTCTTCTTGTACGTAAGTCGGCATTGTGCCTTTTGTATTTAATTCCGATGAAATTTCTGTGTTTCATCATCAATACGACGGTCCAAGAGATACATTAAACCAGAAGTGAAGCATCGCAATCTACAACTAGTGTCACAGGAATGGTTCAAAACATAGTCAGCAAGAAGAGTCATTCTTCTTGTACTTAACTTGGCATTGTGCCTTTTGTATTTAAATCCGATGCACTATCTGTGTTTCATCGTCATTAAGAAGGTCCAAGGGATACAGTAAAACTGATATGAAGTGTCGGAATCTATAACTAGTGTTACAGGATTGGTTCAAAACATAGACAGTAGGAAGATTCAGTCTACATGTACTTAAGTCGGTATTGTGCCTGTTGTATTTATTTCCGATGCAATTTCTATGTTTCATCGTCAATAAGAAGGTCAGAGGGATATAGTTAACCTGAAGTGAAGCATCGGAATCTATAACTAATGTAACACGAATGGTTCAAAACATAGTAAGAAGAGTCAGTCTTCTTGTACTTAAGTCAGCATTGTGCCTTTTGTATTAAATTTCGGTGAAATTTCTGTGTTTCATCGTCAATAAGAGGGTCAGAGGGATACAGTGAACATGAAGTGATGCAACGGAATCTATAACTAGTGTCACCGGAATGGTTCAAAACACAGACAGTAAGAAGAGTCAGTCTTCTTGCACTTAAGTCGGCATTGTGCCTTTTGTATTTAATTCAGATGCAATTTCTGTGTTTCATCGTCAATGAGAAGGTCAGAGGGATACAGTAAACATGAAGTGAAGCATCGGAATCTATAACTAGTGTCACAGGAATGGTTCAAATCATAGGCAGTAAGAAGATCCAGTCTTCTTGTCCTTTAGTCGGCATTGTGCCTTTTGTATTTAATTCCGATGCAATTTCTGTGCCTCATCGTCAATAATAAGGTCCAAGGGATACAGTAAACCTGAAGTGAAGCATCGGAATCTATAACTAGTGTCACAGGAATGAATCAAGGCATAGTCAGTAAGAGGAGTCAGTCTGCTCGTACTTAGGTCGGCACTGTGCCTTTTGTATTTAATACCGATGCAATTTCAGTGTTTCATCGTCAATACAAAGGTCCAAGGGATACAGTAAACCTGAAGTGAAGCATCGGAATCCATAACTAGTATCACAGGAATGGTTCAAAACATAGTCAGTAAGAAGAGTCAGTCTTCTTGTACTTCATTGGGCATTGCGCCTTTTGTATTTTATTCCCATGCAATTTCTGTGTTTCATCGTCAATACGAAGGTCCAAGGGATACAGTAAACCAGAAGTGAAGCATCGGAATCTATAACTAGTGACACAGGAATGGTTCAAAACATAGTCAGTAAGAAGAGTCAGTCTTCTTGTACTTAAGTCGGCATTGTGCCTTTTGTATTTAATTCCGATGCAATTTCTGTGTTTCATCGTCAATAAGAAGGTCAGAGGGATACAGTGAACCTGAGGTGAAGCATCGGAATCTATAACAAGTGTCACAGGAATGGTTCAAAACATAGACAGTAGGAAGAGTCAGTCTTCTTGTACTTAAGACGGCATTGTGCCTTTTCTATTTAATTCCGATGCAATTTCTGTGTTTCATCGTCAATAGGAAGGTCCAAGGGATACAGTAAACCTGGAGTGAAGCATCGGACACTATAACTAGTGTCACAGGAACGGTTCAAAACATAGACAGTAAGAAGAGTCAGCCTTCTTGTACTTAAGTCGGCATTGTTTCTTTTGTATTTAATTCCGATGCAATATCTGTGTTTCATCGTCAATAAGAAGGTCCAAGGGATACAGTAAACCTGAAGTGAAGCATCGGAATCTGTAACTAGTGTCACAGGTATAGATCAAGATGCAGTCAGTATGAAGAGTCAGTCTTGTTGTACTTAAGTCGGCATTGTGCCTTTTGTATCTAATTCCGATGCAATTTCTGTGTTTCATCGTCAATGAGAAGGTCCATGGGATACAGTAAACCTGAAGTGAAGCATCGGAATCCATAACTAGTGTCACAGGAATGGTTCAAAACATAGTCAGTAAGAATAGTCAGTCTTCTTGTACGTAAGTCGGCATTGTGCCTTTTGTATTTAATTCCTATGAAATTTCTGTGTTTCATCATCAATACGACGGTCCAAGAGATACATTAAACCAGAAGTGAAGCATCACAATCTATAACTAGTGTCACAGGAATGGTTCAAAACATAGTCAGTAAGAAGAGTCATTCTTCTTGTACTTAAGTTGGCATTGTTCCTTTTGTAATTAAATCCGATGCACTATCTGTGTTTCATCGTCATTAAGAAGGTCCAAGGAATACAGTAAACCTGAAATGAAGCATCGGAATCTATAACTAGTGTTACAGGAATGGTTCAAAACATAGACAGTAGGAAGATTCAGTCTACATGTACTTAAGGCGGTATTGTGCCTGTTGTATTTATTTCCGATTCAATTTCTGTGTTTCATCGTCAATAAGAAGGTCAGAGGGATACAGTTAACGTGAAGTGAAGCATCGGAATCTATAACTAATGTCACACGAATGGTTCAAAACAGAGTCAGTAAGAAAAGTCAGTCTTCTTGTACTTAAGTCGGCATTGTGCCTTTTGTATTTAATTTCGGTGAAATTTCTGTTTTTCATCGTCAATAAGAAGGTCCAACATATACAGTAAACCTGAAGTGGAGCATCGGAAACTATAACTAGTGTCACTGGAATGGTTCAAACACAGACAGTAAGAAGTGTCAGTCTTCTTGTACTTAACTCGGCATTGTGCCTTTTCTATTTAATTCCGATGCAATTTCTGTGTTTCACCATCAATAAGAGGGTCAGAGGGATACAGTGAACATGAAGTGATGCAACGGAATCTATAACTAGTGTCACCGGAATGGTTCAGAACATAGTCAGTAAGAAGAGTCAGTCTTCTTGATCTTAAGTCGGCATTGTGCCTTTTGTATTTAATTCCGATGCAATTTCTGTGTTTCGTCGCCAATAAGAAGGTCCAAAGGATACAGTAACCCTGAAGTGAAGCATCGGAATCCATAACTAATGTCACAGGAATGGGTCAAAACATAGACAGTAGGAAGATTCAGTCTTCTTATACTTAAGTCGGCATTGTGCCTTTTGTATTTAATTCCGATGCAATTTCTGTGTTTCACCGTCAATAAGGGGGTCAGAGGGATAGAGTGAACATGAAGTGGTGCAACGGAATCTATAACTAGTGTCACCGGAATGGTTCAAAACATAGTCAGTAAGAAGAGTCAGTCTACTTGTCCTTAAGTCGGCATTGTGCCTTTTGTATTTAATTCCGATGCAATTTCTGTGTTTCGTCGTCAATAAGAAGGTCCAAGGGATACAGTAAACCTGAAGTGAAGCATCGGAATCTATAACTAGTGTCACAGGAACGGTTCAATGCAGTCAGTAAGATGAGTCTGTCTTCTTGTACTTAAGTCGGCATTGTGCCTTTTCTATTTAATTCCGATGCAATTTCTGTGTTTCATCGTCAAAAAGAAGGTCAGAGTGATACAGTAAACCTGACGTGAAGCATCGGAATCCATAACTAGTGTCACAGGAATGGTCTAAAACATAAACAGTAAGAAGAGTCACTCTTCTTGTACTTCAGTCGGCATTGTGCCTTTTCTATTTAATTCCGATGCAATTTCTGTGTTTCACCGTCAATAAGAGGGTCAGAGGGATAGAGTGAACATGAAGTGGTGCAACGGAATCTATAACTAGTGTCACCGGAATGGTTCAAAACATAGTCAGTAAGAAGAGTCAGTCTACTTGTCCTTAAGTCGGCATTGTGCCTTTTGTATTTAATTCCGATGCAATTTCTGTGTTTCGTCGTCAATAAGAAGGTCCAAGGGATACAGTAAACCTGAAGTGAAGCATCGGAATCTATAACTAGTGTCACAGGAACGGTTCAATGCAGTCAGTAAGATGAGTCAGTCTTCTTGTACTTAAGTCGGCATTGTGCCTATTGTATTTAATTCCGATGAAATTTCTGTGTTTCATCGTCAATAAGAAGGTCCAAGGGATACTGTAAACCTGAAGTGAAGCATCGGAATCTGTAACTAGCGTCACAGGAATGGTTCATAACATAGACACTAAGAAGAGTCAGTATGCTTGTACTGAAGTCGGCATTGTGCCTTTTCTATTTAAATCCGATGCAATATCTGTGCTTCATCGTCAATAAGAGGGTTAGAGGGATACAGTGAACCTGAGGTGAAGAATCGGAATCTATAACTAGTATCATAGGAATGGTTCAAAACATAGACAGTAAGAAGAGTCCATCTTCTTGTACTAAGTAGGCATTGTGCCTTTTCTATTTAATTCCGATGCAATTTCTGTGTTTCGTCGCCAATAAGAAGGTCCTAAGGATACAGTAAACCTGAAGTGAAGCATCGGAATCTGAACTAGTGTCACAGGAATGGTTCGAAGCATAGTCAGTAAGAAGACTCAGTCTTCTTGTACTTAAGTAGGCATTGTACCTTTTGTATTTAATTCCGATGCAATTTCTGTGTTTCATCGTCAATCAGAAGGTCCAAGGGGTAAAGTAAACCTGAAGTGAAGCATAGGAATCAATAACTACTGTAACAGGAATGGATCAAGATATAGTCAGTAAGAAGACTCAGTCTTCTTGTACTTAAGTAGGCATTGTACCTTTTGTATTTAATTCCGATGCAATTTCTGTGTTTCATCGTCAGTAAGAAGGTCCAAGAGATACAGTAAACCTGAAGTGGAGCATCGGAATCTGTAACCAGCGTCACAGGAATGGTTCAAAACATAGACACTAAGAAGAGTCAGTCTGCTCGTACTTAAGACGGCATTGTGCCTTTTCTATTTAATTCGGATGCAATTTCTGTGTTTCATCGTCAATAAGATGGTCAGAGGGATACAGTGAACCTGAGGTGAAGCATCGGAATCTATAACTAGGGTCACAGGAATGGTTCAAAGCATAGACAGTAAGAAGAGTCAGTCTTCTTGTACTTTAGTCGGCATTGTGCCTTTTCTATTTAATTCCGATGCAATTTCTGTGTTTCGTCGCCAATAAGAAGGTCCAAAGGATACAGTAACCCTGAAGTGAAGCTTCGGAATCCATAACTAATGTCACAGGAATGGTTCAAAACATAGACAGTAGGAAGAGTCAGTCTTCTTATACTTAAGTCGGCATTGTGCCTTTTGTATTTAGTTCCGATGCATTTTCTGTGGTTCATCGTCAATTAGAAGGTCCTAGGGATACAGTAAACCTGAAGTGAAGCATCGGAATCTACAACTAGTGTCACAGGAATGGTTCAAAGCATAGTCCGTAAGAAGTGTCAGTCTTCTTGTACTTAGGTAGGCATTGTACCTTTTGTATTGAATTCCGATGCAATATCTGTGTTTCATCGTCAACAAGAAGGTCCAAGGGATACAGTAAACCTGAAGTGAAGCATCGGATTCAATAACTAGTGTCACAGGAATGGATCAAGATATGGTCAGCAAGAAGAGTCAGTCTTCTTGTACCTAAGTCGGCATTGTGCGTTTTCTATTTAATTAAGATGCAATTTCTGTGTTTCATCGTCAAAAAGAAAGTCAGAGGGATACAGTAAACCTGAAGTGAAGCATGGGAATTTAAGACTAGCGTCACAGGAACGGTTCAAAGCAGTCAGTAAGAAGAGTCAGTCTTCTTGTACTTAAGTCGGCATTGTGCCTTTTGTATTTAGTTCCGATGCAATTTCTGTGGTTCATCGTCAATAAGAAGGTACTAGGGATACAGTAAACCTGAAGTGAAGCATCGGAATCTACAACTAGTGTCACAGGAATGGTTCAAAGTATAGTCAGTAAGAAGTGTCAGTCTTCTTGTACTTAAGTTGGCATTGTGACTTTTGTACTAAATTCCGATGCACTGGCTGTGTTTCATCGTTATTAAGAAGGTCCAAGGGATACAGTAAACCTGAAATGAAGCATCGGAATCAATAACTAGTGTCACTCGAATGGTTCAAAACATAGACAGTAAGAAGAGTCAGTCTTCTTGTACTTAAGTCGGCATTGTGTCTTTCGTATTTAATTCCGATGCAATTTCTGTGTTTCATCGTCAATAAGAACGTCCACGGGATACAGTAACCCAGAAGTGAAGCTTCGGAATCCATAACTAATGTCACAGGAATGGTTGAAAACATAGTCAGTATGAAGAGTCAGTCTTCTTGCACTTAAGTTGGCATTGTGACTTTTGTATTTAATTCCGATGCACTGTCTGTGTTTCATCGTCATTAAGAAGGTCGAAGCTATACAGTAAACCTGAAATGTAGCATCGGAATCTATAACTAGTGTCACAGGAATGGTTCAAAACATAGTCAGTAGGAAGAGTCAGTCTTCTTGTACTTAATTTGGCATTGTGACTTTTGTACTAAATTCCGACGCACTGGCTGTGTTTCATCGTCATTAAGAAGGTCCAAGGGATACAGTAAACCTGAAATGAAGCATCGGAATCTATAACTAGTGTCACTCGAATGGTTCAAAACATAGACAGTAAGAAGAGTCCGGCTTCTTGTACTTAAGTCGGTATTGTGCCTTTTCTATTTAATTCCGATGCAATTTCTGTGTTTCACCGTCAATAAGAGTGTCAGAGGGATACAGTGAACATGAAGTGAAGCATTGGAATCTATAACTAGTGTCATCGGAATGGTTCAAAACATAGTCAGTATGAAGAGTCAGTCTTTATGTCCTTAAGTCAGCATTGTGCCTTTTGTATTTAATTCCGATGCATTTTCTGTGTTTCATCGTAAATAAGAAGGTCAGAGGGATACAGTAAACCTGAAGTGAAGCATCGGAATCAATAACTAGTGTCACAGTAATGGTTCTAAGCAGTCAGTAAGAAGAGTCAGTCTTCTTGTACTTAAGTCGGCATTGTGCCTTTTGTATTTAATTCCGATGCAATTTCTGTGTTTCATCGTCAATAAGAAGGTCCAAGGGATACAGTACACCTGAAGTGAAGCATCGTAATCTGTAACTATAGTCACAGGAATGGTTCATAACATAGACACTAAGAAGAGTCAGTCTGCTTGTACTGATGTCGGCATTGTGCCTTCTCTATTAATTTCCGATGCAATTTCTGTGCTTCATCGTCAATAAGAGGGTTAGAGGGATACAGTGAACCTGAGGTGAAGCATCGGAATCTATAACTAGTATCATAGGAATGGTTCAAAACATAGACAGTAAGAAGAGTCTGTCTTCTTGTACTTAAGTAGGCATTGTGCCTTTTCTATTTAATTCCGATGCAATTTCTGTGTTTCGTCGCCAATAAGAAGGTCCTAAGGATACAGTAAAGCTGAAGTGAAGCATCGGAATCTGGACTAGTGTCACAGGAATGGTTCAAAGCATAGTCAGTAAGAAGACTCAGTCTTCTTGTACTTAAGTAGGCATTGTACCTTTTGTATTTAATTCCGATGCAATTTCTGTGTTTCATCGACAATCAGAAGGTCCAAGGGGTAAGGTAAACCTGAAGTGAAGCATAGGAATCAATAACTTCTGTAACAGGAATGGATCAAGATATAGTCAGTAAGAAGACTCAGTCTTCTTGTACTTAAGTAGGCATTGTACCTTTTGTATTAAATTCCGAAGCAATTTCTGTATTTCATCGTCAATCAGAAGGTCCAAGGGGAAAGTAAACCTGAAGTGAAGCATCGGAATCTATAAGTAGTGTCACAGGAATGGTTCAAAACATAGACAGTAGGAAGAGTCAGTCTTCTTGTACTTTAGTCGGCATTGTGCCTTTTCTATTTAATTCCGATGCAATTTCTGTGTTTCGTCGCCAATAAGAAGGTCCAAAGGATACAGTAACCCTGAA
Source organism: Schistocerca serialis cubense (assembly GCF_023864345.2). Classification (NCBI taxonomy): domain Eukaryota; kingdom Metazoa; phylum Arthropoda; class Insecta; order Orthoptera; family Acrididae; genus Schistocerca; species Schistocerca serialis. The sequence continues at coordinate 13,090,231 of NW_026047584.1, read as the reverse complement.
GTGAAGCTTCGGAATCCATAACTAATGTCACAGGAATGGTTCAAAACATAGGCAGTAGGAAGAGTCAGTCTTCTTATACTTAAGTCGGCATTGTGCCTTTTGTATTTAGTTCCGATGCATTTTCTGTGGTTCATCGTCAATTAGAAGGTCCTAGGGATACAGTAAACCTGAAGTGGAGCATCGGAATCTACAACTAGTGTCACAGGAATGGTTCAAAGCATAGTCCGTAAGAAGTGTCAGTCTTCTTGTACCTAAGTAGGCATTGTACCTTTTGTATTGAATTCCGATGCAATTTCTGTGTTTCATCGTCAACAAGAAGGTCCAAGGGATACAGTAAACCTGAAGTGAAGCATCGGAATCAATAACTAGTGTCACAGGAATGGATCAAGATATGGTCAGTAAGAAGAGTCAGTCTTCTTGTACCTAAGTCGGCATTGTGCGTTTTCTATTTAATTAAGATGCAATTGCTGTGTTTCATCGTCAAAAACAAAGTCAGAGGGATACAGTAAACCTGAAGTGAAGCATGGGAATTTAAGACTAGCGTCACAGGAACGGTTCAAAGCAGTCAGTAAGAAGAGTCATTCTTCTTGTACTTAAGTCGGCATTGTGCCTTTTGTATTTAGTTCCGATGCAATTTCTGTGGTTCATCGTCAATAAGAAGGTCCTAGGGATACAGTAAACCTGAAGTGAAGCATCGGAATCTACAACTAGTGTCACAGGAATGGTTCAAATTATAGTCAGTAAGAAGTGTCAGTCTTCTTGTACTTAAGTTGGCATTGTGACTTTTGTACTAAATTCCGATGCACTGGCTGTGTTTCATCGTCATTAAGAAGGTCCAAGGGATACAGTAAACCTGAAATGAGGCATCGGAATCTATAACTAGTGTCACTCGAATGGTTCAAAACATAGACAGTAAGAAGAGTCAGTCTTCTTGTACTTAAGTCGGCATTGTGTCTTTTGTATTTAATTCCGATGCAATTTCTGTGTTTCATCGTCTATAAGAACGTCCACGGGATACAGTAACCCAGAAGTGAAGCTTCGGAATCCATAACTAATGTCACAGGAATGGTTGAAAACATAGTCAGTAGGAAGAGTCAGTCTTCTTGTACTTAAGTTGGCATTGTGACTTTTGTACTAAATTCCGATGCACTGGCTGTGTTTCATCGTCATTAAGAAGGTCCAAGGGATACAGTAAACCTGAAATGAAGCATCGGAATCTATAACTAGTGTCACTCGAATGGTTCAAATCATAGACAGTAAGAAGAGTCCGGCTTCTTGTACTTAAGTCGGCATTGTGCTTTTTCTATTTCATTCCGATGCAATTTCTGTGTTTGACCGTCAATAAGAGTGTCAGAGGGATACAGTGAACATGAAGTGAAGCATTGGAATCTATAACTAGTGTCACCGGAATGGTTCAAAACATAGTCAGTATGAAGAGTCAGTCTGTATGTCCTTAAGTCGGCATTGTGCCATTTGTATTTAGTTCCGATGCATTTTCTGTGTTTCATCGTCAATAAGAAGGTCAGAGGGATACAGTAAACCTGAAGTGAAGCATCGGAATCAATAACTAGTGTCACAGTAATGGTTCTAAGCAGTCAGTGAGAAGAGTCAGTCTTCTTGTACTTAAGTCGGCATTGTGCCTTTTGTATTTAATTCCGATGCAATTTCTGTGTTTCATCGTCAATAAGAAGGTCCAAGGGATACAGTACACCTGAAGTGAAGCATCGTAATCTGTAACTATAGTCACAGGAATGGTTCAAACCATAGACACTAAGAAGAGTCAGTCTTCTTGTACTTAAGTCGGCATTGTGCGTTTTCTATTTAATTCCGATGCTATTTCTGTGATTCATCGTCAATAAGAAGGTCAGAGGGATACAGTGAACCTGAGGTGAAGCATGGGAATCTATAACTAGTGTCATAGGAATGGTTCAAACATAGAGAGTAGGAAGAGTCAGTCTTCTTGTACTTAAGTAGGCAAAGTGCGTTTTCTATTTAGTTCCGATGCTATTTCAGTGTTTCGTCGAGAATACGAAGGTCCAAAGGATACAGCAACCCTTAATTGAAGCATCGGAATCCATAACTAATGTCACAGGTATGGTTCTAAACATAGACAGTGGGAAGAGTCAGTCTTCTTATACTTAAGTCGGCATTGTGCCTTTTGTATTCAGTTCCGATGCAATTTCTGTGTTTCATCGTCAATAAGAAGGTCCTAGGGATACAGTGAACCTGAAGTGAAGCATCGGAATCAATAACTAGTGTCACAGGAATGGATCAAGATATGGTCAGTAAGAAGAGTCAGTCTTCTTGTACCTAAGTCGGCATTGTGCGTTTTCTATTTAATTAAGATGCAATTTCTGTGTTTCATCGTCAAAAAGAAAGTCAGAGGGATACAGTAAACCTGAAGTGAAGCATGGGAATTTAAGACTAGCGTCACAGGAACGGTTCAAAGCAGTCAGTAAGATGAGTCAGTCTTCTTGTACTTAAGTCGGCATTGTGCCTTTTGTATTTAGTTCCGATGCAATTTCTGTGGTTCATCGTCAATAAGAAGGTACTAGGGATACAGTAAACCTGAAGCGAAGCATCGGAATCAATAACTAGTGTCACTCGAATGGTTCAAAACATAGACAGTAAGAAGAGTCAGTCTTCTTGTACTTAAGTTGGCATTGTGACTTTTGTATTTAATTCCGATGCACTGTCTGTGTTTCATCGTCATTAAGAAGGTCGAAGCTATACAGTAAACCTGAAATGAAGCATCGGAATCTATAACTAGTGTCACAGGAATGGTTCAAAACATAGTCAGTAGGAAGAGTCAGTCTTCTTGTACTTAATTTGGCATTGTGACTTTTGTACTAAATTCCGATGCACTGGCTGTGTTTCATCGTCATTAAGAAGGTCCAAGGGATACAGTAAACCTGAAATGAAGCATCGGAATCTATAACTAGTGTCACTCGAATGGTTCAAAACATAGACAGTAAGAAGAGTCCGGCTTCTTGTACTTAAGTCGGTATTGTGCCTTTTCTATTTAATTCCGATGCAATTTCTGTGTTTCACCGTCAATAAGAGTGTCAGAGGGATACAGTGAACATGAAGTGAAGCATTGGAATCTATAACTAGTGTCACCGGAATGGTTCAAAACATAGTCAGTATGAAGAGTCAGTCTTTATGTCCTTAAGTCGGCATTGTGCCTTTTGTATTTAATTCCGATGCATTTTCTGTGTTTCATCGTCAATAAGAAGGTCAGAGGGATACAGTAAACCTGAAGTGAAGCATCGGAATCAATAACTAGTGTCACAGTAATGGTTCTAAGCAGTCAGTAAGAAGAGTCAGTCTCCCTGTACTTAAGTCGGCATTGTGCCTTTTGTATTTAATTCCGATGCAATTTCTGTGTTTCATCGTCAATAAGAAGGTCCAAGGGATACAGTACACCTGAAGTGAAGCATCGTAATCTCTAACTATAGTCACAGGAATGGTTCATAACATAGACACTAAGAAGATTCAGTCTGCTTGTACTGAAGTCGGCATTGTGCCTTTTCTATTTAATTCCGATGCAATTTCTGTGCTTCATCGTCAATAAGAGGGTTAGAGGGATACAGTGAACCTGAGGTGAAAAATCGGAATCTATAACTAGTATCATAGGAATGGTTCAAAACATAGACAGTAAGAAGAGTCTGTCTTCTTGTACTTAAGTAGGCATTGTGCCTTTTCTATTTAATTCCGATGCAATTTCTGTGTTTCGTCGCCAATAAGAAGGTCCTAAGGATACAGTAAACCTGAAGTGAAGCATCGGAATCTGAACTAGTGTCACAGGAATGGTTCAAAGCATAGTCAGTAAGAAGACTCAGTCTTCTTGTACTTAAGTAGGCATTGTACCTTTTGTATTTAATTCCGATGCAATTTCTGTGTTTCATCGTCAATCAGAAGGTCCAAGGGGTAAGGTAAACCTGAAGTGGAGCATAGGAATCAATAACTACTGTAACAGGAATGGATCAAGATATAGTCAGTAAGAAGACTCAGTCTTCTTGTACTTAAGTAGGCAGTGTACCTTTTGTATTTAATTCCGATGCAATTTCTGTATTTCATCGTCAATCAGAAGGTCCAAGGGGAAAGTAAACCTGAAGTGAAGCATCGGAATCTATAACTAGTGTCACAGGAATGGTTCAAAACATAGACAGTAGGAAGAGTCAGTCTTCTTGTACTTAAGTTGGGATTGTGCATTTTGTATTTAATTCCGATGCACTATCTGTGTTTCATCGTCATTAAGAAAGTCGAAGGGATACAGTAAACCTGAAATGAAGCATCGGAAATTATAACTAGTGTCACAGCGATGGTTCAAATCATAGTCAGTAAGAAGAGTCAGTCTTCTTGTACTTATGTCGGCATTGTGCCTTTTGTATTTAATTTCGATGCAATTTCTGAGTTTCATCCTCAATAAGAATGTCCAAGTGATACACTAAACCTGAAGTGGAGCATCGGAATCTATAACTAGTGTCACAGGAATGGTTCAAAACATAGACATTAAGAAGAGTCAGTCTTCTTGTACTTAAGTCGGCATTGTGCCTTTTCCATTTAATTCCGATGCAATTACTGTGTTTCATCGTCCATAAGAGGGTCAGAGGGATACAGTAAACCTGAATTGAAGCATCGGAATCTATAACTAGTGTCACAGCAATGGTTCAAATCATAGACAGTAGGAAGAGTCAGTCTTCTTGTACTTAAGTCGGCATTGGGCCGTTTGTCTTTAATTCCGATGCACTATCTGTGTTTCATCGTCATTAAGAACGTCCAAGGGATACAGTAAACCTGAAATGAAGCATCAGAATTTATAACTAGTGTCACAGGAATGGTTCCAAACATATACAGTAGGAAGATTCAGCATACATGTACTTAAGTCGGTTTTGTGCATTTTGTATTTATTTCCGATGCAATTTCTGTGTTTCATCGTCAATACGAAGGTCAGAGGGATACAGTAAACTTGAAGTGAAGCATCGGAATCTATAACTAGTGTAACAGGAATGATTCAAAGCATAGTCAGTAAGAAGAGTCAGTCCTCTTGTACTTAAGTCGGCATTGTGCCTTTTCTATTTAATTCCGATGCAATTTCTGTGTTTCATCGTCAATGAGAGGGTCAGAGGAATACAGTGAACATGAAGTGAAGCATCGGAATCTATAACTAGTGGCACAGGAATGGTTCAAAACATAGTCAGTAAGAAGAGTCAGTCTTCTTATCCTTAAGTCGGCATTGTGCCTTTTGTATTTAATTCCGATGCAATTTATGTGATTCATCGAAAATAAGAAGGTCAGAGGGATACAGTAAATCTGAAGTGAAGCATCGGAATCTATAACGTATGTTACTGGAATGGTTCAAAACAGTCAGTAAGAAGAGTCAGTCTCCTTGTACTTAAGTCGGCATTGTGCCTTTTGTAATTAATTCCGATGCAATTTCTGTGTTTCATCGTCAATAAGAAGGTCCAAGAGATACAGTAAACCTGAAGTGGAGCATCGGAATCTGTAACCAGCGTCACAGGAATGGTTCAAAACATAGACACTAAGAAGAGTCAGTCTGCTCGTACTTAAGACGGCATTGTGCCTTTTCTATTTAATTCGGATGCAATTTCTGTGTTTCATTGTCAATAAGATGTTCAGAGGGATACAGTGAACCTGAGGTGAAGCATCGGAATCTACAACTAGGGTCACAGGAATGGTTCAAAACATAGACAGTAAGAAGAGTCAGTCTTCTTGTACTTTAGTCGGCATTGTGCCTTTTCTATTTAATTCCGATGCAATTTCTGTGTTTCGTCGCCAATAAGAAGGTCCAAAGGATACAGTAACCCTGAAGTGAAGCTTCGGAATCCATAAGTAAAGTCACAGGAATGGTTCAAAACATAGACAGTAGGAAGAGTCAGTCTTCTTATACTTAAGTCGGCATTGTGCCTTTTGTATTTAGTTCCGATGCATTTTCTGTGGTTCATCGTCAATTAGAAGGTCCTAGGGATACAGTAAACCTGAAGTGAAGCATCGGAATCTACAACTAGTGTCACAGGAATGGTTCAAAGCATAGTCCGTAAGAAGTGTCAGTCTTCTTGTACTTAAGTAGGCATTGTACCTTTTGTATTGAATTCCGATGCAATTTCTGTGTTTCATCGTCAACAAGAAGGTCCAAGGGATACAGTAAACCTGAAGTGAAGCATCGGAATCAATAACTAGTGTCACAGGAATGGATCAAGATATGGTCAGTAAGAAGAGTCAGTCTTCTTGTACCTAAGTCGGCATTGTGCGTTTTCTATTTAATTAAGATGCAATTCTGTGTTTCATCGTCAAAAAGAAAGTCAGAGGGATACAGTAAACCTGAAGTGAAGCATGGGAATTTACGACTAGCGTCACAGGAACGGTTGAAAGCAGTCAGTAAGAAGAGTCATTCTACTTGTACTTAAGTCGGCATTGTGCCTTTTGTATTTAGTTCCGATGCAATTTCTGTGGTTCATCGTCAATAAGAAGGTCCTAGGGATACAGTAAACCTGAAGTGAAGCATCGGAATCTACAACTAGTGTCACAGGAATGGTTCAAAGTATAGTCAGTAAGAAGTGTCAGTCTTCTTGTACTTAAGTTGGCATTGTGACTTTTGTACTAAATTCCGGTGCACTGGCTGTGTTTCATCGTCATTAAGAAGGTCCAAGGGATACAGTAAACCTGAAATGAAGCATCGGAATCTATAACTAGTGTCACTCGAATGGTTCAAAACATAGACAGTAAGAAGAGTCAGTCTTCTTGTACTTAAGTCGGCATTGTGTCTTTTGTATTTAATTCCGATGCAATTTCTGCGTTTCATCGTCAATAAGAACGTCCACGGGATACAGTAACCAAGAAGTGAAGCTTCGGAATCCATAACTAATGTCACAGGAATGGTTGAAAACATAGTCAGTAGGAAGAGTCAGTCTTCTTGTACTTAAGTTGGCATTGTGACTTTTGTACTAAATTCCGATGCACTGGCTGTGTTTCATCGTCATTAAGAAGGTCCAAGGGATACAGTAAACCTGAAATGAAGCATCGGAATCTATAACTAGTGTCACTCGAATGGTTCAAAACATAGACAGTAAGAAGAGTCCGGCTTCTTGTACTTAAGTCGGCATTGTGCTTTTTCTATTTAATTCCGATGCAATTTCTGTGTTTCACCGTCAATAAGAGTGTCAGAGGGATACAGTGAACATGAAGTGAAGCATTGGAATCTATAACTAGTGTCACCGGAATGGTTCAAAACATAGTCAGTATGAAGAGTCAGTCTTTATGTCCTTAAGTCGGCATTGTGCCTTTTGTATTTAGTTCCGATGCATTTTCTGTGTTTCATCGTCAATAAGAAGGTCAGAGGGATACAGTAAACCTGAAGTGAAGCATCGGAATCAATAACTAGTGTCACAGTAATGGTTCTAAGCAGTCAGTAAGAAGAGTCAGTCTTCTTGTACTTAAGTCAGCATTGTGCCTTTTGTATTTAATTCCGATGCAATTTCTGTGTTTCATCGTCAATAAGAAGGTCCAAGGGATACAGTACACCTGAAGTGAAGCATCGTAATCTGTAACTATAGTCACAGGAATGGTTCAAATCATAGACACTAAGAAGAGTCAGTCTTCTTGTACTTAAGTCGGCATTGTGCGTTTTCTATTTAATTCCGATGCAATTTCTGTGATTCATCGTCAATAAGAAGGTCAGAGGGATACAGTGAACCTGAGGTGAAGCATGGGAATCTATAACTAGTGTCATAGGAATGGTTCAAACATAGAGAGTAGGAAGAGTCAGTCTTCTTGTACTTAAGTAGGCAAAGTGCGTTTTCTATTTAGTTCCGATGCTATTTCTGTGTTTCGTCGAGAATACGAAGGTCCAAAGGATACAGTAACCCTGAATTGAAGCATCGGAATCCATAACTAATGTCACAGGTATGGTTCTAAACATAGAAAGTGGGAAGAGTCAGTCTTCTTATACTTAAGTCGGCATTGTGCCTTTTGTATTTAGTTCCGATGCAATTTCTGTGTTTCATCGTCAATAAGAAGGTCCTAGGGATACAGTGAACCTGAAGTGAAGCATCGGAATCTATAACTAGTGTCACAGGGATGGATCAAGATATAGTCAGTAAGAAGAGTCAGTCTTCTTGTACTTAAGTCGGCATTGAGCCTTTTCTATTTAATTCCGATGCAATTTCTGTGTTTCATGGTCATTAAGAAGGTCCAAGGGATACAGTAAATCTGAAATGAAGCATCGGAATCTATAACTAGTGTCTTTGGAATGGTTCAAAACATAGACAGTAGGAAGATTCAGTCTACATGTACTTAAGTCGGTATTGATCGTTTTGTATCTATTTCCGATGCAAATTCTGTGTTTCATCGTCAATAAGAAGGTCAGAGGCATACAGTAAACCTGAAGTGAAGCATCGGAATCTTTAACTAGTGTCACAGGAATGGTTCAAAACATAGTCAGTAAGAAGAGTCAGTCTTCTTGTACTTAAGTCGGCATTGTGGCTTTTGTATTTAATTTCGATGCAATTTCTGTGTTTCATCGTCAATAAGAAGGTCCAAGAGAAACAGTAAACCGTAAGTGGAGCATCGGAATCTATAACTAGTGTCACAGGAAAGGTTCAAAACAAAGATAGTAAGAAGAGTCAGTCTTCTTGTACTTAAGTCGGAATTGTGCCTTTTCTACTTAATTCCGATGCAATTTCTGTGTTTCATCGTCAATAAGAGGGTTAGAGGGATACAGTGAACATGAAGTGAAGCATCGGAATCTATAACTAGTGTCACTGGAATGGTTCAAAGCATAGTAAGTAAGAAGAGTTAGTCATCTTGTCCTTAAGTCGGCATTGTGCCTTTTGTATTTAATTCCGATGCAATTTCTGTGTTTCATCGTTAATAAGAAGGTCCAAGGTATACAGTAAAAATGAAGTGAAGCATCGGAATCCATAACTAGTGTCACAGCAATGGTTCAAAACATAGTCATCAACAAGAGTCAGTCTTCTTGCACTTAAGTCGGCATTGTGCTTTTTGTATTTAATTCCGATACATTTTCTGTGTTTCATCGTCAATAAGGAGGTCAGAGGGATACAGTAAACTTGAAGTGAAGCATCGGAGTCTATAACTAGTGACACTAGAATGGTTCAAAACATAGGCATTAAGAAGGTTCAGTCTTCTTGTCCTTAAGTCGGCATTGTGCTTTTGTATTTAATTCCGATGCAATTTCTGTGTTTCATCGTCAATAAGAAGGTCCAAGGTATAGAGTAAACCTGGAGTGAAGCATCGGAATCTATAACTAGTGTCACAGGAATGGTTCAAATCATAGACAGAAAGAAGAGTCAGCCATCTTGTACTTAAGTCGGCATTGTGCCTTTTGTATTTCATTCCGATGCAATTTCTGTGTTTCATCGTCACTAAGAAGGTCCAAGGGATACAGTAAACCTGAAGTGAAGCATCCGAATCTACAACTAGTGTCACAGGAGTGGTTAAAAACATAGTCAGTAATAACAGTCAGTCTTCATGTAATTAAGTCGGCATTGTGCCTTTTGTATTTAATTCCGATGCAATTTCATTGATTAGTCGTCAACACGAAGGTCCAAGGGAAACAGTAAACATGAAGTGAAGCATCGGAGTCTATAACTAGTGTCAATGGAATGGTTCAAACATAGACAGTAGGAAGAGTCAGTCTTCTTGTACTTAAGTCGGCATTGTGCCTTTTGTATTTAATTCCGAGGCTATATCGGTGTTTAATCTTGAATAAGAAGGTCCAAGGGATACAGTAAACCTGAAGTGAAGCATCGGAATCCATAACTAGTGTCACACGAATGGTTCAAAACATAGGCAGTAAGAAGATTCAGTCTTCTTGTCCTTAATTCGGCAATTGCCTTTTGTATTTAGTTTCGATGCAATTTCTCTGTTTCATCGTCAATATGAAGGTCCAAGGGATAAAGTAAACCTGAAGTGAAGCATCGGAATCTGTAACTAGCGTCACAGGAATGGTTCAAAACAGTCAGAAAGAAGAGTCAGTCTTCTTGTACTTAAGTCGGCATTGTGCCTTTTGTATTTAATTCCGATGCAATTTCTGTGTTTCATCGTCAATAAGAAGGTCCAAGGGATAAAGTAAACCTGAAGTGTAGCATCGGAATCTGTAACTAGCGTCACAGGAATGGTTCAAATCATAGACACTAAGAAGAGTCAGTCTGTTTGTACTTAAGACGGCATTGTGCCTTTTCTATTTAATTCCGATGCTATTTCTGTGTTTCATCGTCAATAAGAAGGTCAGAGGGATTCAGTGAACCTGAGGTGAAACATCGGAATCTATAACTAGTGTCACAGGAATGGTTCAAAACATAGACAGTAAGAAGAGTCAATTTTCTTGTACTTAAGTCGGCATTGTGCCTTTTCTAATTAATTCCGATGCAATTTCTCTGTTTCGTCGCCAATAAGAAGGTCCAAAGGATACAGTAAACCTGAAGTGAAGCATTGGAATCCATAAATAATGTCACAGGAATGGTTCAAAACATAGACAGTAGGAAGAGTCAGTCATCTTATACATAAGTCATCATTGTGCCTTTTGTATTTAGTTCCGATGCAATTTCTGTGTTTCATCGTCAATAAGAAGGTCCTAGGGATGCAGTAAACCTGAAGTAAAGCATGGAAATATACAACTAGTGTCACAGGAATGGTTCAAAACATAGTCAGTAAGAAGAGTCAGTCTTCTTGTACTTAAGTAGGCATTGTCCCTTTTGTATTTAATTCCAATGGAATTGCTGTGTTTCATCGTCAATAAGAAGATCCAAGGGATACAGTAAACCTGAAGTGAAGCATCGGAATCTATAACTAGTGTCACAGGAATGGATCAAGATATAGTCAGTAAGAAGAGTCAGTCTTCCTGTACTTAAGTCGGCATTGTGCCTTTTGTATTTATTTCCGATGCAATTTCTGTGTTTCATCGTCAATAAGAAGGTCAGAGGGATACAGTAAACCTGAAGTGAAGCATCGGAATCTATAACTAGTGTCACAGGAATGGTTCAAAACATAGTCGGTAAGAAGAGTCAGTCTTCTTTTACTTTAAGTCGGCATTGTGCCTTTTGTATTTAATTACGATGCAACTTCTGTGTTTCATCGTCAATAAGAAGGTCCAAGAGATACAGTAAACCTGAAGTGAAGCATCGGAATCTGTAACTAGCGTCACAGGAATGGTTCAAAAAATAGACACTAAGAAGAGTCAGTCTGCTTGTACTTAAGACGGCATTGTTCCTTTTCTATTTAATTCCGATGCAATTTCTGTGTTTCATCGTCAATAAGAAGGTCAGAGGGATACAGTGAACCTGAGGTGAAGCATCGGAATCTATAACTAGTGTCACAGGAATGGTTCAAAGCATAGACAGTTGGAAGAGTCGGTCTTCTTGTACTTAAGTCGGCATTGTGCCTTTTCTATTTAATTCCGATGCAATATCGGTGTTTCATCGTTAATAAGAAGGTCAGAGGGATACATTAAACATGAAATGAAGCATCGGAATCTACAACTAGTATCACTGGAATGGTTCAAATCATAGTCAGTAAGAAGAGTCAGTCTTCTTGTACTTAAGTCGGCATTGTGCCTTTTGTATTTAATTCCGATGCAATTTCTGTGTTTCATCGTCAATAAGAAGATCCAAGGGATACAGTAAACCTGAAGTGAAGCATCGGAATCTATAACTAGTGTCACAGGAATGGATCAAGATATAGTCAGTATGAAGGGTCAGTCTTCTTGTACATAAGTCGGCATTGTGCCTTTTCTATTTAATTCCGATGCAATTTCTGTGTTTCGTCATCAATAAGAAGGTCCAAGGGATACAGTAAACCTGAAGTGAAGCATCGGAATCAATAACTAGCGTCACAGGAATGGTTCAAAACATAGACATTAAGAAGAGTCAGTCTTCTTGTACTTAAGTAGGCATTTTGCCTTTTGTATTTAATTCCGATGCAATTTCTGTGTATCATCGTCAATAAGAGCGTCCAAGAGATACAGTAAACCTGAAGTGAAGCATCGGAATCTATAACTAGTGTCACAGGAATGGTTCAAAGCATAGTCAGTAAGAAGAGTCAGTTTTCTTGTATTTAAGTCAGCATTGTGCCTTTTGTATTTAATTCCGATGCTATTTCTGTGTTTCATCTTCAATACGAAGGTCAGAGGGACACAGTAGACTTGAAGTGAATCATCGGAATCTATAACTAGTGTCACAGGAATGGTTCCAATCATAGTCAGTTAGAAGAGTCAGTCTTCTTGTACTTGATTCGGCATTGTGCCTTTTCTATTTAATTCCGATGCTATTTCAGTGTTTGATCGTCAATAAGAAAGTCCAAGGGATACAGTTAAGCTGAAGTGAAGCATCGAAATCTATAACTAGTGTCACAGATATGGTTCAAAACATAGTCAGTAAGAAGAGTCAGTCTTCTTGTACTTAAGTCGGCATTGTGCCATTTTCAAATTAAGTCCGATGCAATTTCTGTGTTTCATCGTCAATACGAAGGTCAGAGTTATACAATAAACCTGAAATGAAGCATCGGAATCTCTAACTGGTGTCACAGGAATGGTTCAAATCATAGTCAGTAAGACGAGTCAGTCTTCTTGTACTTAAGACGGTATTGTGCCTTTTGTATTTCATTCCGATGCAATTTCTGTGTTTCATCGTCAATAAGAAGGCCAAAGGGATACAGTAAATCTGAAGTGAAGCATCAGAATCTATAACTAGTGTCACAGGAATGGTTCCAAACATAGACAGTAGGAAGAGTCAGTCTTGTTGTACTTAAGTCGGCATTGTGCCTTTTGTATTTAATCCCGATGCAATTTTTGTGTTCCATCGTCAATAAGAAGGTCCAAGGGATTCAGTAAACCTGAAGTGAAGCATCAGAATCTATAACTAGTGTCACAGCAATGGTTCCAAACATAGACAGTAGGAAGAGTCAGTCTTCTTGTACTTATGTCGGCATGGTGCCTTTTGTATTTAATTCCGATGCAATTTATGTGTATCATCGTTAATAAGAAGGTCCAAGGTATAGAGTAAACCTGGAGTGAAGCATCGGAATCCATAATTAGTGTCACAGGAATGGTTCAAATCATAGGTAGTAAGAAGAGACAGCCATCTTGTACTTAAGTCGGCATTGTGCCTTTTGTATTTAATTCCGATGCAATTTCTGTGTTTCATCGTCACTAAGAAGGTCCAAGGGATACAGTAAACCTGAAGTGAAGCATCCGAATCTACAACTAGTGTCACAGGAGTGTTAAAAACATAGTCAGTAAGAAGAGTTAGTCTTCATGTACTTAAGTCGGCATTGTGCTTTTTGTATTTAATTCCGATGCAATTTCATTGATTAGTCGTCAATAAGAAGGTCCAAAGGAAACAGCAAACATGAAGTGAAGCATCGGAGTCTATAACTAGTGTCAATGGAATGGTTCAAACATAGACAGTAGGAAGAGTCAGTCTTCTTGTACTTAAGTCGGCATTGTGGCTTTTGTATGTAATTCCGAGGCAATATCGGTGTTTAATCGTCAATAAGAAGGTCCTAGGGATACAGTAAACCTGAAATGAAGCATCGGAATCCATAACTAGTGTCACACGAATGGTTCAAAACATAGGCAGCAAGAAGATTCAGTCTTCTTGTACTTAAGTCGGCATTGTGCCTTTTGTATTTAGTTTCGATGCAATTTCTGTGTTTCATCGTCAATAAGAAGGTCCAAAGTATACAGTAAACTTGGAGAGAAGCATCGGAAACTGTAACTAGTGTCACACGAATGGTTCAAAACATAGACAGTAAGAAGAGTCAGCTTTCTTGCACTTAATTCGGCATTGTGCCTTTTGTATTTAATTCCGATGCAGTTTCTGTGTTTCATAGTCAATAAGAAGGTCGGAAGGATACAGTAAACATGAAGTGAAGCATCGGAATCTATAACTAGTGTCACAGGAATGGTTCAAAACAGTCAGAAAGAAGAGTGAGCCTTCTTGTACTTAAGTCGGCATTGTGCCTTTAGTATTTAATTCCGATGCAATTTCTGTGTTTCATCGTCAATAAGAAGGTCAGAGGGATTCTGTGAAACTGAGGTGAAGCATCAGAATCTATAACTAGTGTCACAGGAATGGTTCAAGATATAGTCCGTAAGAAGAGTCAGTCTTCATGTACTTAAGACGGCATTGTGCCTTTTCTATTTAATTCCGATGCAATTTCTGTGTTTCATCGTCAATAAGAAGGTCAGAGGGATTCAGTGAAACTGAGGTGAAGCATCGGAATCTATAACTAGTGTCACAGGAATGGTTCAAAACATAGACAGTAAGAAGAGGCAGTCTTCTTGTACTTAAGTCGGCATTGTGCCTTTTCTAATTAATCCGATGCAATTTCTGTGTTTCGTCGCCAATAAGAAGGTCAAAAGGATACAGTTAACCTGAAGTGAAGCATTGGAATCCATAAATAATGTCACAGGAATGGTTCAAAACATAGACAGTAGGAATAGTCAGTCATCTTATACATAAGTCGGCATTGTGCCTTTTGTATTTAGTTCCGATGCAATTTCTGTGTTTCATCGTCAACAAGAAGGTCCTAGGGATGCAGTAAACCTGAAGTGAAGCATCGAAATATACAACTAGTGTCACAGGAATGGTTCAAATCATAGTCAGTAAGAAGAGTCAGTCTCCTCGTACTTAAGTAGGCATTGTCCCTTTTGTATTTAATTCCGATGCAATTTCTGTGTTTTATCGTCAATAAGAAGGTCCAAGGGATACAGTAAACCTGAAGTGAAGCATCGGAATTTATAACTAGTGTCACAGGAATGGATCAAGATATAGTCAGTAAGAAGAGTCAGTCTTCCTGTACTTAAGTCGGCATTGTGCCTTTTCTATTTAATTCCGATGCAATTTCTGTGTTTCATCGTCAAAAAGAAGGTCAGAGGGATACAGTAACCCTGAAGTGAAGCATCGGAATCTATAACTAGTGTCACAGGAATGGTTCAAAACATACACAATAGGAAGAGTCAGTCTTTGTGTTCTTAAGTTGGCATTGTGCTTTTTGTATTTAATTCCGATGCAACTGCTGTGTTTCATCGTCAATAAGAAGGTCCAAGAGATACAGTAAACCTGAAGTGGAGCATCGGAATCTATAACTAGTGTCACCGGAATGGTTCAAAACATAGACAGTAAGAAGAGTCGGTCTTCTTGTACTTAAGTCGGCATTGTGCCCTTTTCAATTTAATTCCGATGCAATTACTGTGTTTAATCGACAATAAGAAGGTCAGAGGGATACAGTAAACTTGAAGAGAAGCATCGGGATCTCCAAATAGTGTCACAGGAATGGTTCAACACATAGTCTGTAAGAAGAGTCAGTCTTCTTGTACTTAAGTCGGCATTGTGCCTTTTCTATTTAATTCCGATACAATTTCTGTGTTTCATCGTCAATAAGAAGGTCAGAGGGATACAGTGAACCTGAGGTGAAGCATCGGAATCTATAACTAGTGTCACAGGAATGGTTCAAAACATAGACAGTTGGAAGAGTCGGTCTTCTTGTACTTAAGTTGGCATTGTGCCTTTTCTATTTAATTACGATGCAATATCGGTGTTTCATCGTTAATAAGAAGGTCAGAGGGATTCAGTGAAACTGAGGTGAAGCATCAGAATCTGTAACTAGTGTCACAGGAATGGTTCAAGATATAGTCAGTACGAAGAGTCAGTCTTCCTGCACTTTAGTCGGCATTGTGCCTTTTCTATTTAATTCCGATGCAATTTCTGTGTTTCATCGTCAAAAAGAAGGTCAGAGGGATACAGTAACCCTGAAGTGAAGCATCGGCATCTATAACTAGTGTCACAGGAATGGTTCAAAACATACACAATAGGAAGAGTCAGCCGTCTTGTACTTAAGTCGGCATTGTGCCTTTAGTATTTAATTCCGATGTAATTTCTGTGTCTCATCGTCAATAAGAAGGTCAGAGGGATTCAGTGAAACTGAGGTGAAGCATCGGAATCTATAACTAGTGTCACAGGAATGGTTCAAGATATAGTCCGTAAGAAGAGTCAGTCTTCATGTACTTAAGACGGCATTGTGCCTTTTCTATTTAATTCCGATGCAATTTCTGTGTTTCATCGTCAATAAGAAGGTCAGAGGGATTCAGTGAAACTGAGGTGAAGCATCGGAATCTATAACTAGTGTCACAGGAATGGTTCAAAACATAGACAGTAAGAAGAGGCAGTCTTCTTGTACTTAAGTCGGCATTGTGCCTTTTCTAATTAATCCGATGCAATTTCTGTGTTTCGTCGCCAATAAGAAGGTCAAAAGGATACAGTTTAGCATTGGAATCCATAAATAATGTCACAGGAATGGTTCTAAACATAGACAGTAGGAATAGTCAGTCATCTTATACATAAGTCGGCATTGTGCCTTTTGTATTTAGTTCCGATGCAATTTCTGTGTTTCATCGTCAACAAGAAGGTCCTAGGGATGCAGTAAACCTGAAGTGAAGCATCGAAATATACAACTAGTGTCACAGGAATGGTTCAAAACATAGTCAGTAAGAAGAGTCAGTCTCCTCGTACTTAAGTAGGCATTGTCCCTTTTGTATTTAATTCCGATGCAATTTCTGTGTTTTATCGTCAATAAGAAGGTCCAAGGGATACAGTAAACCTGAAGTGAAGCATCGGAATCTATAACTAGTGTCACAGGAATGGATCAAGATATAGTCAGTGAGAAGAGTCAGTCTTCCTGTACTTAAGTTGGCATTGTGCCTTTTCTATTTAATTCCGATGCAATTTCTGTGTTTCATCGTCAAAAAGAAGGTCAGAGGGATACAGTAACCCTGAAGTGAAGCATCGGAATCTATAACTAGTGACACAGGAATGGTTCAAAACATACACAATAGGAAGAGTCAGTCTTTGTGTTCTTAAGTTGGCATTGTGCTTATTGTATTTAATTCCGATGCAACTGCTGTGTTTCATCGTCAATAAGAAGGTCCAAGAGATACAGTAAACCTGAAGTGGAGCATCGGAATCTATAACTAGTGTCACCGGAATGGTTCAAAACATAGACAGTAAGAAGAGTCGGTCTTCTTGTACTTAAGTCGGCATTGTGCCCTTTTCAATTTAATTCCGATGCAATTACTGTGTTTAATCGACAATAAGAAGGTCAGAGGGATACAGTAAACTAGAAGAGAAGCATCGGGATCTCCAAATAGTGTCACAGGAATGGTTCAACACATAGTCTGTAAGAAGAGTCAGTCTTCTTGTACTTAAGTCGGCATTGTGCCTTTTCTATTTAATTCCGATACAATTTCTGTGATTCATCGTCAATAAGAAGGTCAGAGGGATACAGTGAACCTGAGGTGAAGCATCGGAATCTATAACTAGTGTCACAGGAATGGTTCAAAACATAGACAGTTGGAAGAGTCGGTCTTCTTGTACTTAAGTCGGCATTGTACCTTTTCTATTTAATTCCGATGCAACATCGGTGTTTCATCGTTAATAAGAAGGTCAGAGGGATACAGTAAACATGAAGTGAAGCATCGGAATCTACAACTAGTATCACTGGAATGGTTCAAATCATAGTCAGTAAGAAGAGTCAGTCTTCTTGTACTTAAGTCGGCATTGTGCCTGTTGTATTTAATTCCGATGCAATTTCTGTGTTTCATCGTCAATAAGAAGATCCAAGGGATACAGTAAACCTGAAGTGAAGCATCGGAATCTATAACTAGTGTCACAGGAATGGATCAAGATATAGTCAGTATGAAGATCAGTCTTCTTGTACAAAAGTCGGCATTGTGCCTTTTGTATTCAATTCCAATGTAATTTCTGTGTTTCATTGTCAATAAGAAGGTCCAAGGGATACAGTAAACCTGAAGTGAAGCATCGGAATCCATAACTAGTGTCACAGGAATGGTTCAAAACATAGACAGTAGGAAGAGGCAATCTTCTTGTACGTAAGTCGGCATTGTGCCTTTTCTATTTAATTCCGATGCAATTTCTGTGTTTCATCGTCAATAAGACGGTCCAAGGGATACAGTAAACCTGAAGTGAAGCATCGGAACCTGTAACTAGCGTCATAGGAATGGTTCAAAACATAGACAGTAAGAAGAGTCAGTCTTCTTGTACTTAAGTCGGCATTGTGCCTTTTCTATTTAATTCAGTTGCAATTTCTGTGTTTCATCGTCAATAAGAAGGTCAGAGGGATACAGATAACCGGAGGTGAAGCATCGGAATGTATAACTAGTGTCACAGGAATGGTTCAAAACATAGACAGTAAGAAGAGTCAGTCTTCTTGTACTTAAGTCGGCATTGTGCCTTTTGTATTTAATTCCGATTCAATTTCTGTGTTTCATCGTCAATAGGATGGTCAGAGGGATACAGTAAACCAGAAGTGAAGCGTCGGAATCTAGAACTTTTGTCACATGAATGGTTCAGAACATAGTCAGTAAGAAGGGTCGGTCATCTTCTACTTAAGTCGGCATTGTGCCTTTTGTATTTAATTCCGATGCAATTTCTGTATTTCATCGTCAATAAGAAGGTCCAAGGGATACAGTAAACCTGAAGTGAAGCATCGGAATCTATAACTAGTGTCACAGGAATGGTTCAAAACATAGACAGTAAGAAGAGTCAGTCTTCTTGTACTTTAGTCGGCATTGTACCCTTTTCAAATTAAGTCCGATGCAATTACTGTGTTTCATCGTCAATACGAAGGTCAGAGGGATGCAATAAACCTGAAATGAAGCATCGGAATCTCTAACTGGTGTCACAGGAATGGTTCAAATAATAGTCAGTAAGACGAGTCAGTCTTCTTGTACTTAAGTCGGTATTGTGCCTTTTGTATTTCATTCCGATGCTATTTCTGTGTTTCATCGTCAATAAGAAGGCCAAAGGGATACAGTAAACCTGAAATGAAGCATCGAAATCTATAACTAGTGTCACAGGAATGGTTCAAACATAGTCAGTAAGATGTGTCAGTCTTCTTGTACTTAAGTCGGCATTGTGACTTTTCTGTTTAATTCCGATGCAATTTCTATGTTTCATCGTCAATAAGAAGGTGAGAGGGATACAGTAAACCTGACGTGAAGCGTCGGAATCTATAACTAGAATCACAGGAATGGTTGATAACATAGTCAGTAAGGACAATCAGTCTTCTTGTACTTATGTCGGCATTGTGCTTTTTCTATTTAATTGCGATGCAATTTCTGTGTTTCATCGCCAATAAGAATGTCCAAGGGATACAGTAAACCTGAAGTGAAGCATCCGAACCTGTAACTAGCGTCACAGGAATGGTTCAAAACATAGACAGTAAGAAGAGTCAGTCTTCTTGTACTTAAGTCGGCATTGTGCCTTTTCTATTTAATTCAGTTGCAATTTCTGTGTTTCATCGTCAATAAGAAGGTCAGAGGGATACAGATAACCAGAGGTGAAGCATCGGAATCTATAACTAGTGTCACAGGAATGGTTCAAAACATAGACAGTAAGAAGAGTCAGTCTTCTTGTACTTAAGTCGGCATTGTGCCTTTTGTATTTAATTCCGATGCAATTTTTGTGTTTCATCGTCAATAAGAAGGTCCAAGGGATTCAGTAAACCTGAAGTGAGGCATCGGAATCTATAACTAGTGTCACAGGAATGGTTCAAAACCTAGTCTGTAGGAAGAGTCAGTCTTCTTGTACTTAAGTCGGCATTGTGCTTTTGTATTTAATTTCGCTGCAATTTCTGTGTTTCATCACCAATAAGAATGTCAGAGGGATACAGTAAAGCTGAAGTGAAACATCGGAATCTAAAACTAGTGTCACAGGAATGGTTCAAAACATAGGCAGTTGGAAGAGTCGGTCTTCTTGTACTTAAGTCGGCATTGTGCCTTTTCTATTTAATTCCGATGCAATATCGGTGTTTCATCGTTAATAAGAAGGTCAGAGGGATACAGTAAACATGAAGTGAAGCATCGGAATCTACAACTAGTATCACTGGAATGGTTCAAATCATAGTCAGTAAGAAGAGTCAGTCTTCTTGTACTTAAGTCGGCATTGTGCCTGTTGTATTTAATTCCGATGCAATTTCTGTGTTTCATCGTCAATAAGAAGATCCAAGGGATACAGTAAACCTGAAGTGAAGCATCGGAATCTATAACTAGTGTCACAGAAATGGATCAAGGTATAGTCAGTATGAAGATCAGTCTTCTTGTACAAAAGTCGGCATTGTGCCTTTTGTATTCAATTCCAATGCAATTTCTGTGTTTCATTGTCAATAAGAAGGTCCAAGGGATACAGTAAACCTGAAGTGAAGCATCGGAATCCATAACTAGTGTCACAGGAATGGTTCAAAACATAGACAGTAGGAAGAGGCAATCTTCTTGTACATAAGTCGGCATTGTGCCTTTTCTATTTAATTCCGATGCAATTGCTGTGTTTCGTCATAAATAAGAAGGTCCAAGGGATACAGTAAACCTGAAGTGAAGCATCGGAACCTGTAACTAGCGTCACAGGAATGGTTCAAAACATAGACAGTAAGAAGAGTCAGTCTTCTTGTACTTAAGTCGGCATTGTGCCTTTTCTATTTAATTCAGTTGCAATTTCTGTGTTTCATCGTCAATAAGAAGGTCAGAGGGATACAGATAACCGGAGGTGAAGCATCGGAATCTATAACTAGTGTCACAGGAATGGTTCAAATCATAGACAGTAAGAAGAGTCAGTCTTCTTGTACTTAAGTCGGCATTGTGCCTTTTGTATTTAATTCCGATGCAATTTTTGTGTTTCATCGTCAATAAATAGGTCCAAGGGATTCAGTAAACCTGAAGTGAGGCATCGGAATCTATAACTAGTGTCACAGGAATGGTTCAAAACCTAGTCTGTAGGAAGAGTCAGTCTTCTTGTACTTAAGTCGGCATTGTGCTTTTGTATTTAATTTCGCTGCTATTTCAGTGTTTCATCGTCAATAAGAAGGTCCAAGGGATACAGTAAACCTGAAGTGAAGCATCGGAATCTATAACTAGTGTCACAGGAATGGTTCAAAACATAGACAGTAAGAAGAGTCAGTCTTCTTGTACTTTAGTCGGCATTGTGCCCTTTTCAAATTAAGTCCGATGCAATTACTGTGTTTCATCGTCAATACGAAGGTCAGAGGGATGCAATTAACCTGAAATGAAGCATCGGAATCTCTAACTGATGTCACAGGAATGGTTCAAATCATAGTCAGTAAGACGAGTCAGTCTTCTTGTACTTAATTCGGTATTGTGCCTTTTGTATTTCATTCCGATGCTATTTCTGTGTTTCATCGTCAATAAGAAGGCCAAAGGGATACAGTAAACCTGAAATGAAGCATCGAAATCTATAACTAGTGTCACAGGAATGGTTCAAACATAGTCAGTAAGATGTGTCAGTCTTCTTGTACTTAAGTCGGCATTGTGACTTTTCTATTTAATTCCGATGCAATTTCTATGTTTCATCGTCAATAAGAAGGTGAGAGGGATACAGTAAACCTGACGTGAAGCGTCGGAATCTATAACTAGAAGCACAGGAATGGTTGATAACATAGTCAGTAAGGACAATCAGTATTCTTGTACTTATGTCGGCATTGTGCTTTTTCTATTTAATTGCGATGCAATTTCTGTGTTTCATCGCCAATAAGAATGTCCAAGGGATACAGTAAACCTGAAGTGAAGCATCGGAACCTGTAACTAGCGTCACAGGAATGGTTCAAAACATAGACAGTAAGAAGAGTCAGTCTTCTTGTACTTAAGTCGGCATTGTGCCTTTTCTATTTAATTCAGTTGCAATTTCTGTGTTTCATCGTCAATAAGAAGGTCAGAGGGATACAGATAACCGGAGGTGAAGCATCGGAATCTATAACTAGTGTCACAGGAATGGTTCAAAACATAGACAGTAAGAAGAGTCAGTCTTCTTGTACTTAAGTCGGCATTGTGCCTTTTGTATTTAATTCCGATGCAATTTTTGTGTTTCATCGTCAATAAGAAGGTCCAAGGGATTCCGTAAACCTGAAGTGAGGCATCGGAATCTATAACTAGTGTCATAGGAATGGTTCAAAACCTAGTCTGTAGGAAGAGTCAGTCTTCTTGTACTTAAGTCGGCATTGTGCTTTTGTATTTAATTTCGCTGCAATTTCTGTGTTTCATCGTCAATAAGAATGTCAGAGGGATACAGTAAAGCTGAAGTGAAACATCGGAATCTAAAACTAGTGTCACAGGAATGGTTCAAAACATAGGCAGTAGGAAGAGTCAGTCATCTTGTACTTAAGTCGGCATTGTGCCTTTTCTATTAAATTCCGATACAATTTCTGTGTTTCATCGTCAATAAGACGGTCCAAGGGATACAGTAAACCTGAAGTGAAGCATCGCATTGTATAACTAGTGTCACAGGAATGGTTCAAAACATAGCCAGTGAGAAGAGTCAGTCTTCTTGTACTTAAGTCGGCATTGTGCCTTTTCTATTTAATTCCGATGCAATTTCTGTGTTTCATCGTCAATAAGAAGGTCCATGGGAAATAGTAAACCTGGAGTGAAGCATCGGACTCTATAACTAGTGTCACAGGAATGGTTCAAAACATAGACAGTATGAAGAGTCAGCCTTTTTTTACTTAAGTCAGCATTGTGTCTTTTCTATTTAATTCCGATGCAGTTTCTGTGTTCCATCGTCAATAAGAGTGTCAGAGGGATACAGTGAACATGAAGTGAAGCATCGGAATCTATAACTAGTGTCACAGGAATGGTTCAAAACATAGTCAGTGAGAAGAGTCTGTCTTCTTGTTCTTAAGTCGGCATTGTGCCTTTTGTATTTAATTCCGATGCAATTTATGTGTTTCGTCGTCAATAAGAAGGTAAAAGGGATACAGTAAACCGGAAGTGAAGCATCGGAATCTATAACTAGTGTCACAGGGATGGTTCAAAACATAGACACTAGGAATAGTCAGTCTTCTTGTACTTAAGTCGCCATTGTGCCTTTTCTATTTAATTCCGATGCAATTTCTGTGTTTCATCGCCAATAAGACGGTCCAAGGGATACAGTAAACCTGAAGTGAAGCATCGGATTTAATAACTAGTGTCACAGGAATGTTTCAAAGCATAGTCAGTGAGAAGAGTCAGACTTCTTGTACTTAAGTCGGCATTGTGCCTTTTCTAATTAATTCCGATGCTGTTTCTGTGTTCCGTCGACAATAAGTGTGTCAGAGGGATGCAGTGAACCTGAAGTGAAGCATCGGAATCTTTAACTAGTGTCACTGGAATGCTTCAAACATAGTCAGTAAGAAGAGTCTGTCTTCTTGTCCTTAAGTCGGCGTTGTGCCTTTTGTATTTAATTCCGGTGCAATTTCTGTGTTTCATCGTCAATACGAAAGTCAGAGGGATACAGTAAACCTGAAGTGAAGCATCGGAATCTATAACAAGTGTCACAGGAATGGTTCAAAACATAGACAGTAGGAAGAGTCAGTCTTCTTGTACTTAAGTCGGCATTGTGCCTTTTGTATTTACTTCCGATGCAATTTCTGAGTTTCATCGTCAATAAGAAGGTCCAAGGGATTCAGTAAACCTGGTGTGAAGAATCGGAATCTATAACTACTGTCACAGGAATGGTTCAAAACATAGACAGTAAGAACAGTCAGTCTTCTTGTACTTAAGTCGGCATTGTGCCTTTTGTTTTTAATTCCGATGCAATTTCTGTGTTTTGTCGTCAATAAGAAGGTCCAAGGGATTCAGTAAACCTGAAGTGAGGCATCGGAATCTATAACTAGTGTCACAGGAATGGTTCAAAACCCAGTCTGTAGGAAGAGTCAGTCTTCTCGTACTTAAGTCGGCATTGTGCTTTTGTATTTAATTTCGCTGCAATTTCTGTGTTTCATCGTCAATAAGAATGTCAGAGGGATACAGTAAAGCTGAAGTGAAGCATCGGAATCTAAAACTAGTGTCACAGGAATGGTTCAAAACATAGGCAGTAGGAAGAGTCAGTCATCATGTACTTAAGTCGGAATTGTGCCTTTTCTATTTAATTCCGATGCAATTTCTGTGTTTCATCGTCAACAAGACGGTCCAAGGGATACAGTAAACCTGAAGTGAAGCATCGGATTGTATAACTAGTGTCACAGGAATGGTTCAAAACATAGCCAGTGAGAAGAGTCAGTCTTCTTGTACTTAAGTCGGCATTGTGCCATTTCTATTTAATTCCGATGCAATTTCTGTGTTTCATCGTCAATTAGAAGGTCCAAGGGAAATAGTAAACCTGGAGTGAAGCATCGGACTCTATAACTAGTGTCACAGGAATGGTTCAAAACATAGACAGTATGAAGAGTCAGTCTTTTTGTACTTAAGTCAGCATTGTGTCTTTTCTATTTAATTCCGATGCAGTTTCTGTGTTCCATCGTCAATAAGAGTGTCAGAGGGATACAGTGAACATGAAGTGAAGCATCTGAATCTATAACTAGTGTCACAGGAATGGTTCAAAACATAGTCAGTGAGAAGAGTCTGTCTTCTTGTCCTTAAGTCGGCATTGTGCCTTTTGTATTTAATTCCGATGCAATTTATGTGTTTCATCGTCAATAAGACGGTAAAAGGGATACAGTAAACCGGAAGTGAAGCATCGGAATCTATAACTAGTGTCACAGGGATGGTTCAAAACATAGTCAGTAACAAGAGTCAGTCTTCTTGTACCTAAGTCGGCATTGTGCCTTTTCGATTTAAATCCGATGCTATTTCGGTGTTTCATCGTCAATAAGAAGGTCCAAGGGATACAGTAAACCTGGTGTGAAGAATCGGAATCTATAACTACTGTCACAGGAATGGTTCAAAACATAGACAGTAAGAACAGTCAGTCTTCTTGTACTTAAGTCGGCATTGTGCCTTTTGTATTTAATTCCGATGCAATTTCTGTGTTTTGTCGTCAATAAGAAGGTCCAAGGGATTCAGTAAACCTGAAGTGAAGCATCGGAATCTCTAACTACTGTCACAGGAATGGTTCGAAACTTAGTCTGTAGGAAGAGTCAGTCTTCTTGTACTTAAGTCGCCATTGTGCCTTTTGTATTTAATTCCAATGCAATTTCAGTGTTTCATCGTCAATAAGAAGGTCAGAGGGATACAGTAAACCTGGTGTGAAGAATCGGAATCTATAACTACTGTCACAGGAATGGTTCAAAACATAGTCAGTAAGAAGAGTCTGTCTTCTTGTCCTTAAGTCGGCATTGTGCCTTTTGTATTTAATTCCGATGCAATTTCTGTGTTTCATCGTCAATAAGAAGGTCAGAGGGATACAGTATACCTGAAGTGAAGCATCGGAATCTATAACTAGTGTCACGGAAATGGTTCAATGCATAGGCAGTAAGAAGATACAATTTCCTGTCCTTAAGTCGGCATTGTGCCTTTTGTATTTAATTCCAATGCAATTTCAGTGTTTCATCGTCAATAAGAAGGTGCAAGGGATACAGTAAACCTGGAGTGAAGCATCAGAACCTATAACTAGTGTATAAAGAATGGTTCAAAACATAGATAGTAAGAAGAATCAGTCTTCCTGCACTTAAGTCGGCATTGTGCCTTTTGTATTTAATTCCGTTGCAATTTCTGTGTTTCATCGTCAATAAGAAGGTCAGAGGGATACACTAAACCTGGAGTGAAGCATCGGAATCTATAACTAGTGGCACAGGAATGGTTCAAAACATAGACAGTAAGAAGAGTCAGTCTTCTTGTACTTAAGTCGGCATTGTCCCTTTTCTATTTAATTCCGAGGCAATTTCAATGTTTCATCGTCAATAAGAAGGTCAGAGGGATACAGTAAACCTGAAGTGAAGCATCTAAATCTATAACTAGTGTCACAGGAACGGTTCAAAACATAGTAACTAATACGAGTCAGTCTTCTTGTCCTTAAGTCGGCGTTGTGCCTTTTGTATTTAATTCCGGTGCAATTTCTGTGTTTCATCGTCAATAAGAAAGTCAGAGGGATACAGTAAACCGAAAGTGAAGCATCGGAATCTATAACTAGTGTCACAGGAATGGTTCAAAACATAGACAGTAAGAACAGTCAGTGTTCTTGTCCTAATTCGGCATTGTGCCTTTTGTATTTAATTCCGGTGCAATTTCTGTGTTTCATCGTCAATACGAAAGTCACAGGGATACAGTAAACCTGAAGTGAAGCATCGGAATCTATAACAAGTGTCACAGGAATGGTTCAAAACATAGACAGTAGGAAGAGTCAGTCTTCTTGTACTTAAGTCGGCATTGTGCCTTTTGTATTTACTTCCGATGCAATTTATGTTTTTCATCGTTAATAAGATGGTCCAAGGGATACAAAACCTGAAGTGAAGCATCGGAATCTATAACTAGTGTCACAGGAATGGTTCAAACATAGTCAGTGAGAAGAGTCAGTCTTCTTGTACTATAGTCGGCATAATGCCTTTTGTATTTAATTCCGATGCAATTTCTGAGTTTCATCGTCAATAAGAAGGTCCAAGGGATACAGTAAACCTGGAACGAAGCATCGGAATCTATAACTAGTGCCACAGGAATGGTTCAAATCATAGACAGTAAGAAGAGTCAGTCTTCTTGTACTTAAGTCGGCATTGTGCCTTTTGTATTTAATTCCGATGCAATTTCTGTGTTTCATCGTCAATAAGAAGGTCAGAGGGATACAGTAAACCTGAAGTGAAGCATCGGAATCTATAACTAGTGTCACAGGGATGGTTCAAAACATAGTCAGTAACAAGAGTCAGTCTTCTTGTACCTAAGTCGGCATTGTGCCTTTTTTTATTTAAATCCGATGCTATTTCGGTGTTTCATCGTCAATAAGAATGTTCAAGGGATACAGTAAACCTGGTGTGAAGAAACGGAATCTATAAGTACTGTCACAGGAATGGTTCAAAACATAGACAGTAAGAACAGTCAGTCTTCTTGTACTTAAGTCTGCATTGTGCCTTTTGTTTTTAATTCCGATGCAATTTCTGTGTTTTGTCGTCAATAAGAAGTTCCAAGGGATTCAGTAAACCTGAAGTGAAGCATCGGAATCTCTAACTAGTGTCATATGGATGGTTCAAAACCTAGTCTGTAGGAAGAGTCAGTCTTCTTGTACATAAGTCGGATTTGTGCCTTTTGAACTTAATTCCGCTGCAATTTCTGTGTTTCATCGTCAATAAGAAGGTCAGAGGGATACAGTAAGGCTGAAGTGAAGCATCGGAATCTAAAACTAGTGTCACAGGAATGGTTCAAAACATAGACAGTAGGAAGAGTCAGTCTTCATGTACTTAAGTCGCCATTGTGCCTTTTTCTATTTAATTCCGATGTAATTTCTATGTTTTATCGTCAATAAGACGGTCCAAGCGATACAGTAAACCTGAAGTGAAGCATCGGATTGTATAACTAGTGTCACAGGAATGGTTCAAAACACAGTCAGTGAGAAGAGTCAGACTTCTTGTACTTAAGTCGGCATTGTGCCTCTTCTATTTAATTCCGATGCTGTTTCTGTGTTCCATCGTCAATAAGATTGTCAGAGGGATACAGTGAACATGAAGTGAAGCATCGGAATCTTTAACTAGTGTCACAGTAATGGTTCAAACATAGTCAGTAAGAAGAGTCTGTCTTCTTATCCTTAAGTCGGCATTGCGCCATTTGTATTTAATTCCGATGCAATTTCAGTGTTTCATCGTCAATAAGAAGGTCCAAGGGATACAGTAAACCTGGAGTGAAGCATCGGAATCTATAACTAGTGTCACAGGAATGGTTCAAAGCATAGACAGTAAGAAGAGTCAGCCTTCTTGTACTTAAGTCGGCATTGTGCCTCTTGTATTTAATTCCGATGCAATATCTGGGTTTCATCGTCAATAAGAAGGTCCAAGGGATACAGTAAACCTGAAGTGAAGCATCGGAATCTATAACTAGTGTCACAGGAATGGTTCAAAACATAGTCAGTAAGAAGAATCAGTCTTCTTGTACTTAAGTCGGCATTGTGCCTTTTGTATTTAATTCCGATGCAATTTCATTGTTTCATCGTTAATAAGAAGGTCCAAGGGAAACAGTAAACCTGAAGTGAATCACAGGAATCTATAACTAGTGTCACAGGAATGGTTCAAAACATAGACAGTAAGAACAGTCAGTCTTCTTGAACTTAAGTCGGCATTGTGCCTTTTGCATTTAATTCCGATGCAATTTCTGTGTTTCGTCGTCAATAAGAAGGTCCAAGGGATTCAGTTAACCTGAAGTGAAGCATCGGAATCTATAACTAGTGTCACAGGAATGGTTCAAAACCTAGTCTGTAGGAAGAGTCAGTCTTCTTGTACTTAAGTCGGCATTGTGCTTTTGTATTTAATTTCGCTGCAATTTCTGTGTTTCATCGTCAATAAGAATGTCAAAGGGATACAGTAAAGCTGAAGTGAAGCATCGGAATCTAAAACTAGTGTCACAGGACTGGTTCAAAACATAGACAGTAGGAAGAGTCAGTCATCTTGTACTTAAGTCGGCATTGTGCCTTTTCTATTTAATTCCGATGCAGTTTCTGTGTTTCATCGTCAATAAGAAGGTCCAAGGGATACAGTAAACCTGGAGTGAAGCATCGGACTCTATAACTAGTGTCACAGGAATGGTTCAAAACATAGGCAGTATGAAGATTCAGTCTTCATGTACTTAAGTCGGCATTGTGCCTTTTGTATTTAATTCCGATGCAATTTCATTCTTTCATCGTTAATAAGAAGGTCCAAGCGAAACAGTAAACCTGAAGTGAAGCATCGGAAGCTATAACTAGTGTCAATGGAATGGTTCAAACATAGACAGTAGGATGAGTCAGTCTTCTTGTACTTAAGTCGGCATTGTGCCTTTTTTATTTAATTCCGGTGCAATTTCTGTGTTTCATCGTCAATAAGAAGGTCCAAGGGATACAGTAAACCTGAAGTGAAGCATCGGAATCCATAACTAGTGTCACAGGAATGGATCAACACATTGACAGAAGGAAGAGTCAGTCTTTTTGCACTTAAGTCGGCATTGTGCCTTTTGTATTTAATTCCGATGCAATTTCTGTGTTTCATCGTCAATAAGACGGTCCAAGGGATACAGTAAACCTGAAGTGAAGCATCAGAACCTATAACTAGTGTCACAGGAAGGGTTCAAAACATAGACAGTGAGAAGAGTCAGTCTCCTTGCACTTAAGTCGGCATTGTGCCTTTTGAATTTAATTCCGATGCAATTTCTGTGTTTCATCGTCAGTAAGAAGGTCAGAGGGATACAGTAAACCTGAAGTGAAGCATCGGAATCTATAACTAGTGTCACAGGAATGGTTCAAATCATAGGCAGTAAGAAGATACTGTCTTCTTGTCCTTAATTCGGCATTGTGCCTTTTGTATTTAATTCCGATGCTATTTCTGTGTTTCATCGTCAATAAGAAGGTCCAAGGGATACAGTAAACCTGAAGTCAAGCATCGGAATCTATAACTAGAGTCACAGGAATGGTTCAAAACATTGACAGTAAGAAGAGTCAGTCTTCTTGTACTTAAGTCCTCATTGTGCCTTTTCCATTTAATTCCTATCCAATGTCTGTGTTTCATCGTCAATAAGAAGGTCAGAGGGATACAGTACACCTGAAGTGAAGCATCGGAATCTATAACTAGTGTCACAGGAATGGTTCAAACCATAGTCAGTAAGAAGAGTCAGTCTTTTTGTACTTAAGTCGGCATTGTGCATTTTGTATTTAATTTCGATGTAATTTCTGTGTTTCATCGTCAACAAGAAGGTCCAAATGATACAGTAAACCTGAAGTGAAGCATCGGAATCTATATCTAGTATCACAGGAGTGGTTCAAAACATAGACAGTAAGAAGAGTCAGTCTTCTTGTACCTAAGTCGGTATTGTGCCTTTCGTATTTAATTCCGATGCCTTGTCTGTGTTTCATCGTCAATAAGGTCAGAGGGATACAGTAATAACGAAGTGAAGCATCGGAATCTATAGCTAGTGTCACACAAATGTTTCAAAACATAGCCAGTAAGAAGAGTCAGTCTTCTTATACTTAAGTCGTCATTGTGCCTTTTGTATTTAATTCCGATGCAATTTCTGTGTTTCATCGTCAATAAGAAGGTCCAAGGGATACAGTAAACCTGGAGTGAAGCATCGGAATCTATCACTAGTGTCACAGGAATGGTTCAAAACATAGACAGTAAGAAGAGTCAGCCTTCATGTAAATAAGTCGGCATTGTGCCTTTTGTATTTAATTCCGATGCAATTTCTGTGTTTCATCGTCAATAAGAAGGTCCAACGGATACAGTAAACCTGAAGTGAAGCATCGGAATCTATAACTAGTGTCACAGGAATGGTTCAAAACATGGTCAGTAAGAAGAATCAGTCTACATGTACTTAAGTCGGCATTGTGCCTTTTGTATTTAATTCCGATGCAATTTCATTGTTTCATCGTTAATAAGAAGGTCCAAGGGAAGCCGTAATCCTGAAGTGAAGCATCGGAAGCTATAACTAGTGTCAATGGAATGGTTCAAACATAGACAGTAGGATGAGTCAGTCTTCTTGTACTTAAGTCGGCATTGTGCCGTTTGTATTTAATTCCGATGCAATTTCTGTGTTTCATCGACAATAAGAAGGTCAGAGATCTACAGTAACCCTGAAGTGAAGCATCGGAATCTATAACTAGTGTCACAGAAATGGTTCAAAACATAGACAGTAAGAAGACTCAGTCTTCATGTACTTAAGTCGTCATTGTGCATTTTGTATTTAATTCCGATACAATTTCTGTCTTTCATCGTATATACGAAGGTCAGATCGATACAGTAAACCTGAACTGATGCATCGGAATTTACAACTAGTGTCACAGGAGTGGTTCAAAACATAGACAATCAGAAGAGTCAGTCTTCTTGTACTTGAGTCGGCATTATGCCTTTTGCATTAAATTCCGATGCAATTTCTGTGTTTCATTGTCAATAAGAAGTTCCAAGGGATACAGTAAACCTGAAGTCAAGCATCGGAATCTATCACTAGTGTCACAGGAATGGTTCAAATCATAGACAGTAAGAAGAGTCAGTCTTCTTGTACTTAAGTCCTCATTGTGCCTTTTCTATTTAATTCCTATCCAATGTCTGTGTTTCATCGTCAATAAGAACGTCAGAGGGATACAGTACACCTGAAGTGAAGCATCGGAATCTATAACTAGTGTCACAGGAATGGTTCAGATCATAGTCAGTAAGAAGAGTCAGTCTTTTTGTACTTAAGTCGGCATTGTGCCTTTTGTATTTAATTTCGATGTAATTTCTGTGTTTCATCGTCAACAAGAAGGTCCAAATGATACAGTAAACCTGAAGTGAAGCATCGGAATCGATATCTAGTGTCACAGGAGTGGTTCAAAACATAGACAGTAAGAAGATTCAGTCTTCTTGTACCTAAGTTGGTATTGTGCCTTTCGTATTTAATTCCGATGCAATTTCTGTGTTTCATCGTCAATAAGGTCAGAGGGATACAGTAATAACGAAGTGAAGCAACGGAATCTATAGCTAGTGTCACAGGAATGTTTCAAAACATAGACAGTAAGAAGAGTCAGTCTTCTTATACTTAAGTCGTCATTGTGCCTTTTGTATTTAATTCCGATGCAATTTCTGTGTTTCATCGTCAATAAGAAGGTCCAAGGGATACAGTAAACCTGGAGTGAAGCATCGGAATCCATAACTAGTGTCACAGGAATGGTCCAAACATAGTCAGTAAGAAGAGTCAGTCTTCTTGTCCTTAAGTCGGCATTGTGCCTTTTGTATTTAACTCTGATGCAATTTCTGTGTTTCATCATCAATAAGAAGATCCAAGGGATACAGTAAACCTGATGTGAGGCATCAGAACCTATAACTAGTGTCACAGGAATTGTTCAAAACATAGACAGTGAGAAGAGTCAGTCTCCTTGCACTTAAGTCGGCATTGTGCCTTTCGAATTTAATTCCGATGCAATTTCTGTGTTTCATCGTCAATAAGAAGGTCAGAGGGATACAGTAAACCTGAAGTGACGCATCGGAATCTATAACTAGTGTCACAGGAATAGTTCAAAACATAGGCAGTAAGAAGATACAGTCTTCTTGTCCTTAAGTCGGCATTGTGCCTTTTGTATTTCATTCCGATGCAATTTTGTGTGTTTCATCGGCAATAAGAATGTGCAAAGGATACAGTAAACCTGGAGTGAAGGATCGGAATCTATCACTAGTGTCACAGGAATGGTTCAAATCATAGACAGTAAGAAGAATCAGTCTTCATGTACTTAAGTCGGCATTGTGCTTTTTCTATTTATTTCCGATGCAATTTCATTGTTTCATCGTTAATAAGAACGTCCAAGGGAAACAGTAAAACTGAAGTGAAGCTTCGGAAGCTATAACTAGTGTCAATGGAATGGTTCAAACATAGACAGTAGGTTGAGTCCGTCTTCTTGTACTTAAGTCGGCATTGTGCCTTTTGTATTTAATTCCGATGCAATTTCTGTGTTTCATCGTCAATAAAAAGGTCCAACGGATACAGTAAACCTGAAGTGAACCATCGGAATCTATAACTAGTGTCACAGGAATGGTATAAAACGTAGTCAGTAAGAAGAATCAGTCTTCATGTACTTAAGTCAGCATTGTGCCTTTTGTATTTAATTCCCATGCAATTTCTGTGTTTCGTCGTCAATAAGAAGGTCCAAGGGATACAGTAAACCTGAAGTGAAGCATCGAAATCCATAACTAGTGTCACAGGAATGGATCAAAACATAGACAGATGGAAGAGTCAGTCTTCTTGTACTTAAGTAGGCGTTGTGACTATTGTATTTAATTCTGATGCAATTTCTGTGTTTCATCGTCAATAAGAATGTCAGAGGGATACAGTAACTCTGAAGTGAAGCATCGGAATCTATAACTAGTGTCACAGAAATGGTGCAAATCATAGACAGTAAGAAGAGTCAGTCTTCATATACTTAAATCGGCATTGTGACTTTTGTATGTAATTCCGATGCAATTTCATTGTCTCATCGTTAATAAGAAGGTGCAAGGGAAACAGTAAACCTGAAGTGAAGCTTCGGAAGCCTTAACTAGTGTCAATGGAATGGCTCAAACATAGACAGTAGGATGAGTCAGTCTTCTTGTACTTAAGTCGGCATTGTGCCTTTTGTATTTAATTCCGATGCAATTTCTGTGTTTCATCGTCAATAAGAAGGTCCAACGGATTCAGTAAACCTGAAGTGAACCATCGGATTCTATAAGTAGTGTCACAGGAATGGTTCAAATCATAGTCAGTAAGAAGAATCAGTCTTCATGTACTTAAGTCGGCATTGTGCCTTTTTTATTTAATTCCGATGCAATTTCATTGTTTCATCGTTAATAAGAAGGTCCGAAGGAAACAGTAAACCTGATGTGAAGCATCGGAAGCTATAACTAGTGTCAATGGTATGGTTCAAACATAGACATTAGGATGAGTCAGTCTTCTTGTACTTAAATCGGCATTGTGAGTTTTCTATTTAATTCCGATGCAATATCTGTGTTTCATCGTCAATAAGAAGGTCCAAGGGATACAGTAAACCTGAAGTGAAGCATCGGAATCCATAACTAGTGTCACAGGAATGGATCAAATCATAGACAGAAGGAAGAGTCAGTCTTCTTATACTTAAGTAGGCATTGTGACTTTTGTATTTAAATCTGATGCAATTTCTGTGTTTCATCGTCAATAAGAAGGTCAGCGGGATACAGTAACCCTGAAGTGAAGCATCGGAATCTATAACTAGTGTCACAGGAATGGTTCAAAACATAGTCAGTAAGAAGAATCAGTCTTCATGTACTTAAGTCGGCATTGTGCCTTTTGTATTTAATTCCGATGCAATTTCATTGTTTCATCGTTAATAAGAAGGTCCAAGGGAAACAATAAACCTGAAGTGAAGCTTCGGAAGCTATAGCTAGTGACAATGGAATGGTTTAAACATAGACAGTAAGAAGAGTCAGTCTTCTTGTACTTAAGTCCTCATAGTGCCTTTTCTATTTAATTCCTATCCAATTTCTGTGTTTCATCGTCAATAAGAAGGTCAGAGGGATACAGTAAACCTGAAGTGAAGCATCGGAATATATAACTAGTGTCACAGGAATGGATCAAAACATAGTCAGTAAGAAGAGTCAGTCATCTTGTACTTAAGTCGGCATTGTGCCTTTTGTATTTAATTCCGACGCAATTTCTGTGTGTCATCGTCAGTAAGAAGGTCCAAGGGATACAGTAAACCTGGAGTGAAGCATCGGAAACTATAACTAGTGTCAGTGGTATGGTTCAAAACATAGACAGTAAGAAGAGTCAGTCTTCTTGTACTTAAGTCGGCATTGTGCCTTTTGTATTGAATTCCGGTGCAATTTCTGTGTTTCATCGTCAATATGTAGGTCAGAGGTATA
The DNA here is from genome assembly GCF_023864345.2 of Schistocerca serialis cubense. Lineage (NCBI taxonomy): Eukaryota > Metazoa > Arthropoda > Insecta > Orthoptera > Acrididae > Schistocerca > Schistocerca serialis. Next base: position 13,055,905 of record NW_026047584.1, on the reverse strand, counting down.
CAGTAAACCTGAAGTGAAGCATCGGAATCTTTAACTAGTGTCTCAGGAATGATTCAAAACATAGACAGTGGGCACAGTCAGTCTACTTGTACTTAAGTCGGCATTGTGCCGTTTGTATTTAATTCCGTTGCAATTTCTGTGTTTCATCGTCAATAAGAAGGTCAGAGGGATACAGTAAACCTGAAGTGACACATCGGAATCTATAACTAGTGTCTCAGGAATGGTCAAATCATAGTCAGTAAGAAGAGTCAGTCTTCTTCTACTTAAGTTGGCATTGTGCCTTTTCTATTTAATTCCGATGCAATTACTGTGTTCATCGTCAATAAGAAGGTCCAAGGGATACACTAAACCTAGAGTGAAGCATCGGAATCTATAACTAGTGTCACAGGAATGGTTTAAGAGATAGACATTAAGAAGAGTCAGTCTTCTTGTACTTAAACGGCATTGTGCCTTTTCTATTTAATTCCGAGGCAATTTCTGTGTGTCTTCGTCAATAAGAAGGTCAGAGGGAGACAGTAAACGTGAAGTGAAGCATCGGAATCTATAACTAGTGTCACAGGAATGGTTCAAAACATAGTCAGTAAGAAGAGTCAGTCTTCTTGTCCTTAAGTCGGCATTGTGTCTCTTGTATTTAATTCCGGTGCAATTTCTGTGTTTCATCGTCAATACTAAGGTCAGAGAGATACAGTAAACCCGAAGTGAAGCATCGGAATATATAACTAGTGTCACATAAATTTTTCAAAACATAGACAGTAGGACGAGTCAGTCTTCTTGTACTTAATTCGGCACTCTGCCTTTTCTATTTAATTCCGATGCAATTTCTGTGTTTCATCGTCATTTAGAAGGTCAGAGGGATACAGTAAACCTGAAGTGAAGCATTGGAATCTATAACTAGTGTCACAGGAATGGTTCAAAACATAGACAGTAAGAAGAGTATGTCTTCTTGTACTTGAGTCGGCATTGTGCCTTTTGTATTAAATTCCGATGCAATTTCTGTGTTTTATCGTCAATAAGAAGGTCCAAGGGATTCAGTAAACCTGAAGTCAAGCATCGGAATCTATAACTCGTGTCACAGGAATGGTTCAAAACATAGAGAGTAAGAAGAATCAGTTTTCTTGTACTTTCGTCGGCATTCTGCCTTTTGTATTTAATTCCGATGCAATTTCTGTGTTTCATCGTCAATAATTAGGTCAGAGGGATACAGTAAACCTGAAGTGAAGCATCGGAATCTATAACTAGTGTCACAGAAATGGTTCAAAACATAGTCAGTAAGAAGAGTCAGTCTACTTGTACTTCAGTCGGCATTGTGCCTTTTGTATTTAATTCCGATGCAATATCTGTGTTTCATCGTCAATAAGAAGGTCAGAGGGACACAGTAAACCTGAAGTGAAGCATCCGAATCTATAACTAGTGTCACAGGAATGGTTCAAAGCGTAGTCAGTAAGAAGAGTCAGTCTTCTTGTCCTTAAGTCAGCATTGTGCCTTTTGTATTTAATTCCTGTGCAACTTCTGTGTTTCATCGTCAATAAGAAAGTCAGAGGGATACAGTAAACCGAAGTGAAGCATCGGAATCTATAACTAGTGTCACAGGAATGTTTCAAAACATAGACAGTAAGAAGAGTCAATCTTCTTGTACTTGAGTCGGCATTGTGCCTTTTGTATTAAATTCCGATGCAATTTCTGTGTTTCATCTTCCATAAGAAGGTCCAAGTGATACAGCAAACCTGAAGTCAAGCATCGGAATCTATAACTTGTGTCACAGGAATGGTTCAAAACATAGACAGTAAGAAGAGTCAGTTTTCTTGTACTTAAGTCGGCATTGTGCCTTTTGTATTTAAATTCCATGCAAATTCTGTGTTTCATCATCAATAAGAAGGTCAGACGCATTCAGTAAACCTGAAGTGAAGCATCGGAATCTATAACTAGTGTCACAGGAATTGTACAAACCATAGACAGTAAGATGAGTCAGTCGGTATTGTGCCTTTTGTATTTAATTCCGATGCAATTTCTGTGTTTCATCGTGAATAAGGTCAGAGGGATACAGTAAACCTGAAGTGAAGCATCGGAATCTATATCTAGTGTCACAGGAATGGTACAAAACATAGTCAGTAAGAAGAGTCAGTCTTCTTGTACTTAAGTCGGCATTATACGTTTGTATTTGATTCCGATGTAATTTCTGTGTTTCATCGTCAATAAGAAGTTCAAAATGATACAGTAAACCTGAAGTGAAGCATCGGAATCAATAGCTAGTGTCACAGGATTGGTTCAAAACATAGACAGTAAGAAGAGTCAGTCTTCTTGTACTTAAGTCGGTATTGTGCCTTTTGTAATTCATTCCGATGCAATTTCTGTGTTTCATCGTGAATAAGGTCAGAGGTATACAGTAAACCTGAAGTGAAGCATCGGAATCTATAACTAGTGTCACAGGAATGGTTCAAAACATAGACAGTAGGAACTGTCAGTCTTCTTGTACTTAAGCCGGCATTTTGCCTTTTCTGTTTAATTCCGATGCAATTTCTGTGTTTTATCGTCAATAAGAAGGTCCAAGGGATTGAGTAAACCTGAAGTCAAGCATCGGAATCTATAACTAGTGTCAATGGAATGGTTCAAAACATAAACAAGTAGGAAGAGACAGTCTTCTTGTACTTAATTCGGCATTGTGCCTTTTGTATTTAATTCCGTTGCTATTTCTGTGTTTCATCGTCAATAATAAGGTCCAAGGGATACAGTAAACCTGAAGTGATGCATCGGAATATATAACTAGTGTCACAGAAATGGTTCAAAACATAGACAGTAGGAAGAGTCAGTCTTCGTGTACTTAAGTCGGCATTGTGCCTTTTCTATTTAATTCCGATGCAATTTCTGTGTGTCTTCGTCAATAAGAAGGTCAGAGGGATACAGTAAACCTGAAGTTAGCATCGGAATCTATAACTAGTGTCACAGGAATGGTTCAAAACATAGTCAGTAAGAAGAGTCAGTCTTCTTGTCCTTAAGTCTGCCTTGTGCCTTTTGTATTTAATTCCGATGCAATTTCTGTGTTTCATCGTCAATAAGATGGTCCAAGGGATACAGTAAACCTGGAGTGAAGCATCGGAATCTATAACTAGTGTCACAGGAATGTTTCAAAACATAGACAGTAAGATGAGTCAGTCTACTTGTACTTTAGTCGGCATTGTGCCTTTTCTGTTTAATTCCGATGCAATTTCTGTGTTTCATCGTCAATAAGAAGGTCCAAGGGATACAGTAAACCGGGAGTGAAGCATCGGAAACTATAACTAGTGTCAGTGGTATGGTTCAAAACATAGACAGTAAGAAGAGTCAGTATTCTTGTACTTAAGTCGGCATTGTGCCTTTTGTATTGAATTCCGGTGCAATTTCTATGTTTCATCGTCAATATGTAGGTCAGAGGGATACAGTAAACTTGAAGTGAAGCATCGGAATCTTTAACTAGTGTCTCAGGAATGACTCAAAACATAGACAGTGGGCACAGTCAGTCTTCTTGTACTTAAGTCGGCATTGTGCCTTTTGTATTTAATTCCGATGCAATTTCTGTGTTTCATCGTCAATAAGAAGGTTAGAGGGATACAGTAAACCTGAAGTGAAGCATCGGAATCTATAACTAGTGTCTCAGGAATGGTTCAAAACATAGACAGTAAGAAGAGTCAGTCTTCTTCTACTTAAGTCGGCATTGTGCCTTTTCTATTTAATTCCGATGCAATTACTGTGTTCATCGTCAATAAGAAGGTCCAAGGGATACACTAAACCTAGAGTGACGCATCGGAATCTATAACTAGTGTCACAGGAATGGTTCAAAACATAAACTTTAAGAAGAGTCAGTCTTCTTGTACTTAAACGGCTATGTGCCTTTTCTATTTAATTCCGACGCAATTTCTGTGTGTCTTCGTCAATAAGAAGGTCAGAGGGATACAGTAAACCTGAAGTGAAGCATCGGAATCTATAAGTAGTGTCACAGGAATCGTTCAAAACATAGTCAGTCTAAAGAGTCAGTTTTCTTGTCCTTAAGTCGGCATTGTGCCTCTTGTACTTAATTCCGGTGCAATTTCTGTGTTTCATCGTCAATAAGAACGTCAGAGGGATACAGTAAACCTGAAGTGAAGCATCGGAATATATAACTAGTGTCACATAAATAGTTCAAAACATAGACAGTAGGAAGAGTCAGTCTTCCTGTACTTAATTCGGCATTGTGCATTTTCTATTTAATTCCGATGCAATTTCTATGTTTCATCGTCAATAAGAAGGTCAGAGGGATACAGTAAACCTGAAGTGAAGCATCGGAATCTATAACTAGTGTCACAGAAATGGTTCAAAACATAGTCAGTAAGAAGAGTCAGTCTTCTTGTACTTCAGTCGGCATTGTGCCTTTTGTATTTAATTCCGATGCAATATCTGTGTTTCATCGTCAATAAGAAGGTCAGAGGGACACAGTAAACCTGAAGTGAAGCATCCGAATCTATAACTAGTGTCACAGGAATGGTTCAAAGCATAGTCAGTAAGAAGAGTCAGTCTTCTTGTCCTTAAGTCAGCATTGTGCCTTTTGTATTTAATTCCGGTGCAACTTCTGTGTTTCATCGTCAATAAGAAAGTCAGAGGGATACAGTAAACCGAAGTGAAGCATCGGAATCTATAACTAGTGTCACAGGAATGTTTCAAAACATAGACAGTAAGAAGAGTCAATCTTCTTGTACTTGAGTCGGCATTGTGCCTTTTGTATTAAATTCCGATGCAATTTCTGTGTTTCATCTTCCATAAGAAGGTCCAAGTGATACAGTAAACCGAAGTCAAGCATCGGAATCTATAACTTGTGTCACAGGAATGGTTCAAAACATAGACAGTAAGAAGAGTCAGTTTTCTTGTACTTAAGTCGGCATTGTGCCTTTTGTATTTAATTTCCATGCAAATTCTGTGTTTCATCATCAATAAGAAGGTCAGACGCATTCAGTAAACCTGAAGTGAAGCATCGGAATCTATAACTAGTGTCACAGGAATTGTACAAAACATAGACAGTAAGATGAGTCAGTCGGTATCGTGCCTTTTGTATTTAATTCCGATGCAATATCTGTGTTTCATCGTGAATAAGGTCAGAGGGATACAGTAAACCTCAAGTGAAGCATCGGAATCTATAACTAGTGTCACAGGAATGGTACAAAACATAGTCAGTAAGAAGAGTCAGTCTTCTTGTACTTAAGTCGGCATTATACGTTTGTATTTGATTCCGATGTAATTTCTGTGTTTCATCGTCAATAAGAAGTTCAAAATGATACAGTAAACCTGAAGTGAAGCATCGGAATCAAGAGCTAGTGTCACAGGATTGGTTCAAAGCATAGACAGTAAGAAGAGTCAGTCTTCTTGTACTTAAGTCGGTATTGTGCCTTTTGTAATTCATTCCGATGCAATTTCTGTGTTTCATCGTGAATAAGGTCAGAGGTATACAGTAAACCTGAAGTGAAGCATCGGAATCTATAACTAGTGTCACAGGAATGGTTCAAAACATAGACAGTAGGAACAGTCAGTCTTCTTGTACTTAAGCCGGCATTTTGTCTTTTGTATTTAATTCCGATGCAATTTCTGTGTTTCATCGTCAATAAGAATGTAAAAGGGATACATTAAACCTGGAGTGAAGCATCGGAATCTATAACAAGTGTCAATGGAATGGTTCAAAACATAGACAGTAAGAAGAGACAGTCTTCTTGTACTTAAGTCGCATTGTGCCTTTTTTATTTAATTCCGATGCAATTTCTGTGTTTCATCGTCAATAAGAAGGTTAGAGGGATACAGTAAACCTGAAGTGAAGCATCGGAATCTATAACTAGTGTCTCAGGAATGGTTCAAAACATAGACAGTAAGAAGAGTCAGTCTTCTTCTACTTAAGTCGGCATTGTGCCTTTTCTATTTAATTCCGATGCAATTACTGTGTTCATCGTCAATAAGAAGGTCCAAGGGATACACTAAACCTAGAGTGACGCATCGGAATCTATAACTAGTGTCACAGGAATGGTTCAAAACATAGACATTAAGAAGAGTCAGTCTTCTTGTACTTAAACGGCTATGTGCCTTTTCTATTTAATTCCGACGCAATTTCTGTGTGTCTTCGTCAATAAGAAGGTCAGAGGGATACAGTAAACCTGAAGTGAAGCATCGGAATCTATAACTAGTGTCACAGGAATGGTTCAAAACATAGTCAGTATAAAGAGTCAGTCTTCTTGTCCTTAAGTCGTCATTGTGCCTCTTGTACTTAATTCCGGTGCAATTTCTGTGTTTCATCGTCAATAAGAACGTCAGAGGGATACAGTAAACCTGAAGTGAAGCATCGGAATATATAACTAGTGTCACATAAATGGTTCAAAACATAGACAGTAGGAAGAGTCAGTCTTCCTGTACTTAATTCGGCATTGTGCATTTTCTATTTAATTCCGATGCAATTTCTGTGTTTCATCGTCAATAAGAAGGTCAGAGGGATACAGTAAACCTGAAGTGAAGCATTGGAATCTATAACTAGTGTCACAGGAATGGTTCAAAACATAGACAGTAAGAAGAGTAAGTCTTCTTGTACTTGGGTCGGCATTGTGCCTTTTGTATTAAATTCCGATGCAATTTCTGTGTTTTATCGTCAATAAGAAGGTCCAAGGGATTCAGTAAACCTGAAGTCAAGCATTGGAATCTATAACTAGTGTCACAGGAATGGTTGAAAACATAGAGAGTAAATAGAGTCAGTTTTCTTGTACTTAAGTCGGCATTCTGCCTTTTGTATTTAATTCCGATGCAATTTCTGTGTTTCATCGTCAATAAGAAGGTCAGACGGATACAGTAAACCTGAAGTGAAGCATCGGAATCTATAACTAGTGTCACAGAAATGGTTCAAAACATAGTCCGTAAGAAGAGTCAGTCTTCTTGTACTTCAGTCGGCATTGTGCCTTTGTATTTAATTCCGATGCAATTTCTGTGTTTCATCGTCAATAAGAAGGTCAGAGGGATACAGTAAACCTGAAGTGAAGCATCCGAATCTATAACTAGTGTCACAGGAATGGTTCAAAACATAGTCAGTAAGAAGAGTCAGTCTTCTTGTCCTTTAGTCAGCATTGTGCCTTTTGTATTTAATTCCGGTGCAACTTCTGTGTTTCATCGTCAATAAGAAAGTCAGAGGGATACAGTTAACCGAAGTGAAGCATCGGAATCTATAACTAGTGTCACAGGAATGTTTCAAAACATAGACAGTAAGAAGAGTCAATCTTCTTGTACTTGTGTCGGCATTGTGCCTTTTGTATAAAATTCCGATGCAATTTCTGTGTTTCATCGTCAATAAGAAGGTCCAAGGGATACAGTACACCTGAAGTCAAGCATCGGAATCTATAACTAGTGTCACAGGAATGCTTCAAAACATAGTAAGTAAGAAGAGTCAGTCTTCTTGTCCTTAAGTTGGCATTTTACCTTTTGTATTTAATTCCGATGCACTTTCTGTGTTTCATCGTCAACAAGAAAGTCCAAGGGATACAGTAAACCTAAAGTGAAGCATCCGAATCTATAACTAGTGTCTCAGGAATGGTTCAAAACATAGTTAGTAAGAAGAGTCAGTCTTCTTCTACTTAAGTCGGCATTGTGCCTTTTCTATTTAATTCCGATGCAATTACTGTGTTCATCGTCAATAAGAAGGTCCAAGGGATACACTAAACCTAGAGTGAAGCATCGGAATCTATAACTAGTGTCACAGGAATGGTTCAAAACATAGACATTAAGAGGAGTCAGTCATCTTGTACTTAAGTCGGCATTGTGCCTTTTCTATTTAATTCCGAGGCAATTTCTGTGTGTCTTCGTCAGTAAGAAGGTCAGAGGGATACAGTAAACCTAAAGTGAAGCATCGGAATCTATAACTAGTGTCACAGAATTGGTTCAAAACATAGACAGTAGGAAGAGGCAGTCTTCTTGTACTTAATTCGGCATTGTGCCTTTTCTATTTAATTCCGATGCAATTTCTGTGTTTCATCGTCAATAAGAAGGTCAGAGGGATACAGTAAACATGAAGTGATGCATTGGAATGTATAACTAGTGTCACAGGAATGGTTCAAAACATAGACAGTAAGAAGAGTCAGTCTTCTTGTACTTGAGTCGGCATTGTGCCTTTTGTATTAAATTCCGATGCAATTTCTGTGTTTTGTCGTCAATAAGAAGGTCCAAGGGATTCAGTAAACCTGAGGTCAAGCATTGGAATCTATAACTAGTGTCAATGGAATGGTTGAAAACATAGACAGTAGGAAGAGTCAGTCTTCTTGTACTTAATTCGGCATTGTGCCTTTTGTATTTAATTCCGATGCTATTTCTGTGTTTCATCGTCAATACGAAGGTCAGAGGGATACAGTAAACCTGAAGTGAAGCATCGGAATCTATAACTAGTGTCACAGGAATGGTTCAAAACATAGTCAGTAAGAAGAGTCAGTCTTCCTGTCCGTAAGTCAGCATTGTGCCTTTTGTATTTAATTCCGGTGCAACTTCTGTGTTTCATCGTCAATAAGAAAGTCAGTGAGATACAGTAAACCCGAAGTGAAGCATCATAATCTATAACTAGTGTCACAGGAATGTTTCAAAACATAGACAGTAAGAAGAGTCAGTCTTCTTGTACTTGAGTTGGCACTGAGCCTTTTGTATTAAATACCGATGCAATTTCTGTGTTTCATCGTCAATAAGAAGGTCCAAGGGATACAGTAAACCTGAAGTCAAGCATCGGAATCTATAACATGTGTCACCGGAATGGTTCAAAACATAGACAGTAAGAAGAGTCAGTTTTCTTGTACCTAAGTGGGCATTGTGCCTTTTGTATTTAATTCCGATGCAAATTCCGTGTTTCATCGTCAATAAGAAGGTCAGAGGCATTCAGTAAACCTGAAGTGAAGCATCGGAATCTATAACTAGTGTCACAGGAATTGTTCAAAACATAGACAGTAAGAAGAGTCAGTCGGTATTGTGCCTTTTGTATTTAATTCCGATGCACTTTCTGTGTTTCATCGTGAATAAGGTCAGAGGGATACAGTAAACCTGAAGTGAAGCCTCGGAATCTATAACTAGTGTCACAGGAATGGTTCAAAACATAGTGAGTAAGAAGAGTCAGTCTTTTTGTACTTAAGTCGGCATTATGCTTTTGGTATTATTTTCCGATGTAATTTCTGTGTTTCATCGTCAATAAGAAGTTCAAAATAATACAGTAAACCTGAAGTGAAGCATCGGAGTCAATAGCTAGTGTCACAGGAATGGTTCAAAACATAGACAGTAAGAAGAGTCAGTCTTCTTGTACTTAAGTCGGTATTGTGCCTTTTGTATTTCATTCTGATGCAATTTCTGTGTTTCATCAAGAATAAGGTCAGAGGGATACAGAAAACCTGAAGTGAAGCATCGGAATCTATAACTTGTGTCACAGGAATGCATCAAAACATAGTCACTAAGAAGAGTCAGTCTTCTTGTACTTAAGTCGGCATTGTGCCTTTTGTATTTAATTCCGATGCAATTTCTGTGTTTCGTCGTCAATAAGAAGGTCCAAGGGATACAGTAAACCTGAAGTGAAGCATCGGAATATATAACTATTGTCACAGGAATAGTTCAAAACATAGACAGTAGGAAGAGTCAGTCTTCTTGTACTCAATACGGCATTGTGCCTTTTCTATTTAATTCCGATGCAATTTCACTGTTTCATCGTCAATAAGATGGTCAGAGGGATACAGTAAACCTAAAGTGAAGCATCTGAATCTATAACTAGTGTCACAGGAATGGTTTAAATCATACTCAGTAAGAAGAGTCAGTCTTCTTGTCCTTAAGCCGGCATTGTGCCATTTGTATTTAATTCCGGTGCAATTTCTGTGTTTCATCGTCAATAAGAAAGTGAGAGGGATACAGTAAACCTGAAATGAGCATCGGAATCTATAACTAGTGTCACAGGAATGGTTCAAAACATAGTCAGTAAGAAGAGTCAGTCTTCTTGTCCTTAAGTCGGTATTGTGCCTTTTGCATTTAATTCCGGTGCAATTTCTGTGTTCCATCGTCAATAAGAAGGTCCAAGGGATACAGTAAACCTGGAGTGAAGCATCGGAATCTATAACTAGTGTCACAGGAATGTTTCAAAACATAGACTGTATGAAGATACAGTCTTCTTGTACTTAAGTCGGCATTGTGCCTTTTGTATTTAATTCCGATGCAATTTCTGTGTTTCATCGTCAATAAGAAGGTCCAAGGGATACAGTAAACCTGAAGTGAAGCATCGGAATATATAACTAGTGTCACAGAAATGGTTCAAAACATAGACAGTAAGAAGAGTCAGTCTTCTTGTACTTGAGTCGGCATTGTGCCTTTTGTATTAAATTCCGATGCAATTTCTGTGTTTTATCGTCAATAAGAAGGTCCAAGGGATTCAGTAAACCTGAAGTCAAGCATCGGAATCTATAACTAGTGTCAATGGAACGGTTCAATACATAGAGAGTAGGAAGAGTCAGTCTTCTTGTACTTAATTCGGCATTGTGCCTTTTGTATTTAATTCCGACGCAAATTCTGTGTTTCATCGTCAATAAGAAGGTCAGAGGCATTCAGTAAACCTGAAGTGAAGCATCGGAATCTATAACTAGTGTCACAGGAATGGTTCAAAACATAGACAGTAAGAAGAGTCAGTCTTCTTGTACTTGAGTCGGCATTGTGCCTTTTGAATTTAATTCCGTTGCAATTTCAGTGTTTCATCGTCAATAAGAATGTAAAAGGGATACTGTAAACCTGGAGTGATACATCGGAATCTATAACTAGTGCCAATGGAATGGTTCAAAACATAGACAGTAGGAAGGGTCAGTCTTCTTGTACTTAATTCGGCATTGTGCCTTTTATATTTAATTCCGATGCAATTTCTGTGTTTCATCGTCAATAAGAGGGTCAGAGGGATACAGTAAACCTGAAGTGAAGCATTGGAATCTATAACTAGTGTCACAGGAATGGTTCAAAGCATAGACAGTAAGAAGAGTCAGTCGTCTTGTACTTGAGTCGGCATTGTGCTTTTTGTATTAAATCCCGATGCAATATCTGTGTTTTATCGTCAATAAGAAGGTCCAAGGGATTCAGTAAACCAGAAGTCAAGCATCGGAATCTATAACTAGTGTTAATGGAATGGTTCAAAACATAGACAGTATGAAGATACAGTCTTCTTGTACTTAAGTCGGCATTGTGCTTTTTGTATTTAATTCCGATGCAATTTCTGTGTTTCATCGTCAATAAAAAGGTCCAAGGGATACAGTAAACCTGAAGTGAAGCATCGGAATATATAACTAGTGTCACAGAAATGGTTCAAAACATAGACAGTAGGAAGAGTCAGTCTTCTTGTACTTAATTCGGCATTGTGCCTTTTCTATTTAATTCCGATAAAATTTCTGTGTTTCATCGTCAATAAGATGGTCAGAGGGATACAGTAAACCTCAAGTGAAGCATTGGAATGTATAACTAGTGTCACAGGAATTGTTCAAAACGTAGACAGTAAGAAGAGTCATTCGGTATTGTGCCTTTTGTATTTAATTCCGATGCACTTTCTGTGTTTCATCGTGAATAAGGTCAGAGGGATACAGTAAACCTGAAGTGAAACATCGGAATCTATAACTAGTGTCACAGGAATGGTTCAAAACATAGTCAGTAAGAAGAGTTTTTTTTTTTGTACTTAAGTCGGCATTATGCTTTTCGTATTTGATTCCGATGTAATTTCTGTGTTTCATCGTCAATAAGAAATTCAAAATGATACAGTAAACCTGAAGTGAAGCATCGGAATCAATAGCTAGTGTCACAGGAATGGTTCAAAACTTAGACAGTAAGAAGAGTCAGTCTTCTTGTACTTAAGTCGGTATTGTGCCTTTTGTATTTCATTCCGATGCAATTTCTGTGTTTCATCAAGAATAAGGTCAGAGGGATACAGTAAACCTGAAGTGAAGCATCGGAATCTATAACTAGTGTCACAGGAATGGTTCAAAACATAGACAGTAGGAAGAGTCTGTCTTCTTGTACTTAAGCCGGCATTTTGCCTTTTGTATTTAATTCCGATGCAATTTCAGTATTTCATCGTCAATAAGAATGTAAAAGGGATACAGTAAACCTGGAGTGAACCATCGGAATCTATAACTAGTGTCAATGGAATGGTTCAAAACATAGACAGTAAGAAGAGTCAGTCTTCTTGTACTTAAGTCGGCATTGTGCATTTTTTATTTTAATCCGATGCAATTTCTGTGTTTCATCGTCAATAAGAAAGTCAGAGGGATACAGTAAACCTGATGTGAAGCATCGGAATCTATAACTAGTGTCTCAGGAATGGTTCAAAACATAGTTAGTAAGAAGAGGCAGTTTCTTCTACTTAAGTCGGCATTGTGCCTTTTCTATTTAATTCCGATGCAATTACTGTGTTCATCGTCAATAAGAAGGTCCAAGGGATACTCTAAACCTAAAGTGAAGCATCGGAGTCTATAACTAGTGTCACAGGAATGCTTCAAAACATAGACAGTAAGAAGAGTCAGTCTTCTTGTACTTAAGTGCGCATTGTGCCTTTTCTATTTAATTCCGATGCAATTTCTGTGTTTCATCGTCAATAAGAGGGTCAGAGGGATACAGTAAACCTGAAGTGAAGCATTGGCATCTATAACTAGTGTCACAGGAATGATTCAAAATATAGACAGTAATAAGAGTCAGTGTTCTTGTACTTGAGTCGGAATTGTGCTTTTTGTATTTAATTCCGATGCAATTTCAGTGTTTCATCGTCAATAAGAAGGTCAGAGGGATACAGTAAACCTGAAGTGAAGCATTGGAATCTATAACTAGTGTCACAGGAATGGTTCAAAACATAGACAGTAAGAAGAGTCAGTCTTCTTGTACTTGAGTCGGCATTGTGCCTTTTGTATTAAATTCCGATGCAATTTCTGTGTTTTATCGTCAATAAGAAGGTCCAAGTTATTCAGTAAGCCTGAAGTCAAGCATCGGAATCTATAACTAGTGTCAATGGAATGGTTCAAAACATAGACAGTAGGAAGAGTCAGTCTTCTTGTACTTAATTCGGCATTGTGCCCTTTGTATTTAATTCCGATGCAATTTCTGTGTTTCATCGTCAATAATATGGTCCAAGGAATACAGTAAACCTGAAGTGAAGCATCGGAATATATAACTAGTGTCAAGAAATGATTCAAAACATAGACAGTAGGAAGAGTCAGTCTTCTTGTACTTAATTCGGCATTGTGCCTTTTGTATTTAATTCCGATGCAATTTCTGAGTTTCATCGTCAATAAGAAGGTCAGAGGGATACAGTAAACCTGAAGTGAAGCATCGGAATCTATAACTAGTGTCACAGGAATGGTTCAAAACATAGTCAGTAAGAGGGGTCAGTCCTCTTGTCCTTAAGTCAGCATTGTGCCTTTTGTATTTTATTCCGGTTTAACTTCTGTGTTTCATCGTCAATAAGAAAGCCAGAGGGATACAGTAAACCTGAAGTGAAGCATCGAAATCTATAACTAGTGTCACAGGAATGTTTCAAAACATAGACAGTAAGAAGAGTCAGTCTTCTTGTACTTAAGTCGGCATTGTGCCTTTTCTATTTCATTCCGGGGCAATTTCTGTGTGTCTTCGTCAATAAGAAGGTCAGAAGGATACAGTAAACCTAAAGTGAAGCATCGGAATCTATAACTAGTGTCACAGGAATGGTTCAAGTCATACTCAGTAAGAAGAGTCAGTCTTCTTGTCCTTAAGCCGGCATTGTGCCTTTTGTATTTAATTCCGGTGCAATTTCTGTGTTTCATTGTCAATAAGAAAGTCAGAGGGATACAGTAAACCTGAATTGAGCATCGGAATCTATAACTAGTGTCACAGAAATGGTTCAAAACATAGACAGTAGGAAGAGTCAGTCTTCTTGTACTTAATTCGGCATTGTGCCTTTTCTATATAATTCCGATGTAATTTATGTGTTTCATCGTCAATAAGAAGGTCAGAGGGATATAGTAAACCTGAAGTAAAGCATTGGAATGTATAACTAGTGCCGCAGGAATGTTTCAAAACATAGTCTGTATGAAGATACAGTCTTCTTGTACTTAAGTCGGCATTGTGCCTTTTGTATTTAATTCCGATGCAATTTCTGTGTTTCATCGTCAATAAGAAGGTCCAAGGGATACAGTAAACCTGAAGTGAAGCATCGGAATATATAACTAGTGTCACAGAAATGGTTCAAAACATAGACAGTAGGAAGAGTCAGTCTTCTTGTACTTAATTCGGCATTGTGCCTTTTCTATATAATTCCGATGTAATTTATGTGTTTCATCGTCAATAAGAAGGTCAGAGGGATATAGTAAACCTGAAGTAAAGCATTGGAATGTATAACTAGTGCCGCAGGAATGGTTCAAAACATAGACAGTAAGAAGAGTCAGCCTTCTTGTACTTGAGTCGGCATTTTGCCTTTTGTATTAAATTCCGATGCAATTTCTGTGTTTTATCGTCAATAAGAAGGTCCAAGGGATTCAGTAAACCTGAAGTCAAGCATCGGAATCTATAACTAGTGTCAATGGAACGGTTCAATACATAGACAATAGGAAGAGTCAGTCTTCTTGTACTTAATTCGGCATTGTGCCTTTTGTATTTAATTCCGATGCAAATTCTGTGTTTCATCGTCAATAAGAAGGTCAGAGGCATTCAGTAAACCTGAAGTGAGGCATCGGAATCTATAACCAGTGTCACAGGAATTGTTTAAAACGTAGACAGTAAGAAGAGTCAGTCGGTATTGTGCTTTTTGTATTTAATTCCGATGCAATTTCTGTGTTCCATCGTGAATAAGGTCAGAGGGATACAGTAAAGCTGAAGTGAAGCATCGGAATCTATAACTAGTGTCACAGGAATGGTTCAAAACATAGTCAGTAAGAGGAGTCAGTCTTCTTGTCCATAAGTCGGCATTGTGAATTTTGTATTTAATTCCGATGCAATTTCTGTGTTTCATCGTCAATAAGCAGGTCCATGGGATACAGTAAACCTAGAGTGAAGCATCGGAATCTATAACTAGTGTCACAGGAATGGTTCAAATCATAGACATTAAGAAGAGTCAGTCTTCTTGTAATTAAGTCGGCATTGTGCCTTTTCTATTTAATTCCCAGGCAATTTCTGTGTGTCTTCGTCAATAAGAAGGTCAGAGGGATACAGTAAACCTGAAGTGAAGCATCGGAATCTATAACTAGTGTCACAGGAATGCTTCAAAACATAGTCAGTAAGAAGAGTCAGTCTTCTTGTCATTGTGCCTTTTGTATTTAATTCCGATGCAATTTCTGTGTTTCATCGTCAATAAGAAGGTCCAAGGGATACAGTTAACCTGAAGTGAAGCATTGGAATCTATAACTAGTGTCACAGGAATGGTTCAAATCGTAGACATTAAGATGAGTCAGTCTTCTTGTACTTAAGTCGGCATTGTGCCTTTTCTATTTAATTCCGATGCAATTTCTGTATTTCATCGTCAATAAGAAGGTCCAATGGATACAGTAAACCTGAAGTGAAGCATCGGAATATATAACTAGTGTCTCAGAAATGGTTCAAACCATAGACAGTAGCAAGAGTCAGTCTTCTTGTACTTAACTCGGCATTGTGCATTTTCTATTTAATTCCGATAAAATTTCTGTGTTTCATCGTCAATAAGAAGGTCAGAGGGATACAGTAAACCTCAAGCGAAGCATTGGAATGTATAACTAGTGTCACAGGAATGGTTCAAAACATAGACAGTAAGAAGAGTCAGTCTTCTTGTACTTGAGTCGGCATTGTGCCTTTTGTATATAATTCCGATGCAATTTCTGTGTTTTATCGTCAATAAGAAGGTCCAAGGGATTCAGTAAACCTGAAGTCAAGCATCGGAATCTATAACTAGTGTCACAGGAATGTTTCAAAACATAGACAGTAAGAAGAGTCAGTCTTCTTGTACTTGAGTCGGCATTGTGCCTTTTGTATTAAATTCCGATGCAATTTCTGTATTTCATCGTCTATAAGAAGGTCCAAGGATACAGTAAACCTTAAGTCAAGCATCAGAATCTATAACTAGTGTCGCAGGAATGGTTCAAAACATAGACAGTAAGAAGAGTCAGTCTTCTTGTACTTAATTTGGCATTGTGCCTTTTCTATTTAATTCCGATGCAATGTCTGTGTTTCATCGTCAATAAGAAGTTCAGAGGGATAATGTAAACCTCAAGTGAAGCATCGGAATCTATAACTAGTGTCACATGAATAGTTCAAACATAGACAATAAGAAGAGTCAGTTTTCTTGTACTTAAGTCAGCATTGTGCCTTTTGTATTTAATTCCGATGCAATTTCTATGTTTCATCGTCAATAAGAATGTCAGAGGGATACAGCAAACCTGAAGTGAAGCATTGGAATCTATAACTTGTGTCACAGAAATGGTTCAAAACATAGACAGTAAGAAGAGTCAGTTTTCTTGTAGTTAAGTCGGCATTTTGCCTTTAGTATTTCATTCCGATGCAAATTCAATGTTTCATCGTCAATAAGAAGGTGAGAAGCATACAGTAAACCTGAAGTGAAGCATCGGAATCTATAACTAGTGTCACAGGAATTGTTCAAAACATAGACAGTAAGAAGGGCCAGTCGGTATTTTGCCTTTTGTATTTAATTCCGATGCAATTTCTGTGTTTCATCGTGAATAAGGTCAGAGGGATACAGTAAACCTGAAGTGAAGCATCGTAATCTATAACTAGTGTCACAGGAATGGTTCAAAACATAGACAGTAGGAAGAGTCAGTCTTCTTGTACTTAAGCCGGCATTTTGGCTTTTGTAATTAATTCCGATGCAATTTCAGTGTTTCATCGTCAATAAGAATGTAAAAGTGATACAGTAAACCTGGAGTGAAGCATCGGAATCTATAACTAGTGTCAATGGAATGGTTCAAAACATAGACAGTAAGAAGAGTCAGTCTTCTTTTACTTAAGTTGGCATTGTGCCTTTTCTATTTAATTCCGATGCAATTACTGTGTTCATCGTCAATAAGAAGGTCCAAGGGATACTCTAAACCTAAAGTGAAGCATCGGAATCTATAACTAGTGTCACAGGAATGTTTCAAAACATAGACATTAAGAAGAGTCCGTCTTCTTGTACTTGAGTCGGCATTGTGCCTTTTGTATTAAATTCCGATGCAATTTCGGTGTTTTATCGTTAATAAGAAGGTCCAAGGGATTCAGTAAACCTGAAGTCAAGCATCGGAATCTATAACTAGTGTCAATGGAACGGTTCATTACATAGACAGTAGGAAGAGTCAGTCTTCTTGTACTTAATTCGGCATTGTGCCTTTTGTATTTAATTCCGATGCAATCTCTGAGTTTCATCGTTAATAAGAAGGTCAGAGGGATACAGTAAACTTGAAGTGAAGCATCGGAATCAATAACTAGTGTCACAGGAATGGTTCAAAACATAGTCAGTACGAAGGTTCAGTCTTCTTGTCCTTAAGTCAGCATTGTGCCTTTTGTATTTAATTCCGGTTTCTTTTCTGTGTTTCATCGTCAATAAGAAGGTCCAAGGGATTCAGTAAACCTGAAGTCAAGCATCGGAATCTATAACTAGTGTCAATGGAACGGTTCATTACATAGACAGTTGGAAGAGTCAGTCTTCTTGTACTTAATTCGGCATTGTGCCTTTTGTATTTAATTCCGATGGAATTTCTGTGTTTCATCGTGAATAAGGTCAGAGGGATACAGTAAACCATAAGTGAAGCATCGGAATCTATAACTAGTGTCACAGGAATTGTTCAAAACATAGACAGTAAGAAGAGTCAGTCGGTATTGTGCCTTTTGTATTTAATTCCGATGCAATTTCTGTGTTTCATCGTGAATAAGGTCAGAGGGATACAGTAAACCTTGAAGTGAAGCATCGGAATCTATAACTAGTGTCACAGGAATGGTTCAAAACATTGTCAGTAGGAAGAATCAGTCTTCTTGTCCCTAAGTCGGCATTGTGCCTTTTGTATTTAATTCCGATGCAATTTCTGTGTTTCATCGTCAATAAGAAGGTCCAAGGGTTACAGTAAACCTAGAGTGAAGCATCGGAATCTATAACTAGTGTCACAGGAATGGTTCAAAACATAGACATTAAGAAGAGTCAGTCTTCTTGTACTTAAGTCGGCATTGTGCCTTTTCTATTTAATTCCGAGGCAATTTCGGTGTGTCTTCGTCAATAAGAAGGTCAGAGGGATACAGAAAACCTGAAGTGAAGCATCGGAATCTATAACTAGTGTCACAGGAATGCTTCAAAACATAGTCAGTAAGAAGAGTCAGTCTTCTTGTCCGTAAGTCGGCATTGTGCCTTTTGTATTTAATTCCGATGCAATTTCTGTGTTTCATCGTCAATAAGAAGGTCCAAGGGATACAGTAAACCTGGAGTGAAGCATTGGAATCTATAATTAGTGTCACAGGAATGGTTCAAAACATAGACAGTAAGAAGAGTCAGTCTTCTTGTACTTGAGTCGGCATTGTGCCTTTTGTATTAAATTCCGATGCAATTTCTGTGTTTTATCGTCAATAAGAAGGTCCAAGGGATTCAGTAAACCTGAAGTCAAGCATCGGAATCTATAACTAGTGTCAATGGAATGGTTCAAAACATAGACAGTAGGAAGAGTCAGTCTTCTTGTACTTAATTCGGCATTGTGCCTTTTGTATTTAATTCCGATGCTATTTCTGTGTTTCATCGTCAATAATAAGGTCCAAGGGATACAGTAAACCTGAAGTGAAGCATCGGAATATATAACTAGTGTCACATAAATGGTTCAAAACATAGACAGTAGGAAGAGTCAGTCTTCTTGTACTTAATTCGGCATTGTGCCTTTTGTATTTAATTCCGATGCAATCTCTGAGTTTCATCGTTAATAAGAAAATCAGAGGGATACAGTAAACCTGAAGTGAAGCATCGGAATCAATAACTAGTGTCACAGGAATGGTTCAAAACATAGTCAGTACGAAGGTTCAGTCTTCTTGTCCTTAAGTCAGCATTGTGCCTTTTGTATTTAATTCCGGTTTCTTTTCTGTGTTTCATCGTCAATAAGAAAGTCAGAGGGATACAGTAAACCTGAAGTGAAGCATCGGAATCTATAACTAGTGTCACAGGAATGTTTCAAACATAGTCAGAAAGAAGAGTCAGTCTTCTTGTCCTTAAGTCGCATTGTGCCTTTTGTATTTAATTCGGATGCAATTTCTGTGTTTCATGGTCAATAAGAAGGTCTAAGGGATACAGTAAACCTGGAGTGAAGCATCGGAATCCATAACTAGTGCCACAGGAATGTTTCAAAACATAGACAGTATGAAGATACAGTCTTCTTGTACTTAAGTCGGCATTGTGCCTTTTGTATTTAATTCCGATGCAATTACTGTGTTTCATCGTCAATAAGAAGGTCCAGGGGATACAGTAAACCTGAAGTGAAGCACCGGAATATATAACTAGTGTCACAGAAATGGTTCAAAACATAGACAGTAGGAAGAGTCAGTCTTCTTGTACTTAATTCGGCATTGTGCCTTTTCTATATAATTCCGATGCAATTTCTGTATTGTATCGTCAATAAGATGGTCAGAGGGATACAGTAAACCTGAAGTGAAGAATCGGAATCTATAACTAGTGTCACAGGAATGGTTCAAAACATAGTCAGTAAGAAGAGTCAGTCTTCTTGTCCTTAAGTCGGTATTGTGCCTTTTGTATTTAATTCCGGTGCAATTTCTGTGTTTCATCGTCAATAGGAAGGTCCAAGGGATACAGTAAACCTGGAGTGAAGCATCGGAATCTATAACTAGTGTCACAGGAATGTTTCAAAACATAGACTGTATGAAGATACAGTCTTCTTGTACTTAAGTCGGCATTGTGCCTTTTGTATTTAATTCCGATGCAATTTCTGTGTTTCATCGTCAATAAGAAGGTCCAAGGGATACAGTAAACCTGAAGTGAAGCATCGGAATATATAACTAGTGTCACAGAAATGGTTCAAAACATAGACAGTAGGAAGAGTAAGTCTTCTTGTACTTAATTCAGCATTGTGCCATTTCTATTTAATTCCGATGCAATTTCTGTGTTTCATCGTCAATACGATGGTCAGAGGGATACGGTAAACCTGAAGTGAAGCATTGGAATGTATAACTAGTGTCGCAGGAATGGTTCAAAACATAGACAATAAGAAGAGTCAGTCTTCTTGTACTTGAGTTGGCATTGTGCCTTATCTATTTAATTCCCAGGCAATTTCTGTGTTTCATCGTCAATAAGAAGGTCAGAGGGATACAGTAAACCTGAAGTGAAGCATCGGAATCTATAACTAGTGTCACAGGAATGTTTCAAAACATAGACAGTAAGAAGAGTCAGTCTTCTTGTACTTGAGTCGGCATTCTGCATATTGTATTAAATTTCCGATGCAATTTCTGTGTTTTATCGTCAATCAGAAGGTTCAAGGGATTCAGTAAACCTGAAGTAAAGCATCGGAATCTATAACTAGTGTCAATGGAATGGTTCAATACATGGACAGTAGGAAGAGTCAGTCTATTTGTACTTAATTCGGCATTGTGCCTTTTGTATTTAATTCCGATGCAATTTCTGTGTTTCATCGTCAATAAGAAGGTCCAAGGGATACAGTGAACCTGAAGTGAAGCATCGGAATCTATAACTAGAGTCACAGGAATGTTTCAAAACATAGTCAGTAAGAAGAGTCAGTCTTCTTGTCCTTAAGTCGGCATAGTGCCTTTTGTTTTTAATTCCGATGCACTTTCTGTGTTTCATTGTCAATAAGAAGGTCAGAGGGATACAGTAAACCTGAAGTGAAGCATCGGAAACTATAACTAGTGTCACAGGAATGGTTCAAAACATAGTCAGTAGGAAGAGTCAGTCTTCTTGTCCTTAAGTCGGTATTGTGCCTTTTGTATTTAATTCCGGTGCAATTTCTGTGTTTCATCGTCAATAGGAAGGTCCAAGGGATACAGTAAACATGGAGTGAAGCATCGGAATCTATAACTAGTGTCACAGGAATGTTTCAAACATAGTCAGAAAGAAGAGTCAGTCTTCTTGTCCTTAAGTCGCATTGTGCCTTTTGTATTTAATTCGGATGCAATTTCTGTGTTTCATGGTCAATAAGAAGGTCTAAGGGATACAGTAAACCTGAAGTGAAGCATCGGAATATATAACTAGTGTCACAGAAATGGTTCAAAACATAGACAGTAGGAAGAGTCAGTCTCCTTTTACTTAATTCGGCATTGTGCCTTTAGTATTTAATTCCGATGCAAATTCTGTGTTTCATCGTCAATAAGAATGTCAGAGGCATTCAGTAAACCTGAAGTGAAGCATCGGAATCTATAACTAGTGTCACAGGAATTGTTCAAAACGTAGACAGTAAGTAGAGTCAGTCGGTTTTGTGCTTTTTGTATTTAATTCCGATGCAATTTCTGTGTTTCATCGTGAATAAGGTCAGAGGGATACAGTAAAGCTGAAGTGAAGCATCGGAATCTATAACTAGTGTCACAGGAATGGTTCAAAACATAGTCAGTAAGAAGAGTCAGTCTTCTTGTCCATAAGTCGGCATTGTGCCTTTTGTATTTAATTCCGATGCAATTTCTGTGTTTCATCGTCAATAAGCAGGTCCATGGGATACAGTAAACCTAGAGTGAAGCATCGGAATCTATAACTAGTGTCACAGGAATGGTTCTAAACATAGACATTAAGAAGAGTCAGTCTTCTTGTACTTAAGTCGGCATTGTGCCTTATCTATTTAATTCCCAGGCAATTTCTGTGTGTCTTCGTCAATAAGACGGTCAGAGGGATACAGTAAACCTGAAGTGAAGCATCGGAATCTATAACTAGTGTCACAGGAATGCTTCAAAACATAGTCAGTAAGAAGAGTCAGTCTTCTTGTCCTTAAGTCGGCATTGTGCCTTTTGTATTTAATTCCGATGCAATTTCTGTGTTTCATCGTCAATAAGAAGGTCCAAGGGATACAGTAAACCTGGAGTGAAGCATCGGAATATATAACTAGTGTCACAGGAATGGTTCAAAACATAGACAGTAAGAAGAGTCAGTCTTCTTGTACTTAATTCGGCATTGTGCCTTTTCTATTTAATTCCGATGCAATTTCTGTGTTTCATCGTCAATAAGAAGTTCAGGGGGATGCAGTAAATTTGAAGTGAAGCATTGGAATCTATAACTAGTGTCACAGGAATGGTTCAAAACATAGACAGTAAGAAGAGTCAGTCTTCTTGTACTTGAGTCGGCATTGTGCCTTTTGTATTTAATTCCGATGCAATTTCAGTGTTGCATCGTCAATAAGAATGTAAAGGGGATACTGTAAGCCTGGAGTGATGCATCGGAATCTATAACTAGTGTCACAGGAATGCTTCAAAACATAGTCAGTAAGAAGAGTCAGTCTTCTTGTCCTTAAGTCGGCATTGTGCCTTTTGTATTTAATTCCGATGCAATTTCTGTGTTTCATCGTCAATAAGAAGGTCCAAGGGATACAGTAAACCTGGAGTGAAGCATGGGAATATATAACTAGTGTGACAGGAATGGTTCAAAACATAGACAGAAAGAAGAGTCAGTCTTCTTGTACTTAATTCGGCATTGTGCCTTTTGTATTTAATTCCGATGCAATTTCTGTGTTTCAACGTCAATAAGAAGGTCCAAGGGATACAGTAAACCTGAAGTGAAGCATCGGAATCTGTAACTAGTGTCACAGGTATGGTTCAAAACATAGTCAGTAAGAAGAGTCAGTCTTCTTGTCCTTAAGTCAGCGTTGTGCTTTTTGTATTTAATTCCGGTGCAACTTCTGTGTTTCATCGTCAATAAGAAAGTCAGAGGGATACAGTAAACCTGAAGTGAAGCATCGGAATCTATAACTAGTGTCACAGGAATGTTTCAAAACATAGACAGTAAGAAGAGTCAGTCTTCTTGGACTTGAGTCGGCATTGTGTCTTTTGTATTAAATTCCGATGCAATTCCTGTATTTCATCGTCTATAAGAAAGTCCAAGGATACAGTAAACCTGAAGTCAAGCATCGAAATCTATAACTAGTGTCACAGGAATGGTTCAAAACATAGACAGTAAGAAGAGCCAGTCTTCTTGTACTTAATTCGGCATTGTGCCTTTTCTATTTAATTCCGATGCAATGTCTGTGTTTCATCGTCAATAACAAGTTCAGAGGGATAATGTGAACCTCAAGTGAAGCATCGGAATCTATAACTAGTGTCACATGAATGGTTCAAACATAGACAGTAAGAAGAGTCTTTTTTCTTGTACTTAAGTCAGCAATGTGCCTTTTGTATTTAATTGCGATGCAATTTCTATGTTTCATCGTCAATAAGAATGTCAGAGGGATACAGCAAACCTGAAGTGAAGCATCGGAATCTATAACTTGTGTCACAGAAATGGATCAAAACATAGACAGTAAGAAGTGTCAGTTTTCTTGTACTTAAGTCGGAATTGTGCCTTTTGTATTTAATTCCGATGCAAATTCAATGTTTCATCGTCAATAAGAAGGTCAGAGGCATACAGTAAACCTGAAGTGAAGCATCGGAATCCATAACTAGCGTCACAGGAATTGTTCAAAACGTAGACAGTAAGAAGGGTCAGTCGGTATTGTGCCTTTTGTATTAAATTCCGATGCAATTTCGGTGTTTTATCGTCAATAAGAAGGTCCAAGGGATTCAGTAAACCTGAAGTCAAGCATCGGAATCTATAACTAGTGTCAATGGAATGGTTCAAAACATAGACAGTAGGAAGAGTCCGTCTCCTTGTACTTAATTCGGCATTGTGCCTTTTGTATTTAATTCCGATGCCTTGTCTGTGTTTCATCGTCAATCATAAGGTGCAAGGGATACAGTAAACCTGAAGTGAAGCATCGGAATATATAACTAGTGTCACAGAAATGGTTCAAAACATAGACAGTAGGAAGAGTCAGTCTTCTTGTACTTAATTCGGCATTGTGCCTTTTGTATTTAATTCCGATGCAATTTCTGTGTTTCATCGTCAATAAGAAGGTCAGAGGGATACAGTAAACCTGAAGTGAAGCATCGGAATCTATAACTAGTGTCACAGGAATGGTTCAAAACATAGTCAGTAAGAAGGGTCAGTCTTCTTGTCCTTAAGTCAGCATTGTGCCTTTTGTATTTAATTCCGGTTCAATTTCTGTGTTTCATCATCAATAAGAAAGTCAGAGGGATACAGTAAACCTGAAGTGAGCATCGGAAACTATAACTAGTGTCACAGGAATGTTTCAAAAAATAGACAGTATAAAGATACAGTCTTCTTGTACTTAAGTCGGCATTGTGCCTTTTGTATTTAATTCCGATGCAATTTCTGTGTTTCATCGTCAATAAGAAGGTCCAAGGGATACAGTAAACCTGAAGTGAAGCATCGGAATATATAACTAGTGTCACAGAAATGGTTCAAAACATAGACAGTAGGAAGAGTCAGTCTTCTTGTACTTAATTCGGCATTGAGCCTTTTCTATTTAATTCCGATGCAATTTCAGTGTTTCATCGTCAATAAGAAGGTCAGAGGGATACAGTAAACCTGAAGTGAAGCATTGGAATGTATAACTAGTGTCACAGGAATGGTTCAAAACATAGACAGTAAGAAGAGTCAGTCTTCTTGTACTTGAGTCGGCATTGTGCCTTTTGTATTAAATTCCGATGCAATTTCTGTGTTTTATCGTCAATAAGAAGGTCTAAGGGATTCAGTAAACCTGAAGTCAAGCATCGGAATATATAACTAGTGTCAATGGAACGGTTCATTACATAGACAGTAGGAAGAGTCAGTCTTCTTGTACTTAATTCGGCATTGTGCCTTTTGTATTTAATTCCGATGGAATTTCTGTGTTTCATCGTGAATAAGGTCAGAGGGATACAGTAAACCTGAAGTGAAGCATCGGAATCTATAACTAGTGTCACAGGAATTGTTCAAAACATAGACAGTAAGAAGAGTCAGTCGGTATTGTGCCTTTTGTATTAAATTCCGATGCAATTTCTGTGTTTCATCGTGAATAAGGTCAGAGGGATACAGTAAACCTTGAAGTGAAGCATCGGAATCTATAACTAGTGTCACAGGAATGGTTCAAAACATTGTCAGTAGGAAGAGTCAGTCTTCTTGTCCCTAAGTCGGCATTGTGCCTTTTGTATTTAATTCCGATGCAATTTCTGTGTTTCATCGTCAATAAGAAGTTCCAAGGGTTACAGTAAACCTAGAGTGGAGCATCGGAATCTATAACTAGTGTCACAGGAATGGTTCAAAACATAGACATTAAGAAGAGTCAGTCTTCTTGTACTTAAGTCGGCACTGTGCCCTTTCTATGTAATTCCGAGGCAATTTCTGTGTGTCTTCGTCAATAAGAAGGTCAGAGGGATACAGTAAACCTGAAGTGAAGCATCGGAATCTATAACTAGTGTCACAGGAATGGTTCAAAACATAGACAGTAGGAAGAGTCAGTCTTCTTGTACTTAATTCGGTATTGTGCATTTTGTATTTAATTCCGATGCAATTTCTGAGTTTCATCGTTAATAAGAAGGTCAGAGGGATACAGTAAACCTGAAGTGAAGCATCGGATTCAATAACTAGTGTCACAGGATTGGTTCAAAAAATAGTCAGTAAGAAGGTTCAGTCTTCTTGTCCTTAAGTTGGCATTGTGCCTTTTGTATTTAATTCGGATGCAATTTCTGTGTTTCATGGTTAATAAGAAGGTCTAAGGGATACAGTAAACCTGGAGTGAAGCATCGGAATCTATAAATAGTGTCACAGGAATGTTTCAAAGCATAGACAGTATGAAGATACAGTCTTCTTGTACTTAAGTCGGCATTGTGCCTTTTGTATTTAATTCCGATGCAATTACTGTGTTTCATCGTCAATAAGAAGGTCCAGGGGATACAGTAAACCTGAAGTGAAGCATCGGAATATATAACTAGTGTCACAGAAATGGTTCAAAACATAGACAGTAGGAAGAGTCAGTCTTCTTGTACTAAATTCGGCATTGTGCCTTTTCTATTTAATTCCGATGCAATTTCTGTGTTTCATCGTCAATAAGAAGGTCAGAGGGATACAGTAAACCTGAAGTGAAGCATCGGAATCTATAACTAGTGTCACAGGAATGTTTCAAAACATAGACAGTAAGAAGAGTCAGTCTTCTTGTACTTGAGTCGGCATTCTGCATATTGTATTAAATTTCCGATGCAATTTCTGTGTTTTATCGTCAATCAGAAGGTTCAAGGGATTCAGTAAACCTGAAGTAAAGCATCGGAATCTATAACTAGTGTCAATGGAATGGTTCAATACATGGACAGTAGGAAGAGTCAGTCTATTTGTACTTAATTCGGCATTGTGCCTTTTGTATTTAATTCCGATGCAATTTCTGTGTTTCATCGTCAATAAGAAGGTCCAAGGGATACAGTGAACCTGAAGTGAAGCATCGGAATCTATAACTAGAGTCACAGGAATGTTTCAAAACATAGTCAGTAAGAAGAGTCAGTCTTCTTGTCCTTAAGTCGGCATAGTGCCTTTTGTTTTTAATTCCGATGCACTTTCTGTGTTTCATTGTCAATAAGAAGGTCAGAGGGATACAGTAAACCTGAAGTGAAGCATCGGAAACTATAACTAGTGTCACAGGAATGGTTCAAAACATAGACAGTAAGAAGAGTCAGTCTTCTTGTCCTTAAGTCGGCATTGTGCCTTTTGTATTTAATTCCGATGCAATTTCTGTGTTTCATCGTCAACAAGAAGGTTCAAGGGACACAGTAAACCTGGAGTGTAGCATCGGAATCCATACCTAGTGTCACAGGAATGTTTCAAAACATAGTCAGTAAGAAGAGTCAGTCTTCTTGTCCTTAAGTCGGCATAGTGCCTTTTGTTTTTAATTCCGATGCACTTTCTGTGTTTCATTGTCAATAAGAAGGTCAGAGGGATACAGTAAACCTGAAGTGAAGCATCGGAAACTATAACTAGTGTCACAGGAATGGTTCAAAACATAGTCAGTAAGAAGAGTCAGTCTTCTTGTCCTTAAGTCGGTATTGTGCCTTTTGTATTTAATTCCGGTGCAATTTCTGTGTTTCATCGTCAATAGGAAGGTCCAAGGGATATAGTAAACATGGAGTGAAGCATCGGAATCTATAACTAGTGTCACAGGAATGTTTCAAACATAGTCAGAAAGAAGAGTCAGTCTTCTTGTCCTTAAGTCGCATTGTGCCTTTTGTATTTAATTCGGATGCAATTTCTGTGTTTCATGGTCAATAAGAAGGTCTAAGGGATACAGTAAACCTGAAGTGAAGCATCGGAATATATAACTAGTGTCACAGAAATGGTTCAAAACATAGACAGTAGGAAGAGTCAGTCTCCTTTTACTTAATTCGGCATTGTGCCTTTAGTATTTAATTCCGATGCAAATTCTGTGTTTCATCGTCAATAAGAATGTCAGAGGCATTCAGTAAACCTGAAGTGAAGCATCGGAATCTATAACTAGTGTCACAGGAATTGTTCAAAACGTAGACAGTAAGTAGAGTCAGTCGGTTTTGTGCTTTTTGTATTTAATTCCGATGCAATTTCTGTGTTTCATCGTGAATAAGGTCAGAGGGATACAGTAAAGCTGAAGTGAAGCATCGGAATCTATAACTAGTGTCACAGGAATGGTTCAAAACATAGTCAGTAAGAAGAGTCAGTCTTCTTGTCCATAAGTCGGCATTGTGCCTTTTGTATTTAATTCCGATGCAATTTCTGTGTTTCATCGTCAATAAGCAGGTCCATGGGATACAGTAAACCTAGAGTGAAGCATCGGAATCTATAACTAGTGTCACAGGAATGGTTCTAAACATAGACATTAAGAAGAGTCAGTCTTCTTGTACTTAAGTCGGCATTGTGCCTTATCTATTTAATTCCCAGGCAATTTCTGTGTGTCTTCGTCAATAAGACGGTCAGAGGGATACAGTAAACCTGAAGTGAAGCATCGGAATCTATAACTAGTGTCACAGGAATGCTTCAAAACATAGTCAGTAAGAAGAGTCAGTCTTCTTGTCCTTAAGTCGGCATTGTGCCTTTTGTATTTAATTCCGATGCAATTTCTGTGTTTCATCGTCAATAAGAAGGTCCAAGGGATACAGTAAACCTGGAGTGAAGCATCGGAATATATAACTAGTGTCACAGGAATGGTTCAAAACATAGACAGTAAGAAGAGTCAGTCTTCTTGTACTTAATTCGGCATTGTGCCTTTTCTATTTAATTCCGATGCAATTTCTGTGTTTCATCGTCAATAAGAAGTTCAGGGGGATGCAGTAAATTTGAAGTGAAGCATTGGAATCTATAACTAGTGTCACAGGAATGGTTCAAAACATAGACAGTAAGAAGAGTCAGTCTTCTTGTACTTGAGTCGGCATTGTGCCTTTTGTATTTAATTCCGATGCAATTTCAGTGTTGCATCGTCAATAAGAATGTAAAAGGGATACTGTAAGCCTGGAGTGATGCATCGGAATCTATAACTAGTGTCACAGGAATGCTTCAAAACATAGTCAGTAAGAAGAGTCAGTCTTCTTGTCCTTAAGTCGGCATTGTGCCTTTTGTATTTAATTCCGATGCAATTTCTGTGTTTCATCGTCAATAAGAAGGTCCAAGGGATACAGTAAACCTGGAGTGAAGCATGGGAATATATAACTAGTGTGACAGGAATGGTTCAAAACATAGACAGAAAGAAGAGTCAGTATTCTTGTACTTAATTCGGCATTGTGCCTTTTGTATTTAATTCCGATGCAATTTCTGTGTTTCAACGTCAATAAGAAGGTCCAAGGGATACAGTAAACCTGAAGTGAAGCATCGGAATCTGTAACTAGTGTCACAGGTATGGTTCAAAACATAGTCAGTAAGAAGAGTCAGTCTTCTTGTCCTTAAGTCAGCGTTGTGCTTTTTGTATTTAATTCCGGTGCAACTTCTGTGTTTCATCGTCAATAAGAAAGTCAGAGGGATACAGTAAACCTGAAGTGAAGCATCGGAATCTATAACTAGTGTCACAGGAATGTTTCAAAACATAGACAGTAAGAAGAGTCAGTCTTCTTGGACTTGAGTCGGCATTGTGTCTTTTGTATTAAATTCCGATGCAATTTCTGTATTTCATCGTCTATAAGAAAGTCCAAGGATACAGTAAACCTGAAGTCAAGCATCGAAATCTATAACTAGTGTCACAGGAATGGTTCAAAACATAGACAGTAAGAAGAGCCAGTCTTCTTGTACTTAATTCGGCATTGTGCCTTTTCTATTTAATTCCGATGCAATGTCTGTGTTTCATCGTCAATAACAAGTTCAGAGGGATAATGTGAACCTCAAGTGAAGCATCGGAATCTATAACTAGTGTCACATGAATGGTTCAAACATAGACAGTAAGAAGAGTCTTTTTTCTTGTACTTAAGTCAGCAATGTGCCTTTTGTATTTAATTGCGATGCAATTTCTATGTTTCATCGTCAATAAGAATGTCAGAGGGATACAGCAAACCTGAAGTGAAGCATCGGAATCTATAACTTGTGTCACAGAAATGGATCAAAACATAGACAGTAAGAAGTGTCAGTTTTCTTGTACTTAAGTCGGAATTGTGCCTTTTGTATTTAATTCCGATGCAAATTCAATGTTTCATCGTCAATAAGAAGGTCAGAGGCATACAGTAAACCTGAAGTGAAGCATCGGAATCCATAACTAGCGTCACAGGAATTGTTCAAAACGTAGACAGTAAGAAGGGTCAGTCGGTATTGTGCCTTTTGTATTAAATTCCGATGCAATTTCGGTGTTTTATCGTCAATAAGAAGGTCCAAGGGATTCAGTAAACCTGAAGTCAAGCATCGGAATCTATAACTAGTGTCAATGGAATGGTTCAAAACATAGACAGTAGGAAGAGTCCGTCTCCTTGTACTTAATTCGGCATTGTGCCTTTTGTATTTAATTCCGATGCCTTGTCTGTGTTTCATCGTCAATCATAAGGTGCAAGGGATACAGTAAACCTGAAGTGAAGCATCGGAATATATAACTAGTGTCACAGAAATGGTTCAAAACATAGACAGTAGGAAGAGTCAGTCTTCTTGTACTTAATTCGGCATTGTGCCTTTTGTATTTAATTCCGATGCAATTTCTGTGTTTCATCGTCAATAAGAAGGTCAGAGGGATACAGTAAACCTGAAGTGAAGCATCGGAATCTATAACTAGTGTCACAGGAATGGTTCAAAACATAGTCAGTAAGAAGGGTCAGTCTTCTTGTCCTTAAGTCAGCATTGTGCCTTTTGTATTTAATTCCGGTTCAATTTCTGTGTTTCATCATCAATAAGAAAGTCAGAGGGATACAGTAAACCTGAAGTGAGCATCGGAAACTATAACTAGTGTCACAGGAATGTTTCAAAAAATAGACAGTATAAAGATACAGTCTTCTTGAACTTAAGTCGGCATTGTGCCTTTTGTATTTAATTCCGATGCAATTTCTGTGTTTCATCGTCAATAAGAAGGTCCAAGGGATACAGTAAACCTGAAGTGAAGCATCGGAATATATAACTAGTGTCACAGAAATGGTTCAAAACATAGACAGTAGGAAGAGTCAGTCTTCTTGTACTTAATTCGGCATTGAGCCTTTTCTATTTAATTCCGATGCAATTTCAGTGTTTCATCGTCAATAAGAAGGTCAGAGGGATACAGTAAACCTGAAGTGAAGCATTGGAATGTATAACTAGTGTCACAGGAATGGTTCAAAACATAGACAGTAAGAAGAGTCAGTCTTCTTGTACTTGAGTCGGCATTGTGCCTTTTGTATTAAATTCCGATGCAATTTCTGTGTTTTATCGTCAATAAGAAGGTCTAAGGGATTCAGTAAACCTGAAGTCAAGCATCGGAATATATAACTAGTGTCAATGGAACGGTTCATTACATAGACAGTAGGAAGAGTCAGTCTTCTTGTACTTAATTCGGCATTGTGCCTTTTGTATTTAATTCCGATGGAATTTCTGTGTTTCATCGTGAATAAGGTCAGAGGGATACAGTAAACCTGAAGTGAAGCATCGGAATCTATAACTAGTGTCACAGGAATTGTTCAAAACATAGACAGTAAGAAGAGTCAGTCGGTATTGTGCCTTTTGTATTAAATTCCGATGCAATTTCTGTGTTTCATCGTGAATAAGGTCAGAGGGATACAGTAAACCTTGAAGTGAAGCATCGGAATCTATAACTAGTGTCACAGGAATGGTTCAAAACATTGTCAGTAGGAAGAGTCAGTCTTCTTGACCCTAAGTCGGCATTGTGCCTTTTGTATTTAATTCCGATGCAATTTCTGTGTTTCATCGTCAATAAGAAGTTCCAAGGGTTACAGTAAACCTAGAGTGGAGCATCGGAATCTATAACTAGTGTCACAGGAATGGTTCAAAACATAGACATTAAGAAGAGTCAGTCTTCTTGTACTTAAGTCGGCACTGTGCCCTTTCTATGTAATTCCGAGGCAATTTCTGTGTGTCTTCGTCAATAAGAAGGTCAGAGGGATACAGTAAACCTGAAGTGAAGCATCGGAATCTATAACTAGTGTCACAGGAATGGTTCAAAACATAGACAGTAGGAAGAGTCAGTCTTCTTGTACTTAATTCGGTATTGTGCATTTTGTATTTAATTCCGATGCAATTTCTGAGTTTCATCGTTAATAAGAAGGTCAGAGGGATACAGTAAACCTGAAGTGAAGCATCGGATTCAATAACTAGTGTCACAGGATTGGTTCAAAAAATAGTCAGTAAGAAGGTTCAGTCTTCTTGTCCTTAAGTTGGCATTGTGCCTTTTGTATTTAATTCGGATGCAATTTCTGTGTTTCATGGTTAATAAGAAGGTCTAAGGGATACAGTAAACCTGGAGTGAAGCATCGGAATCTATAAATAGTGTCACAGGAATGTTTCAAAGCATAGACAGTATGAAGATACAGTCTTCTTGTACTTAAGTCGGCATTGTGCCTTTTGTATTTAATTCCGATGCAATTACTGTGTTTCATCGTCAATAAGAAGGTCCAGGGGATACAGTAAACCTGAAGTGAAGCATCGGAATATATAACTAGTGTCACAGAAATGGTTCAAAACATAGACAGTAGGAAGAGTCAGTCTTCTTGTACTAAATTCGGCATTGTGCCTTTTCTATTTAATTCCGATGCAATTTCTGTGTTTCATCGTCAATAAGAAGGTCAGAGGGATACAGTAAACCTGAAGTGAAGCATCGGAATCTATAACTAGTGTCACAGGAATGTTTCAAAACATAGACAGTAAGAAGAGTCAGTCTTCTTGTACTTGAGTCGGCATTCTGCATATTGTATTAAATTTCCGATGCAATTTCTGTGTTTTATCGTCAATCAGAAGGTTCAAGGGATTCAGTAAACCTGAAGTAAAGCATCGGAATCTATAACTAGTGTCAATGGAATGGTTCAATACATGGACAGTAGGAAGAGTCAGTCTATTTGTACTTAATTCGGCATTGTGCCTTTTGTATTTAATTCCGATGCAATTTCTGTGTTTCATCGTCAATAAGAAGGTCCAAGGGATACAGTGAACCTGAAGTGAAGCATCGGAATCTATAACTAGAGTCACAGGAATGTTTCAAAACATAGTCAGTAAGAAGAGTCAGTCTTCTTGTCCTTAAGTCGGCATAGTGCCTTTTGTTTTTAATTCCGATGCACTTTCTGTGTTTCATTGTCAATAAGAAGGTCAGAGGGATACAGTAAACCTGAAGTGAAGCATCGGAAACTATAACTAGTGTCACAGGAATGGTTCAAAACATAGACAGTAAGAAGAGTCAGTCTTCTTGTCCTTAAGTCGGCATTGTGCCTTTTGTATTTAATTCCGATGCAATTTCTGTGTTTCATCGTCAACAAGAAGGTTCAAGGGACACAGTAAACCTGGAGTGTAGCATCGGAATCCATACCTAGTGTCACAGTAATGGTTCAAAACTTAGACAGTAAGAAGAGTCAGTCATCTTGTACTTAAGTCGGCATTGTGCCTTTTGTATTTAATTTCGATGCAATTTCTGTGTTTCATCGTCAATAAGAAGGTCCAAGGGATACAGTGAACCTGAAGTGAAGCATCGGAATCTATAACTAGAGTCACAGGAATGTTTCAAAACATAGTCAGTAAGAAGAGTCAGTCTTCTTGTCCTTAAGTCGGCATTGTGCCTTTTGTATTTAATTCCGATGTAATTTCTGTGTTTCATCGGCAATAAGGTCAGAGGGATACAGAAAAGCTGAAGTGAAGCATCGGAATCTATAACTAGTGTCACAGGAATGGTTCAAATCATAGACAGTAGGAAGAGTCAGTCTTCTTGTACTTAAGTCGGCATTGTGCCTTTTGTATTTAATTCCGATGCAATTTCTGTGTTTCATTGTCAATAAGAAGGTCAGAGAGATACAGTAAACCGGAGGTGAAGCATCGGAATCCAAAACTAGTGTCACAGGAATGTTTCAAAGCATAGACAGTAGGAAGAGTCATCCTTCTTGTACTTAAGTCGGCATTGTGCCTTTTGTATTTAATTCCGATACAATTTCTGTGTTTCATCGTCAATAAGAAGGTACAAGGTATACAGTAAACCTGAAGTGAAGCATCGGAATCTATAACTAGTGTCACAGGAATGGTTCAAAACATAGTCAGTAAGAAGAGTCAGTGTTCTTGTACTTAAGTCGGCATTGTGCCTTTTGTATTTAATTCCGATGCAATTTCTGTGTTTCATCGTCAATAAGAAGGTCCAAGGGTTACAGTAAACCTGGAGTGAAGCATCGGAATCTATAACTAGTGTCACAGGAATGGTTCAAAACATAGACAGTAAGAAGAGTCAGTCTTCTTCTACTTGAGTCGGCATTGTGAGTTTTCTATTTAATTCCGATGCAATTTCGGTGTTTCATCGTCAATAAGAAGGTCAGAGGGATACAGTAAACCTGAAGTGAAGCATCGGAATCTATAACTAGTGTCACAGGAATGGTTCAAAACATAGTCAGTAAGAAGAGTCAGTCTTCTTGTACTTAAGTCGGCATTGTGCCTTTTGTATTTAATTCCGATGCAATTTCTGTGTTTCATCGTCAATAAGAAGGTCCAAGGGTTACAGTAAACCTGGAGTGAAGCATCGGAATCTATAACTAGTGTCACAGGAATGGTTCAAAACATAGACAGTAGGAAGAGTCAGTCATCCAATACTTAAGTCGGCATTGTGCCTTTTCTATTTAATTCGGATGCAATTTCTGTGTTTCATCGTCAATAAGTAGGTCAGAGGGATACAGTAAACCTGAAGTGAAGCGACGGAAT
Organism: Schistocerca serialis cubense; assembly: GCF_023864345.2. Classification (NCBI taxonomy): domain Eukaryota; kingdom Metazoa; phylum Arthropoda; class Insecta; order Orthoptera; family Acrididae; genus Schistocerca; species Schistocerca serialis. Next base: position 13,021,611 of record NW_026047584.1, on the reverse strand, counting down.
CTATAACTAGTGTCACAGCAATGGTTCAAAGCATAGTCAGTAAGAAGAGTCAGGCTTCTTGTACTTAAGTCGGCATTGTGCATTTTGTACTTAATTCCGATGCAGTTTTTGTGTTTCATCGTCAATAAGACGGTCCAAGGGATACAGTCAACCTGGAGTGAAACATCGGAATCTATAACTAGGGTCACAGGAATGGTTCAAAGCATAGTCAGTAAAAGGAGTCAGTCTACTTGTAGTTAAGTTGGCGTTGTGCCTTTTGTATTGAATTCCGATGCAATTTCTGTGTTTCATCGACAATAAGAAGGTCCAAGGGATACAGTAAACCTGAAGTGAAGCATCGGAATCTATAACAAGTGTCTTAGGAATGGTTCAAAACATAGACAGTAGGAAGAGTCAGGCTTCTCGTACTTAAGTCGGCATTGTGCCTTTTCTATTTGATTCGGATGCAATTTCTGTGTTTCATGGTCAATAAGACGGTCAGAGGGATACAGTAAACCTGAAGTGAAGCATCGGATTCTATAACTAGCGTCACAGGAATGGTTCAAAGCATGGACAGTTGGAAGAGTCAGTCTTCTTGTACTTAATTCGGCATTGTGCCTTTTCTATTTAATTCCGATGCAATGTCTGTGTTTCATCGTCAATAAGAAGTTCAGAGGGATAATGTAAACCTCAAGTGAAGCATCGGAATCTATAACTAGTGTCACATGAATGGTTCAAACATACACAGTAAGAAGAGTCAGTTTTTTTGTACTTAAGTCAGCATTGTGCCTTTTGTATTTAATTCCGATGCAATTTCTATGTTTCATCGTCAATAAGAATGTCAGAGGAATACAGCAAACCTGAAGTGAAGCATCGGAATCTATAACTTGTGTCACAGAAATGGTTCAAAACATAGACAGTAAGAAGAGTCAGTTTTCTTGTACTTAAGTCGGCATTGTGTCTACTGTATTTAATTCCGATGCAAATTCAATGTTTCATCGTCAATAAGAAGGTCAGAGGCATACAGTAAACCTGAAGTGAAGCATCGGAATCTATAACTAGTGTCACAGGAATGGTTCAAAACATAGACAGTAGGAAGAGTCAGTCTTCTTGTACTTAAGCCGGCATTTTGGCTTTTGTATTTAATTCCGATGCAATTTCAGTGTTTCATCGTCAATAAGAATGTAAAAGGGATACAGTATACCTGGAGTGAAGCATCGGAATCTATAACTAGTGTCAATGGAATGGTTCAAAACATTGACAGTAAGAAGAGTCAGTCTTCTTCTACTTAAGTTGGCATTGTGCCTTTTCTATTTAATTCCGATGCAATTACTGTGTTCATCGTCAATAAGAAGGTCCAAGGGATACTCTAAACCTAAAGTGAAGCATCGGAATCTATAACTAGTGTCACAGGAATGGTTCAAAACATAGACATTAAGAAGAGTCCGTCTTCTTGTACTTAAGTCGGCATTGTGCCTTTTCTATTTATTTCCGAGGCAATTTCTGTGTTTCATCGTCAATAAGAAGGTCAGAGGGATACAGTAAACCTGAAGTGAAGCATTGGAATCTATAACTAGTGTCACAGGAATGGTTCAAAACATAGACAGTAAGAAGAGTCAGTCTTCTTGTACTTGAGTCGGCATTGTGCCTTTTGTATTTAATTCGGATGCAATTTCAGTGTTTCATCGTCAATAAGAAGGTCAGAGGGATACAGTAAACCTGAAGTGAAGCATTGGAATCTATAACTAGTGTCACAGGAATGGTTCAAAACATAGACAGTAAGAAGAGTCAGTCTTCTTGTACTTGAGTCGGCAATGTGCCTTTTGTATTAAATTCCGATGCAATTTCGGTGTTTTATCGTCAATAAGAAGGTCCAAGGGATTCAGTAAACCTGAAGTCAAGCATCGGAATCTATAACTAGTGTCAATGGAATGGTTCAAAACATAGACAGTAGGAAGAGACAGTCTCCTTGTACTTAATTCGGCATTGTGCCTTTTGTATTTAATTCCGATGCTATGTCTGTGTTTCATCGTCAATCATAAGGTCCAAGGGATACAGTAAACCTGAAGTGAAGCATCGGAATATATAACTAGTATCACAGAAATGGTTCAAAACATAGACAGTAGGAAGAGTCAGTCTTCTTGTCCTTAAGTCAGCATTGTGCCTTTTGCATTTAATTCAGGTTTAACTTCTGTGTTTCATCGTCAATAAGAAAGTCAGAGGGATACAGTAAACCTGAAGTGAAGCATCGGAATCTATAACTAGTGTCACAGGAATGTTTCAAAACATATACAGTAAGAAGAGTCAGTCATCTTGTACTTAAGTCGGCATTGTGCCTTTTCTATTTAATTCCGAGGCAATTTCTGTGTGTCTTCGTCAATAAGAAGGTCAGAGGGATACAGTAAACCTAAAGTGAAGCATCGGAATCTATAGCTAGTGTCACAGGAAAGTTCAAAACATAGTCAGTAAGAAGAGTCAGTCTTCGTGTCCTTCAGCCGGCACTGTGCCTTTTGTATTTAATTCCGGTGCAATTTCTGTGTTTCATCGTCCATAAGAAAGTCAGAGCGATACAGTAAACCTGAAGTGAGGCATCGGAATATATAACTAGTGTCACAGAAATGGTTCAAAACATAGACAGTAGGAAGAGTCAGTCTTCTTGTACTTAATTCGGCATTGTGCCTTTTCTATTTAATTCCGATGCAATTTCTGTGTTTCATCGTCAATAAGAAGGTCAGAGGGATACAGTAAACCTGAAGTGAAGCATTGGAATGTATAAGTACTGTCACAGGAATGGTTCAAAACATAGACAGTAAGAAGAGTCAGTCTTCTTGTACTTGAGTCGGCATTATGCCTTTTGTATTAAATTCCGATGCAATTTCTGTGTTTTTTCGTCAATAAGAAGGTCCAAGGGATTCAGTAAACCTGAAGTCAAGCATCGGAATCTATAACTAGTGTCAATGGAACGGTTCATTACATAGACAGTAGGAAGAGTCAGTCTTCTTGTACTTAATTCGGCATTGTGCCTTTTGTATTTAATTCCGATGGAATTTCTGTGTTTCATCGTGAATAAGGTCAGAGGGATACAGTAAACCTGAAGTGAAGCATCGGAATCTATAACTAGTGTCACAGGAATTGTTCAAAACATAGACAGTAAGAAGAGTCAGTCGGTATTGTGCCTTTTGTATTTAATTCCGATGCAATTTCTGTGTTTCATCGTGAATAAGGTCAGAGGGATACAGTAAACCTTGAAGTGAAGCATCGGAATCTATAACTAGTGTCACAGGAATGGTTCAAAACATTGTCAGTAGGAAGAGTCAGTCTTCTTGTCCCTAAGTCGGCATTGTGCCTTTTCTATTTAATTCCGAGGCAATATCTGTGTTTCATCGTTAATAAGAAGGTCAGAGGGATACAGTAAACCTGAAGTGAAGCATCGGAATCTATAACTATTGTCACCGGAATGGTTCAAACTATTATCAGTAAGAGGAGTCAGTCCTCTTGTACTTAAGTCGGCATTGTGCCATTTCTATTTCATTCCGATGCAGTATGTGTTTTTCATCGTCAATAAGAAGGTCCAAGTGATACAGTAAACCTGGAGTGAAGCATCGGATTCTATAACTAGTGTCACAGGAATGGTTCAAAGCATAGACAGTAGAAGGAGTCAGCCTTCTTGTACTTAAGTCGGCATTGTGTCTTTTGTTTTTAATTCCGATGCACTTTCTGTGTTTCATTGTCAATAAGCAGGTCAGAGGGATACAGTAAACCTGAAGTGAAGCATCGGAAACTATAACTAGTGTCACAGGAATGGTTCAAAACATAGACAGTAAGAAGAGTCAGTCTTCTTGTCCTTAAGTCGGCATTGTGCCTTTTGTATTTAATTCCGATGCAATTTCTGTGTTTCATCGTCAACAAGAAGGTTCAAGGGACACAGTAAACCTGGAGTGTAGCATCGGAATCCATACCTAGTGTCACAGTAATGGTTCAAAACATAGACAGTAAGAAGAGTCAGTCTTCTTGTACTTAAGTCGGCATTGTGCCTTTTGTATTTAATTTCGATGCAATTTCTGTGTTTCATCGTCAATAAGAAGGTCCAAGGAATACAGTAAACCTGAAGTGAAGCATCGGAATCTGTAACTAGTGTCACTGGAATGGTTCAAAATATAGACAGTAAGAAGAGTCAGTCTTCTTGTACTTAAGTCAGCATTGTGCCTTTTGTGCTTAATTCCGATGCAATTCCTGTGATTCATCGTCAATAAGAAGGTCCAAGGGATACAGTGAACCTGAAGTGAAGCATCGGAATCTATAACTAGAGTCACAGGAATGTTTCAAAACATAGTCAGTAAGAAGAGTCAGTCTTCTTGTCCTTAAGTCGGCATTGTGCCTTTTGTATTTAATTCCGATGCAATTCCTGTGTTTCATCGGCAATAAGGTCAGAGGGATACAGTAAAGCTGAAGTGAAGCATCGGAATCTATAACTAGTGTCACAGGAATGGTTCAAATCATAGACAGTAGGAAGAGTCAGTCTTCTTGTAATTAAGTCGGCATTGTGCCTTTTGTATTTAATTCCGATGCAATTTCTGTGTTTCATTGTCAATAAGAAGGTCAGAGAGATACAGTAAACCTGAAGTGAAGCATCGGACTCTATAACTAGTGTCACAGAAATGGTTCAAAACATAGACAGTAGGAAGAGTCAGTCTTCTTGTACATAAGACGGCATTGGCCTTTTGTATTTAATTCCGATGCAATTTCTGTGTTTCATCGTCAATAAGAAGGTCCAAGGGAAACAGTAAACCTGAAGTGAAGCATCGGAATCTATAACTAGTGTCACAGGAATGGTGCAAATCATAGACTGTAAGATGAGACAGTATTCTTGTACTTAAGTCGGCATTGTGCTTTTGTATTTAATTCCGATGCAATTTCTGTGTTTCATCGGCACTAACAAGGTCGGTGGGATACAGTAATCCTGAAGTTAAGCATTCGAATCTATAACTAGTGTCACTGGAATGGTTCAAAGCATAGTCAGTAAGAAGAGTCAGGCTTCTTGTAGTTAAGTCGGCATTGTGCTTTTTGTATTGAATTCCGAACCAATTTCTGTGTTTCATCGTCAATAAGAAGGTGCAAGGTATACAGTAAACCTGAAGTGAAGCATCGGAATCAATAACTAGTGTCACAGGAATGGTTCAAAGCATAGACAGTAAGAAGAGTCAGTCTTCTTGTACTTAAGTCGGTATTGTGCCTTTTGTATTTCATTCCGATGCAATTTCTGTGTTTCATCGTGAATAAGGTCAGAGGGATACAGTAAACCTGAAGTGAAGCATCGGAATCTATAACTAGTGTCACTGGAATGGTTCAAAATATAGACAGTAAGAAGAGTCAGTCTTCTTGTACTTAAGTCAGCATTGTGCCTTTTGTGTTTAATTCCGATGCAATTCCTGTGATTCATCGTCAATAAGAAGGTCCAAGGGATACAGTGAACCTGAAGTGAGGCATCGGAATCTATAACTAGAGTCACAGGAATGGTTCAAAACATAGGCATTAAGAAGAGTCAGTCTCCTTGTACTTATGTCGGCATTGTGCCTTTTCTAATTAATTCCGGGGCAATTTCTGTGTGTCTTCGTCAATAAGAAGGTCAGAGGGATACACTAAACCAGAAGTGAAGCATCGGAATCTATAACTAGTGTCACAGGTATGGTTCAAAACATAGTCAGTAAGAAGAGTCAGTCTTCTTGTCCTTAAGTCGGCATTGTGCCTTTTGTATTTAATTCCAATGCAAAATCTGTGTTTTATCGTCAATACGAAAGTCAGAGGGATACAGTAAGCCGGAAGTGAAGCATTGGAATCTATAACTAGTATCAAAGGAATGGTTCAAAGCATAGACAGGAAGAAGAGTCAGTCTTCTTGTACTTGAGTCGGCATTGTGCCTTTTGTATTAAATTCCGATGCAATTTCTGTGGTTCATCGTCAATAAGAAGGTCCAAGGGATTCAGTAAACCTGAAGTAAAGCATCGGAATCCATAACTAGTGTCACAGCAATGGTTCAAACTATAATCACTTAGAAGAGTCAGTCTTCCTGAACTTAAGTCGGCATTATGCCTATTCTATTTAATTCCGATGCAATTTCTGTGTTTCATCGTCAATAAGAAGGTCCAAGGGATACAGTAAACCTGGAGTGAAGCATCGAAATCTATAACTAGTGTCACAGGAATGGTTCAAAACATAGACAGTAAGAAGAGTCAGTCTTCTTGTCCTTAAGTCGGCATTGTGCCTTTTGTATTTAATTCCGATGCAATTTCTGTGTTTCATCGTCAACAAGAAGGTCCAAGGGATACAGTAAACCTGGAGTGAAGCATCGGAGTCTATACCTAGTGTCACAGTAATGGTTCAAAACATAGACAGTAAGAAGAGTCAGTCTTCTTGTACTTAAGTCGGCATTGTGCCTTTTGTATTTAATTTCGATGCAATTTCTGTGTTTCATCGTCAACAAGAAGATCCAAGGAATACAGTAAACCTGAAGTGAAGCATCGGAATCTATAACTAGTGTCACTGGAATGGTTCAAAATATAGACAGTAAGAAGAGTCAGTCTTCTTGTACTTAAGTCAGCATTGTGCCTTTTGTGTTTAATTCCGATGCAATTCCTGTGATTCATCGTCAATAAGAAGGTTCAAGGGATACAGTGAACCTGAAGTGAGGCATCGGAATCTATAACTAGAGTCACAGGAATGTTTCAAAACATAGTCAGTAAGAAGAGTCAGTCTTCTTGTCCTTAAGTCGGCATTGTTCCTTTTGTATTTAATTCCGAAGCAATTTCTGTGTTTCATCGGCAATAAGGTCAGAGGGATACAGTAAAGCTGAGGTGAAGCATCGGAATCTATAACTAGTGTCACAGGAATGGTTCAAAACATAGACAGTAGGAAGAGTCAGTCTTCTTGTACTTAAGTCGGCATAGTGTCTTTTGTATTTAATTCCGATGCAATTTCTGAGTTTCATTGTCAATAAGAAGGTCAGAGAGATACAGTAAACCTGAGGTGAAGCATCGGAATCCAAAACTAGTGTCACAGGAATGTTTCAAAGCACAGACAGTAGGAAGAGTCAGTCTTCTTGTACTTAAGTCGGCATTGTGCCTTTTGTATTTAATTCCAATACAATTACTGTGTTTCATCGTCAATAAGAAGGTACAAGGTATACAGTAAACCTGAAGTGAAGCATCGGAATCTATAACTAGTGTCACAGGAATGGTTCAAAACATAGTCAGTAAGAAGAGTCAGTCTTTTTGTACTTAAGTCGGCATTGTGCCTTTTGTATTTAATTCCGATGCAATTTCTGTGTTTCATCGTCAATAAGAAGGTCCAAGGGTTACAGTAAACCTGGAGTGAAGCATCGGAATCTATAACTAGTGTCACAGGAATGGTTCAAACATAGACAGTCAGAAGAGTCAGTCTTCTTGTACTTAAGTCGACATTGTGCCTTTTCTATTTAATTCCCATGCAATTTCTGTGTTTCATCGTCAATAAGAATGTCCAAGGTATACAGTAAACGTGTAGTAAAGCATCGGAATCTAAAACTAGTGTCACAGCAATGGTTCAAACTATAATCACTAAGAAGAGTCAGTCTTCTTGTACGTAAGTCGCCATTGTGCCTTTTCTATTTAATTCCGATGCAATTTCTGTGTTTCATCGTCAATAAGAAGGTCCAAGGTATACAGTAAACCTGGAGTGAAGCATCGGAATCTATAACTAGTGTCACAGGAATGGTTCAAAACATAGACAGTAAGAAGAGTCAGTCTTCTTCTACTAGAGTCAGCATTGTGAGTTTTCTATTTAATTCCGATGCAATATCGGTATTTCATCGTCAATAAGACGGTACAAGGTATACAGTAAACCTGAAGTGAAGCATCGGAATCTATAACTAGTGTCACAGGAATGGTTTAAACATAATCAGTAAGAAGAGTCAGTCTTCTTGTACTTAAGTAGGCATTGTGCCTTTTCTATTTAATTCCAATGCAATGTCTGTGTTTCATCGTCAATAAGAAGGTCCAAGGGTTACAGTAAACCTGGATTGAGGCATCGGAATCTATAACTAGTGTCACAGGAATGGTTCAAAGCATAGACAGTAATGCGGCAATGTGCCTTTTGTATTTAATTCCGATGCAATTTCTGTGTTTCATCGTCAATAAGAAGGTCAGAGGGATACAGTATTCCTGAAGTTAAGCATCGGAATCTATGACTAGTGTCACAGGAATGGTTCAAAGCATAGTCAGTAAAAAGAGTCTGTCTTCTTGTACTTAAGTCGGTATTGTGCCTTTTGTATTTAATTCCGATGCAATTTCTGTGTTTCATCGTCAATAAGTAGGTCAGAGGGATACAGTAAACCTGAAGTGAAGCAACGGAATCTATAACTAGTGTCACAGCAATGGTTCAAATCATAGTCAGTAAGAAGAGTCAGGCTTCTTGTACTTAAGTCGGCATTTTGCATTTTGTACTTAATTCCGATGCAGATTTTGTGTTTCATCGTCAATAAGACGGTCCAAGGGATACAGTCAACCTTGAGTGAAACATCGGAATCTATAACTAGGGTCACAGGAATGGTTCAAAGCATAGTCAGTAAAAGGAGTCAGTCTTCTTGTAGTTAAGTTGGCGTTGTGCCTTTTGTATTGAATTCCGATGCAATTTCTGTGTTTCGTCGTCAATTAGAAGGTCAGATGGATACAGTAAACCTGAAGTGAAGCATCGGAATCTATAACAAGTGTCTTAGGAATGGTTCAAAACATAGACAGTAGGAAGAGTCAGGCTTCTAGTACTTGTCGATATTGTGCCTTTTCTATTTGATTCGGATGCAATTTCTATGTTTCATGGTCAATAAGACGGTCAGAGGGATACAGTAAACCTGAAGTGAAGCATCGGATTCTATAACTAGCGTCACAGGAATGGTTCAAAACATGGACAGTTGGAAGAGTCAGTCTTCTTGTACATAATTCGGCATTGTGCCTTTTCTATTTAATTCCGATGCAATGTCTGTGTTTCATCGTCAATAAGAAGTTCAGAGGGATAATGTAAACCTCCAGTGAAGCATCGGAAACTATAACTAGAGTCACATGAATGGTTCAAACATAGACAGTAAGAAGAGTCAGTTTTCTTGTACTTAAGTCAGCATTGTGCCTTTTGTATTTAATTTCGATGCAATTACTGTGTTCATCGTCAATAAGAAGGTCCAAGGGATACAGTAAACCTAAAGTGAAGCATCGGAATCTATAACTAGTGTCACAGGAATGGTTCAAAACATAGACATTAAGAAGAGTGCGTCTTCTTGTACTTAAGTCGGCATTGTGCCTTTTCTATTTATTTCCGAGGCAATTTCTGTGTTTCATCGTCAATAAGAAGGTCAGAGGGATACAGTAAACCTGAAGTGAAACATTGGAATCTATAACTAGTGTCACAGGAATGGTTCAAAACATAGACGGTAAGAAGAGTCAGTCTTCTTGTACTTGAGTCGGCATTGTGCCTTTTGTATTTAATTCCGATGCAATTTCAGTGTTTCATCGTCAATAAGAAGGTCAGAGGGATACAGTAAACCTGAAGTGAAGCATTGGAATCTATAACTAGTGTCACAGGAATGGTTCAAAACATAGACAGTAAGAAGAGTCAATCTTCTTGTACTTGAGTCGGCATTGTGCCTTTTGTATTAAATTCCGATGCAATTTCGGTGTTTTATCGTCAATAAGAAGGTCCAAGGGATTCAGTAAACCTGAAGTCAAGCATCGGAATCAATAACTAGTGTCAATGGAATGGTTCAAATCATAGATAGTAGGAAGAGTCAGTCTCCTTGTACTTAATTCGGCATTGTGCCTTTTGTATTTAATTCCGATGCTATGTCTGTGTTTCATCGTCAATCATAAGGTCCAAGGGATACAGTAAACCTGAAGTGAAGCATCGGAATATATAACTAGTGTCACAGAAATGGTTCAAAACATAGACAGTAGGAAGAGTCAGTCTTCTTGTACTTAATTCGGCATTGTGCCTTTTGTATTTAATTCCGATGCAATTTCTGAGTTTCATCGTCAATAAGAAGGTCAGAGGGATACAGTAAACCTGAAGTGAAGCATCGGAATATATAACTAGTGTCACAGAAATGGTTCAAAACATAGACAGTAGGAAGAGTCAGTCTTCTTGTACTTAATTCGGCATTGTGCCTTTTCTATTTAATTCCGATGCAATTTCTGTGTTTCATCGTCAATAAGAAGGTCAGAGGGATACAGTAAACCTGAAGTGAATCATTGGAATGTATAAGTAGTGTCACAGGAATGGTTCAAAACATAGACAGTAAGAAGAGTCAGTCTTCTTGTACTTGAGTCGGCATTGTGCCTTTTGTATTAAATTCCGATGCAATTTCTTTGTTTAATCGTCAATAAGAAGGTCCAAGGGATTCAGTAAATCTGAAGTCAAGCATCGGATTCTATAACTAGTGTCAATGGAACGGTTCATTACATAGACAGTAGGAAGAGTCAGTCTTCTTGTACTTAATTCGGCATTGTGCCTTTTGTATTTAATTCCGATGGAATTTCTGTGTTTCATCGTGAATAAGGTCAGAGGGATACAGTAAACCTGAAGTGAAGCATCGGAATCTATAACTAGTGTCACAGGAATTGTTCAAAACATAGACAATAAGAAGAGTCAGTCGGTATTGTGCCTTTTGTATTTAATTCCGATGCAATTTCTGTGTTTCATCGTGAATGAGGTCAGAGGGATACAGTAAACCTTGAAGTGAAGCATCGGAATCTATAACTAGTGTCACAGGAATGGTTCAAAACATTGTCAGTAGGAAGAGTCAGTCTTCTTGTCCCTAAGTCGGCATTGTGCCTTTTGTATTTAATTCCGATGCAATTTCTGTGTTTCATCGTCAATAAGAAGGTCCAGGGGTTACAGTAAACCTAGAATGAAGCATCGGAATCTATAACTAGTGTCACAGGAATGGTTCAAGACATAGACATTAAGAAGAGTCAGTCTTCTTGTACTTAAGTCGGCATTGTGCCTTTTCTATTTAATTCCGAGGCAATTTCTGTGTGTCTTCGTCAATAAGAAGGTCAGAGGGATACAGTAAACGTGAAGTGAAGCATCGGAATCTATTACTAGTGTCACAGGAATGCTTCAAAACATAGTCAGTAAGAAGAGTCAGTCTTCTTGTCCTTAAGTCGGCATTGTGCCTTTTGTATTTAATTCCGATGAAATTTCTATGTTTCATCGTCAATAAGAAGGTCCAAGGGATACAGTAAACCTGGAGTGAAGCATTGGAATCTATAACTAGTGTCACAGGAATGGTTCAAAACATAGACAGTAAGAAGAGTCAGTCTTCTTGTACTTGAGTCGGCAGTGTGCCTTTTGTATTAAATTCCGATGCAATTTTTGCGTTTTATCGACAATAAGAAGGTCCAAGGGATTCAGTAAACCTGAAGTCAAGCATCGGAATCTATAACTAGCGTCAATGGAATGGTTCAAAACATAGACAGTAGGAAGAGTCAGTCTTCTTGTACTTAATTCGGCATTGTGCCTTTTGTATTTAGTTCCGATGCTATTTCTGTGTTTCATCGTCAATAATAAGGTCCAAGGGATACAGTAAACCTGAAGTGAAGCATCGGAATACATAACTAGTGTCACAGAAATGGTTCAAAACATAGACAGTAGGAAGAGTCAGTCTTCTTGTACTTAATTCGGTATTGTGCCTTTTGTATTTAATTCCGATGCAATTTCTGAGTTTCATCGTTAATAAGAAGGTCAGAGGGATACAGTAAACCTGAAGTGAAGCATCGGAATCAATAACTAGTGTCACAGGAAAGGTTCAAAACATAGTCAGTAAGAAGGTTCAGTCTTCTTGTCCTTAAGTCAGCATTGTGCCTTTTGTATTTAATTCCGGTTTATTTTCTGTGTTTCATCGCCAATAAGAAAGTCAGAGGGATACAGTAAACCTGAAGTGAAGCATCGGAATCTATAACTAGTGTCACAGGAATGTTTCAAACATAGTCAGTAAGAAGAGTCAGTCTTCTTGTCCTTAAGTCGGCATTGTGCCTTTTGTATTTAATTCGGATGCAATTTCTGTGTTTCATGGTCAATAAGAAGGTCTAAGGGATACAGTAAACCTGGAGTGAAGCATCGGAATCCATAACTAGTGTCACAGGAATGTTTCAAAGCATAGACAGTATGAAGATACAGTCTTCTTGTACTTAAGTCGGCATTGTGCCATTTGTATTTAATTCCGATGCAATTACTGTGTTTCATCGTCAATAAGAAGGTCCAGGGGATACAGTAAACCTGAAGTGAAGCATTGGAATGTATAACTAGTGTCACATGAATGTTTCAAAACATAGACAGTAAGAAGAGTCAGTCTTCTTGTACTTGAGTCGGCATTGTGCATTTTTTATTAAATTCCGATGCAATTTCTGTGTTTCATCGTCAATAAGAAGGTCCAAGGGATACAGGTAACCTGAAGTGAAGCATCGGAATATATAACTAGTGTCACAGAAATGGTTCAAAACATAGACAGTTGGAAGAGTCAGACTATTTGTACTTAATTCGGCATTGTGCCTTTTGTATTTAATTGCGATGCAATTTCTGTATTTCATCGTCAATAAGATGGTCAGAGGGATACAGTAAACCTGAAGTGAAGCATCGGAATCTATAACTAGTGTCACAGGAATGGTTCAAAACATAGTCAGTAAGAAGAGTCAGTCTTCCTGTCCTTAAGTCAGCATTGTGCCTTTTGTACTTAATTCCGGTGCGACTTCTGTGTTTCATCGTCAATAAGAAAGTCAGAGGGATACAGTAAACCTGAAGTGACGCATCGGAATCTATAACTAGTGTCACAGGAATGTTTCAAAACATAGACAGTAAGAAGAGTCAGTCTTCTTGTACTTGAGTCGGCATTGTGCCATTTGTATTATATTCCGATGCAATTTCTGTCTTTCATCGTCAATAAGAAGGTCCAAGGATACAGTAAACCTGAAGTCAAGCATCGGAATCTATAAATAGTGTCACAGGAATGGTTCAAAACATAGACAGTAAGAAGAGTCAGTCTTCTTGTACTTAATTCGGCATTGTGCCTTTCCTATTTAATTCCGATGCAATGTCTGTGTTTCATCGTCAATAAGAAGTTCAGAGGGATAATGTAAACCTCAAGTGAAGCATCGGAATCTATAACTAGTGTCACATGAATGGTTCAAACATAGACAGTAAGAAGAGTCAGTCCTCTTGTACATAAGTCAGCATTGATCCTTTTGTACTTAATTCCGATGCAATTTTTATGTTTCATCGTCAATAAGAATGTCAGATGGATACAGCAAACCTTAAGTGAAGCATCGGAATCTATAACTTGTGTCACAGGAATGGTTCAAAGCATAGACAGTAAGAAGAGTCAGTTTTCTTGTACTTAAGTCGGCATTGTGCCTTTTGTATTTAATTCCTTTGCAAATTCAATGTTTCATCGTCAATAAGAAGGTCAGAGGCATACAGTAAACTTGAAGTGAAGCATCGGAATCTATAACTAGTGTCACAGGAATTGTTCAAAACATAGACAGTAAGAATGGTCAGTCCGTATTGTGCCTTTTGTATTTAATTCCGATGCAATTTCTGTGTTTCATCGTGAATAAGGTCAGAGGGATACAGTAAACCTGAAGTGAAGCATCGGAATCTATAACTAGTGGCACAGGAATGGTTCAAAACATAGTCAGTAAGAAGAGTCAGTCTTTTTGTACTTAAGTCGGCATTATGCTTTTTGTATTTGATTCCGATGTAATTTCTGAGTTTCATCGTCAATAAGAAGTTCAAAATGATACAGTAAACCTGAAGTGAAGCATCGGAATCAATAACTAGTGTCACAGGAATGGTTCAAAGCATAGTAAGAAGAGTCAGTCTTCTTGTACTTAAGTCGGTATTGTGCCTTTTGTATTTCATTCCGATGCAATTTCTGTGTTTCATCGTGAATAAGGTCAGAGGGATACAGTAAACCTAAAGTGAAGCATCGGAATCCATAACTAGTGTCACAGGAATGCTTCAAAACATAGACAGTAGGAAGAGTCAGTGTTCTTGTACTTAAGCCGGCATTTTGACTTTTGTATTTAATTCCGTGCAATTTTAGTGTTTCATCGTCAATAAGAATGTAAAAGGGATACAGTAAACCTGGAGTGAAGCATCGGAATCTATAACTAGTGTCAATGGAATGGTTCAAAACATAGACAGTAAGAAGAGTCAGTCTTCTTGTACTTAAGTCGGCATTGTGCCTTTTTTATTTAATTCCGATGCAATTTCTGTGTTTCATCGTCAATAAGAAGGTCAGAGGGATACAGTAAACCTGAAGTGAAGCATCGGAATCTATTACTAGTGTCTCAGAAATGGTCCAAAACATAGTCAGTAAGAAGATCAGTCTTCTTCTACTTAAGTCGGCATTGTGCATTTTCTCTTTAATTCCGATGCAATTACTGTGTTCATCGTCAATAAGAAGGTCAGAGGGATACAGTAAGCCTGAAGTGAAGCATTGGAATCTATAACTAGTGTCAAAGGAATGGTTCAAAGCATAGACAGGAAGAAGAGTCAGTCTTCTTGTACTTGAGTCGGCATTGTGCCTTTTGTATTAAATTCCGATGCAATTTCTGTGGTTCATCGTCAATAAGAAGGTCAGAGGGATACAGTAAACCTGAAGTGAAGCATCCGAATCTATAACTAGTGTCACAGTAATGGTTCAAAACATAGACAGTAAGAAGAGTCAGTCTTCTTGTACTTAAGTCGGCATTGTGCCTTTTGTATTTAATTTCGATGCAATTTCTGTGTTTCATCGTCAACAAGAAGATCCAAGGAATACAGTAAACCTGAAGTGAAGCATCGGAATCTATAACTAGTGTCACTGGAATGGTTCAAAATATAGACAGTAAGAAGAGTCAGTCTTCTTGTACTTAAGTCAGCATTGTGCCTTTTGTGTTTAATTCCGATGCAATTCCTGTGATTCATCGTCAATAAGAAGGTTCAAGGGATACAGTGAACCTGAAGTGAGGCATCGGAATCTATAACTAGAGTCACAGGAATGTTTCAAAACATAGTCAGTAAGAAGAGTCAGTCTTCTTGTCCTTAAGTCGGCATTGTTCCTTTTGTATTTAATTCCGATGCAATTTCTGTGTTTCATCGGCAATAAGGTCAGAGGGATACAGTAAAGCTGAGGTGAAGCATCGGAAACTATAACTAGTGTCACAGGAATGGTTCAAAACATAGACAGTAGGAAGAGTCAGTCTTCTTGTACTTAAGTCGGCATAGTGTCTTTTGTATTTAATTCCGATGCAATTTCTGAGTTTCATTGTCAATAAGAAGGTCAGAGAGATACAGTAAACCTGAGGTGAAGCATCGGAATCCAAAACTAGTGTCACAGGAATGTTTCAAAGCACAGACAGTAGGAAGAGTCAGTCTTCTTGTACTTA
Source organism: Schistocerca serialis cubense (assembly GCF_023864345.2). Taxonomy (NCBI): domain Eukaryota; kingdom Metazoa; phylum Arthropoda; class Insecta; order Orthoptera; family Acrididae; genus Schistocerca; species Schistocerca serialis. The sequence continues at coordinate 13,006,186 of NW_026047584.1, read as the reverse complement.
AGTCGGCATTGTGCCTTTTGTATTTAATTCCAATACAATTACTGTGTTTCATCGTCAATAAGAAGGTACAAGGTATACAGTAAACCTGAAGTGAAGCATCGGAATCTATAACTAGTGTCACGGGAATGGTTCAAAACATAGTCAGTAAGAAGAGTCAGTCTTCTTGTACTTAAGTCGGCATTGTGCCTTTTGTATTTAATTCCGATGCAATTTCTGTGTTTCATCGTCAATAAGAAGGTCCAAGGGTTACAGTAAACCTGGAGTGAAGCATCGGAATCTATAACTAGTGTCACAGGAATGGTTCAAACATAGACAGTCAGAAGAGTCAGTCTTCTTGTACTTAAGTCGACATTGTGCCTTTTCTATTTAATTCCCATGCAATTTCTGTGTTTCAACGTCAATAAGAATGTCCAAGGTATACAGTAAACGTGTAGTAAAGCATCGGAATCTAAAACTAGTGTCACAGCAATGGTTCAAACTATAATCACTAAGAAGAGTCAGTCTTCTTGTACTTAAGTCGCCATTGTGCCTTTTCTATTTAATTCCGATGCAATTTCTGTGTTTCATCGTCAATAAGAAGGTCCAAGGTATACAGTAATCCTGGAGTGAAGCATCGGAATCTATAACTAGTGTCACAGGAATGGTTCAAAACATAGACAGTAAGAAGAGTCAGTCTTCTTCCACTAGAGTCAGCATTGTGAGTTTTCTATTTAATTCCGATGCAATATCGGTGTTTCATCGTCAATAAGAAGGTACAAGGTATACAGTAAACCTGAAGTGAAGCATCGGAATCTATAACTAGTGTCACAGGAATGGTTTAAACATAGTCAGTAAGAAGAGTCAGTCTTCTTGTACTTAAGTAGGCATTGTGCCTTTTCTATTTAATTCCAATGCAATGTCTGTGTTTCATCGTCAATAAGAAGGTCCAAGGGTTACAGTAAACCTGGATTGAGGCATCGGAATCTATAACTAGTGTCACAGGAATGGTTCAAAGCATAGACAGTAATGCGGCAATGTGCCTTTTGTATTTAATTCCGATGCAATTTCTGTGTTTCATCGTCAATAAGATGGTCAGAGGGATACAGTATTCCTGAAGTTAAGCATCGGAATCTATGACTAGTGTCACAGGAATGGTTCAAAGCATAGTCAGTAAAAAGAGTCTGTCTTCTTGTACTTAAGTCGGTATTGTGCCTTTTGTATTTAATTCCGATGCAATTTCTGTGTTTCATCGTCAATAAGTAGGTCAGAGGGATACAGTAAACCTGAAGTGAAGCAACGGAATCTATAACTAGTGTCACAGCAATGGTTCAAATCATAGTCAGTAAGAAGAGTCAGGCTTCTTGTACTTAAGTCGGCATTTTGCATTTTGTACTTAATTCCGATGCAGATTTTGTGTTTCATCGTCAATAAGACGGTCCAAGGGATACAGTCAACCTTGAGTGAAACATCGGAATCTATAACTAGGGTCACAGGAATGGTTCAAAGCATAGTCAGTAAAAGGAGTCAGTCTTCTTGTAGTTAAGTTGGCGTTGTGCCTTTTGTATTGAATTCCGATGCAATTTCTGTGTTTCATCGACAATAAGAAGGTCCAAGGGATACAGTAAACCTGAAGTGAAGCATCGGAATCTATAACAAGTGTCTTAGGAATGGTTCAAAACATAGACAGTAGGAAGAGTCAGGCTTCTAGTACTTGTCGATATTGTGCCTTTTCTATTTGATTCGGATGCAATTTCTATGTTTCATGGTCAATAAGACGGTCAGAGGGATACAGTAAACCTGAAGTGAAGCATCGGATTCTATAACTAGCGTCACAGGAATGGTTCAAAACATGGACAGTTGGAAGAGTCAGTCTTCTTGTACATAATTCGGCATTGTGCCTTTTCTATTTATTTCCGATGCAATGTCTGTGTTTCATCGTCAATAAGAAGTTCAGAGGGATAATGTAAACCTCCAGTGAAGCATCGGAAACTGTAACTAGAGTCACATGAATGGTTCAAACATAGACAGTAGGAAGAGTCAGTTTTCTTGTACTTAAGTCAGCATTGTGCCTTTTGTATTTAATTTCGATGCAATTACTGTGTTCATCGTCAATAAGAAGGTCCAAGGGATACAGTAAACCTAAAGTGAAGCATCGGAACCTATAACTAGTGTCACAGGAATGGTTCAAAACATAGACATTAAGAAGAGTCCGTCTTCTTGTACTTAAGTCGGCATTGTGCCTTTTCTATTTATTTCCGAGGCAATTTCTGTGTTTCATCGTCAATAAGAAGGTCAGAGGGATACAGTAAACCTGAAGTGAAGCATTGGAATCTATAACTAGTGTCACAGGAATGGTTCAAAACATAGACGGTAAGAAGAGTCAGTCTTCTTGTACTTGAGTCGGCATTGTGCCTTTTGTATTTAATTCCGATGCAATTTCAGTGTTTCATCGTCAATAAGAAGGTCAGAGGGATACAGTAAACCTGAAGTGAAGCATTGGAATCTATAACTAGTGTCACAGGAATGGTTCAAAACATAGACAGTAAGAAGAGTCAATCTTCTTGTACTTGAGTCGGCATTGTGCCTTTTGTATTAAATTCCGATGCAATTTCGGTGTTTTATCGTCAATAAGAAGGTCCAAGGGATTCAGTAAACCTGAAGTCAAGCATCGGAATCAATAACTAGTGTCAATGGAATGGTTCAAATCATAGATAGTAGGAAGAGTCAGTCTCCTTGTACTTAATTCGGCATTGTGACTTTTGTATTTAATTCCGATGCTATGTCTGTGTTTCATCGTCAATCATAAGGTCCAAGGGATACAGTAAACCTGAAGTGAAGCATCGGAATATATAACTAGTGTCACAGAAATGGTTCAAAACATAGACAGTAGGAAGAGTCAGTCTTCTTGTACTTAATTCGGCATTGTGCCTTTTGTATTTAATTCCGATGCAATTTCTGAGTTTCATCGTCAATAAGAAGGTCAGAGGGATACAGTAAACCTGAAGTGAATCATTGGAATGTATAAGTAGTGTCACAGGAATGGTTCAAAACATAGACAGTAAGAAGAGTCAGTCTTCTTGTACTTGAGTCGGCATTGTGCCTTTTGTATTAAATTCCGATGCAATTTCTTTGTTTAATCGTCAATAAGAAGGTCCAAGGGATTCAGTAAATCTGAAGTCAAGCATCGGATTCTATAACTAGTGTCAATGGAACGGTTCATTACATAGACAGTAGGAAGAGTCAGTCTTCTTGTACTTAATTCGGCATTGTGCCTTTTGTATTTAATTCCGATGGAATTTCTGTGTTTCATCGTGAATAAGGTCAGAGGGATACAGTAAACCTGAAGTGTAGCATCGGAATCTATAACTAGTGTCACAGGAATTGTTCAAAACATAGACAATAAGAAGAGTCAGTCGGTATTGTGCCTTTTGTATTTAATTCCGATGCAATTTCTGTGTTTCATCGTGAATGAGGTCAGAGGGATACAGTAAACCTTGAAGTGAAGCATCGGAATCTATAACTAGTGTCACAGGAATGGTTCAAAACATTGTCAGTAGGAAGAGTCAGTCTTCTTGTCCCTAAGTCGGCATTGTGCCTTTTGTATTTAATTCCGACGCAATTTCTGTGTTTCATCGTCAATAAGAAGGTCCAGGGGTTACAGTAAACCTAGAGTGAAGCATCGGAATCTATAACTAGTGTCACAGGAATGGTTCAAGACATAGACATTAAGAAGAGTCAGTCTTCTTGTACTTAAGTCGGCATTGTGCCTTTTCTATTTAATTCCGAGGCAATTTCTGTGTGTCTTCGTCAATAAGAAGGTCAGAGGGATACAGTAAACGTGAAGTGAAGCATCGGAATCTATTACTAGTGTCACAGGAATGCTTCAAAACATAGTCAGTAAGAAGAGTCAGTCTTCTTGTCCTTAAGTCGGCATTGTGCCTTTTGTATTTAATTCCGATGAAATTTCTGTGTTTCATCGTCAATAAGAAGGTCCAAGGGATACAGTAAACCTGGAGTGAAGCATTGGAATCTATAACTAGTGTCACAGGAATGGTTCAAAACATAGACAGTAAGAAGAGTCAGTCTTCTTGTACTTGAGTCGGCAGTGTGCCTTTTGTATTAAATTCCGATGCAATTTCTGCGTTTTATCGACAATAAGAAGGTCCAAGGGATTCAGTAAACCTGAAGTCAAGCATCGGAATCTATAACTAGCGTCAATGGAATGGTTCAAAACATAGACAGTAGGAAGAGTCAGTCTTCTTGTACTTAATTCGGCATTGTGCCTTTTGTATTTAGTTCCGATGCTATTTCTGTGTTTCATCGTCAATAATAAGGTCCAAGGGATACAGTAAACCTGAAGTGAAGCATCGGAATACATAACTAGTGTCACAGAAATGGTTCAAAACATAGACAGTAGGAAGAGTCAGTCTTCTTGTACTTAATTCGGTATTGTGCCTTTTGTATTTAATTCCGATGCAATTTCTGAGTTTCATCGTTAATAAGAAGGTCAGAGGGATACAGTAAACCTGAAGTGAAGCATCGGAATCAATAACTAGTGTCACAGGAAAGGTTCAAAACATAGTCAGTAAGAAGGTTCAGTCTTCTTGTCCTTAAGTCAGCATTGTGCCTTTTGTATTTAATTCCGGTTTATTTTCTGTGTTTCATCGCCAATAAGAAAGTCAGAGGGATACAGTAAACCTGAAGTGAAGCATCGGAATCTATAACTAGTGTCACAGGAATGTTTCAAACATAGTCAGTAAGAAGAGTCAGTCTTCTTGTCCTTAAGTCGGCATTGTGCCTTTTGTATTTAATTCGGATGCAATTTCTGTGTTTCATGGTCAATAAGAAGGTCTAAGGGATACAGTAAACCTGGAGTGAAGCATCGGAATCCATAACTAGTGTCACAGGAATGTTTCAAAGCATAGACAGTATGAAGATACAGTCTTCTTGTACTTAAGTCGGCATTGTGCCATTTGTATTTAATTCCGATGCAATTACTGTGTTTCATCGTCAATAAGAAGGTCCAGGGGATACAGTAAACCTGAAGTGAAGCATTGGAATGTATAACTAGTGTCACATGAATGTTTCAAAACATAGACAGTAAGAAGAGTCAGTCTTCTTGTACTTGAGTCGGCATTGTGCATTTTTTATTAAATTCCGATGCAATTTCTGTGTTTCATCGTCAATAAGAAGGTCCAAGGGATACAGGTAACCTGAAGTGAAGCATCGGAATATATAACTAGTGTCACAGAAATGGTTCAAAACATAGACAGTTGGAAGAGTCAGACTATTTGTACTTAATTCGGCATTGTGCCTTTTGTATTTAATTGCGATGCAATTTCTGTATTTCATCGTCAATAAGATGGTCAGAGGGATACAGTAAACCTGAAGTGACGCATCGGAATCTATAACTAGTGTCACAGGAATGTTTCAAAACATAGACAGTAAGAAGAGTCAGTCTTCTTGTACTTGAGTCGGCATTGTGCCATTTGTATTATATTCCGATGCAATTTCTGTCTTTCATCGTCAATAAGAAGGTCCAAGGATACAGTAAACCTGAAGTCAAGCATCGGAATCTATAAATAGTGTCACAGGAATGGTTCAAAACATAGACAGTAAGAAGAGTCAGTCTTCTTGTACTTAATTCGGCATTGTGCCTTTCCTATTTAATTCCGATGCAATGTCTGTGTTTCATCGTCAATAAGAAGTTCAGAGGGATAATGTAAACCTCAAGTGAAGCATCGGAATCTATAACTAGTGTCACATGAATGGTTCAAACATAGACAGTAAGAAGAGTCAGTCCTCTTGTACATAAGTCAGCATTGATCCTTTTGTACTTAATTCCGATGCAATTTTTATGTTTCATCGTCAATAAGAATGTCAGATGGATACAGCAAACCTTAAGTGAAGCATCGGAATCTATAACTTGTGTCACAGGAATGGTTCAAAACATAGACAGTAAGAAGAGTCAGTTTTCTTGTACTTAAGTCGGCATTGTGCCTTTTGTATTTAATTCCTTTGCAAATTCAATGTTTCATCGTCAATAAGAAGGTCAGAGGCATACAGTAAACTTGAAGTGAAGCATCGGAATCTATAACTAGTGTCACAGGAATTGTTCAAAACATAGACAGTAAGAATGGTCAGTCCGTATTGTGCCTTTTGTATTTAATTCCGATGCAATTTCTGTGTTTCATCGTGAATAAGGTCAGATGGATACAGTAAACCTGAAGTGAAGCATCGGAATCTATAACTAGTGGCACAGGAATGGTTCAAAACATAGTCAGTAAGAAGAGTCAGTCTTTTTGTACTTAAGTCGGCATTATGCTTTTTGTATTTGATTCCGATGTAATTTCTGAGTTTCATCGTCAATAAGAAGTTCAAAATGATACAGTAAACCTGAAGTGAAGCATCGGAATCTATAACTAGTGTCTCAGAAATGGTCCAAAACATAGTCAGTAAGAAGATCAGTCTTCTTCTACTTAAGTCGGCATTGTGCATTTTCTCTTTAATTCCGATGCAATTACTGTGTTCATCGTCAATAAGAAGGTCCAAGCGATACACTAAACCGACAGTGAAGCAACGGAATCTATAACTAGTGTCACAGGAATGGTTCAAAACATAGACATTAGGAAGAGTCAGTCTCCTTGTACTTAAGTCGGCATTGTGCCTTTTCAATTTAATTCCGGGGCAATTTCTGTGTTTCATCGTCAATACGAAAGTCAGAGGGATACAGTAAACCTGAAGTGAGAATCGGAATATATAACTAGTGTTACAGGAATGGTTCAAAACATAGACAGTAGGAAGAGTCAGTCTTCTTGTACTTAATTCGGCATTGTGCCTTTTCTATTTAATTCCGATGCAATTTCTGTGTTTCATCGTCAATAAGAAGGTCAGAGGGATACAGTAAGCCTGAAGTGAAGCATTGGAATCTATAACTAGTGTCAAAGGAATGGTTCAAAGCATAGACAGGAAGAAGAGTCAGTCTTCTTGTACTTGAGTCGGCATTGTGCCTTTTGTATTAAATTCCGATGCAATTTCTGTGGTTCATCGTCAATAAGAAGGTCAGAGGGAAACAGTAAACCTGAAGTGAAGCATCCGAATCTATAACTAGTGTCACAGGAATGGTTCAAAACATAGTCAGTAAGAAGAGTCAGTCATCTTGTCCTTAAGTCAGCATTGTGCCTTTTGTATTTAATTCCGGTGCAACTTCTGTGTTTCATCGTCAATAAGAAAGTCAGAGGGATACAGGTAACCGAAGTGAAGCATCGGAATCTATAACTAGTGTCACAGGAATGTTTCAAAACATAGACAGTAAGAAGAGTCAATCTTCTTGTACTTGTGTCGGCATTGTGCCTTTTGTATAAAATTCCGATGCAATTTCTGTGTTTCATCGTCAATAAGAAGGTCCAAGGGATACAGTACACCTGAAGTCAAGCATCGGAATCTATAACTAGTGTCACAGGAATGCTTCAAAACATAGTCAGTAAGAAGAGTCAGTCTTCTTGTCCTTAAGTTGGCATTGTACCTTTTGTATTTAATTCCGATGCACTTTCTGTGTTTCATCGTCAACAAGAAAGTCCAAGGGATACAGTAACCCTAAAGTGAAGCATCCGAATCTATAACTAGTGTCTCAGGAATGGTTCAAAACATAGTTAGTAAGAAGAGTCAGTCTTCTTCTATTTAAGTCGGCATTGTGCCTTTTCTATTTTATTCCGATGCAATTACTGTGTTCATCGTCAATAAGAAGGTCCAAGGGATACACTAAACCTAGAGTGAAGCATCGGAATCTATAACTAGTGTCACAGGAATGGTTCAAAACATAGACATTAAGAGGAGTCAGTCATCTTGTACTTAAGTCGGCATTGTGCCTTTTCTATTTAATTCCGATGCAATTTCTGTGTTTCATCGTCAATAAGAAGGTCAGAGGGATACAGTAAGCCTGAAGTGAAGCATTGGAATCTATAACTAGTGTCAAAGGAATGGTTCAAAGCATAGACAGGAAGAAGAGTCAGTCTTCTTGTACTTGAGTCGGCATTGTGCCTTTTGTATTAAATTCCGATGCAATTTCTGTGGTTCATCGTCAATAAGAAGGTCAGAGGGATACAGTAAACCTGAATTGAAGCATCCGAATCTATAACTAGTGTCACAGGAATGGTTCAAAACATAGTCAGTAAGAAGAGTCAGTCTTCTTGTCCTTAAGTCAGCATTGTGCCTTTTGTATTTAATTCCGGTGCAACTTCTGTGTTTCATCGTCAATAAGAAAGTCAGAGGGATACAGTTAACCGACGTGAAGCATCGGAATCTATAACTAGTGTCACAGGAATGTTTCAAAACATAGACAGTAAGAAGAGTCAATCTTCTTGTACTTGTGTCGGCATTGTGCCTTTTGTATAAAATTCCGATGCAATTTCTGTGTTTCATCGTCAATAAGAAGGTCCAAGGGATACAGTACACCTGAAGTCAAGCATCGGAATCTATAACTAGTGTCACAGGAATGCTTCGAAACATAGTCAGTAAGAGGAGTCAGTCTTCTTGTCCTTAAGTTGGCATTGTACCTTTTGTATTTAATTCCGATGCACTTTCTGTGTTTCATCGTCAACAAGAAAGTCCAAGGGATACCGTAAACCTAAAGTGAAGCATCCGAATCTATAACTAGTGTCTCAGGAATGGTTCAAAACATAGTTAGTAAGAAGAGTCAGTCTTCTTCTACTTAAGTCGGCATTGTGCCTTTTCTATTTAATTCCGATGCAATTACTGTGTTCATCGTCAATAAGAAGGTCCAAGGGATACACTAAACCTAGAGTGAAGCATCGGAATCTATAACTAGTGTCACAGGAATGGTTCAAAACATAGACATTAAGAGGAGTCAGTCATCTTGTACTTAAGTCGGCATTGTGCCTTTTCTATTTAATTCCGAGGCAATTTCTGTGTGTCTTCGTCAGTAAGAAGGTCAGAGGGATACAGTAAACCTAAAGTGAAGCATCGGAATCTATAACTAGTGTCACAGAATTGGTTCAAAACATAGACAGTAGGAAGAGGCAGTCTTCTTGTACTTAATTCGGCATTGTGCCTTTTCTATTTAATTCCGATGCAATTTCTGTGTTTCATCGTCAATAAGAAGGTCAGAGGGATACAGTAAACCTGAAGTGAAGCATTGGAATGTATAACTAGTGTCACAGGAATGGTTCAAAACATAGACAGTAAGAAGAGTCAGTCTTCTTGTACTTGAGTCGGCATTGTGCCTTTTGTATTAAATTCCGATGCAATTTCTGTGTTTTGTCGTCAATAAGAAGGTCCAAGGGATTCAGTAAACCTGAGGTCAAGCATTGGAATCTATAACTAGTGTCAATGGAATGGTTCAAAACATAGACAGTAGGAAGAGTCAGTCTTCTTGTACTTATTTCGGCATTGTGCCTTTTGTATTTAATTCCGATGCTATTTCTGTGTTTCATCGTCAATAAGAAGGTCAGAGGGATACACTAAACCTGAAGTGAAGCATCGGAATCTATAACTAGTGTCACAGGTATGGTTCAAAACATAGTCAGTAAGAAGAGTCAGTCTTCTTGTCCTTAAGTCGGCATTGTGCCTTTTGTATTTAATTCCGGTGCAATTTCTGTGTTTCATCGTCAATAAGAAGGTCAGAGGGATACACTAAACCTGAAGTGAAGCATCGGAATCTATAACTAGTGTCACAGGTATGGTTCAAAACATAGTCAGTAAGAAGAGTCAGTCTTCTTGTCCTTAAGTCGGCATTGTGCCTTTTGTATTTAATTCCGGTGCAATTTCTGTGTTTCATCGTCAATACGAAAGTCAGAGGGATACAGTAAACCTGAAGTGAGAATCGGAATATATAACTAGTGTCACAGGAATGGTTCAAAACATAGACAGTAGGAAGAGTCAGTCTTCTTGTACTTAATTCGGCATTGTGCCTTTTCTATTTAATTCCGATGCAATTGCTGTGTTTCATCGTCAATAAGAAGGTCAGAGGGATACAGTAAGCCTGAAGTGAAGCATTGGAATCTATAACTAGTGTCAAAGGAATGGTTCAAAGCATAGACAGGAAGAAGAGTCAGTCTTCTTGTACTTGAGTCGGCATTGTGCCTTTTGTATAAAATTCCGATGCAATTTCTGTGGTTCATCGTCAATAAGAAGGTCCAAGGGATTCAGTAAACCTGAAGTAAAGCATCGGAATCCATAACTAGTGTCACAGCAATGGTTCAAACTATAATCACTTAGAAGAGTCAGTCTTCCTGAACTTAAGTCGGCATTATGCCTTTTCTATTTAATTCCGATGCAATTTCTGTGTTTCATCGTCAATAAGAAGGTCCAAGGGATACAGTAAATCTGGAGTGATGCATCGAAATCTATAACTAGTGTCACAGGAATGGTTCAAAACATAGACAGTAAGAAGAGTCAGTCTTCTTGTTTTTAAGTCGGCATTGTGAGTTTTCTATTTAATTCCGATGCAATTTCTGTGTTTCATCGTCAATAAGAAGGTCAGCGGGGTACAGTAAACCTGAAGTGAAGCATCGGATTCTATAACTAGTGTCACAGGAATGGTTCAAAACATAGACAGTAAGAAGAGTCAGTCTTCGTGTACTAAAGTTGGCATTTTGCCTTTTGTATTTCATTCCAATGCTATTTCTGTGTGTCACCGTCAATAACAAGGTCCAAGGGGTACAGTAAACCTGAAGTGAAGCATCGGAATCTATAACTATTGTCACCGGAATGGTTCAAACTATTATCAGTAAGAAGAGTCAGTCCTCTTGTACTTAAGTCGGCATTGTGCCATTTCTATTTCATTCCGATGCAGTATGTGTTTTTCTTCGTCAATAAGAAGGTCCCAGTGATACAGTAAACCTGGAGTGAAGCATCGGATTCTATAACTAGTGTCACAGGAATGGTTCAAAGCATAGACAGTAGAAGGAGTCAGCCTTCTTGTACTTAAGTGGGCATTGTGCCTTTTGTTTTATAATTCCGATGCAATTTCTGTGTTTCATTGTCAATAAGAAGGTCAGAGGGATACAGTAAACCTGAAGTGAAGCATCGGAAACTATAACTAGTGTCACAGGAATGGTTCAAAACATAGACAGTAAGAAGAGTCAGTCTTCTTGTCCTTAAGTCGGCATTGTGCCTTTTGTATTTAATTCCGATGCAATTTCTGTGTTTCATCGTCAACAAGAAGGTCCAAGGGATACAGTAAACCTGGAGTGAAGCATCGGAGTCTATACCTAGTGTCACAGTAATGGTTCAAAACATAGACAGTAAGAAGAGTCAGTCTTCTTGTACTTAAGTCGGCATTGTGCCTTTTGTATTTAATTTCGATGCAATTTCTGTGTTTCATCGTCAACGAGAAGATCCAAGGAATACAGTAAACCTGAAGTGAAGCATCGGAATCTATAACTAGTGTCACTGGAATGGTTCAAAATATAGACAGTAAGAAGAGTCAGTCTTCTTCTACTAGAGTCAGCATTGTGAGTTTTCTATTTAATTCCGATGCAATATCGGTGTTTCATCGTCAATAAGAAGGTACAAGGTATACAGTAAACCTGAAGTGAAGCATCGGAATCTATAACTAGTGTCACAGGAATGGTTCAAAACATAGACAGTAGGAAGAGTCAGTCTTCTTGTACTTAAGTCGGCATAGTGTCTTTTGTATTTAATTCCGATGCAATTTCTGAGTTTCATTGTCAATCAGAAGGTCAGAGAGATACAGTAAACCTGAGGTGAAGCATCGGAATCCAAAACTAGTGTCACAGGAATGTTTCAAAGCATAGACAGTAGGAAGAGTCAGTCTTCTTGTACTTAAGTCGGCATTGTGCCTTTTGTATTTAATTCCAATACAATTACTGTGTTTCATCGTCAATAAGAAGGTACAAGGTATACAGTAAACCTGAAGTGAAGCATCGGAATCTATAACTAGTGTCACGGGAATGGTTCAAAACATAGTCAGTAAGAAGAGTCAGTCTTCTTGTACTTAAGTCGGCATTGTGCCTTTTGTATTTAATTCCGATGCAATTTCTGTGTTTCATCGTCAATAAGAAGGTCCAAGGGTTACAGTATCCCTGGAGTGAAGCATCGGAATCTATAACTAGTGTCACAGGAATGGTTCAAACATAGACAGTCAGAAGAGTCAGTCTTCTTGTACTTAAGTCGACATTGTGCCTTTTCTATTTAATTCCTATGCAATTTCTGTGTTTCATCGTCAATAAGAATGTCCAAGGTATACAGTAAACGTGTAGTAAAGCATCGGAATCTAAAACTAGTGTCACAGCAATGGTTCAAACTATAATCACTAAGAAGAGTCAGTCTTCTTGTACTTAAGTCGCCATTGTGCCTTTTCTATTTAATTCCGATGCAATATCTGTGTTTCATCGTCAATAAGAAGGTCCAAGGTATACAGTAAACCTGGAGTGAAGCATCGGAATCTATAACTAGTGTCACAGGAATGGTTCAAAACATAGACAGTAAGAAGAGTCAGTCTTCTTCTACTAGAGTCAGCATTGTGAGTTTTCTATTTAATTCCGATGCAATATCGGTGTTTCATCGTCAATAAGGAGGTACAAGGTATACAGTAAACCTGAAGTGAAGCATCGGAATCTATAACTAGTGTCACAGGAATGGTTTAAACATAGTCAGTAAGAAGAGTCAGGCTTCTTGTACTTAAGTCGGCATTTTGCATTTTGTACTTAATTCCGATGCAGATTTTGTCTTTCATTGTCAATAAGACGGTCCAAGGGATACAGTCAACCTTGAGTGAAACATCGGAATCTATAACTAGGGTCACAGGAATGGTTCAAAGCATAGTCAGTAAAAGGAGTCAGTCTTCTTGTAGTTAAGTGGGCGTTGTGCCTTTTGTATTGAATTCCGATGCAATTTCTGTGTTTCATCGACAATAAGAAGGTCCAAGGGATACAGTAAACCTGAAGTGAAGCATCGGAATCTATAACAAGTGTCTTAGGAATGGTTCAAAACATAGACAGTAGGAAGAGTCAGGCTTCTAGTACTTGCGAAATTGTGCCTTTTCTATTTGATTCGGATGCAATTTCTGTGTTTCATGGTCAATAAGACGGTCAGAGGGATACAGTAAACCTGAAGTGAAGCATCGGATTCTATAACTAGCGTCACAGGAATGGTTCAAAACATGGACAGTTGGAAGAGTCAGTCTTCTTGTACATAATTCGGCATTGTGCCTTTTCTATTTAATTCCGATGCAATGTCTGTGTTTCATCGTCAATAAGAAGTTCAGAGGGATAATGTAAACCTCCAGTGAAACATCGGAAACTATAACTAGTGTCACATGAATGGTTCAAACATAGACAGTAAGAAGAGTCAGTTTTCTTGTACTTAAGTCAGCATTGTGCCTTTTGTATTTAATTTCGATGCAATTACTGTGTTCATCGTCAATAAGAAGGTACAAGGGATACAGTAAACCTAAAGTGAAGCATCGGAATCTATAACTAGTGTCACAGGAATGGTTCAAAACATAGACATTAAGAAGAGTCCGTCTTCTTGTACTTAAGTCGGCATTGTGCCTTTTCTATTTATTTCCGAGGCAATTTCTGTGTTTCATCGTCAATAAGAAGGTCAGAGGGATACAGTAAACCTGAAGTGAAGCATTGGAATCTATAACTAGTGTCACAGGAATGGTTCAAAACATAGACAGTAAGAAGAGTCAGTCTTCTTGTACTTGAGTCGGCATTGTGCCTTTTGTATTTAATTCCGATGCAGTTTCAGTGTTTCATCGTCAATAAGAAGGTCAGAGGGATACAGTAAACCTGAAGTGAAGCATTGGAATCTATAACTAGTGTCACAGGAATGGTTCAAAACATAGACAGTAAGAAGAGTCAATCTTCTTGTACTTGAGTCAGCATTGTGCCTTTTGTATTAAATTCCGATGCAATTTCGGTGTTTTATCGTCAATAAGAAGGTCCAAGGGATTCAGTAAACCTGAAGTCAAGCATCGGAATCAATAACTAGTGTCAATGGAATGGTTCAAATCATAGACAGTGGGAAGAGTCAGTCTCCTTGTACTTAATTCGGCAATGTGCCTTTTGTATTTAATTCCGATGCTATGTCTGTGTTTCATCGTCAATCATTAGGTCCAAGGGATACAGTAAACCTGAAGTGAAGCATCGGAATATATAACTAGTGTCACAGAAATGGTTCAAAACATAGACAGTAGGAAGAGTCAGTCTTCTTGTACTTAATTCGGCATTGTGCCTTTTGTATTTAATTCCGATGCAATTTCTGAGTTTCATCGTCAATAAGAAGGTCAGAGGGATACAGTAAACCTGAAGTGAAGCATCGGAATATATAACTAGTGTCACAGAAATGGTTCAAAACATAGACAGTAGGAAGAGTCAGTCTTCTTGTACTTAATTCGGCATTGTGCCTTTTCTATTTAATTCCGATGCAATTTCTGTGTTTCATCGTCAATAAGAAGGTCAGAGGGATACAGTAAACCTGAAGTGAATCATTGGAATGTATAAGTAGTGTCACAGGAATGGTTCAAAACATAGACAGTAAGAAGAGTCAGTCTTCTTGTACTTGAGTCGGCATTGTGCCTTTTGTATTAAATTCCGATGCAATTTCTTTGTTTTATCGTCAATAAGAAGGTCCAAGGGATTCAGTAAATCTGAAGTCAAGCATCGGATTCTATAACTAGTGTCAATGGAACGGTTCATTACATAGACAGTAGGAAGAGTCAGTCTTCTTGTACTTAATTCGGCATTGTGCCTTTTGTATTAAATTCCGATGGAATTTCTGTGTTTCATCGTGAATAAGGTCAGAGGGATACAGTAAACCTGAAGTGAAGCATCGGAATCTATAACTAGTGTCACAGGAATTGTTCAAAACAAAGACAATAAGAAGAGTCAGTCGGTATTGTGCCTTTTGTATTTAATTCCGATGCAATTTCTGTGTTTCATCGTCAATAAGAAGGTCCAAGGGATACAGTAAATCTGGAGTGATGCATCGAAATCTATAACTAGTGTCACAGGAATGGTTCAAAACATAGACAGTAAGAAGAGTCAGTCTTCTTGTTTTTAAGTCGGCATTGTGAGTTTTCTATTTAATTCCGATGCAATTTCTGTGTTTCATCGTCAATAAGAAGGTCAGCGGGGTACAGTAAACCTGAAGTGAAGCATCGGATTCTATAACTAGTGTCACAGGAATGGTTCAAAACATAGACAGTAAGAAGAGTCAGTCTTCGTGTACTAAAGTTGGCATTTTGCCTTTTGTATTTCATTCCAATGCTATTTCTGTGTGTCACCGTCAATAACAAGGTCCAAGGGGTACAGTAAACCTGAAGTGAAGCATCGGAATCTATAACTATTGTCACCGGAATGGTTCAAACTATTATCAGTAAGAAGAGTCAGTCCTCTTGTACTTAAGTCGGCATTGTGCCATTTCTATTTCATTCCGATGCAGTATGTGTTTTTCTTCGTCAATAAGAAGGTCCCAGTGATACAGTAAACCTGGAGTGAAGCATCGGATTCTATAACTAGTGTCACAGGAATGGTTCAAAGCATAGACAGTAGAAGGAGTCAGCCTTCTTGTACTTAAGTGGGCATTGTGCCTTTTGTTTTATAATTCCGATGCAATTTCTGTGTTTCATTGTCAATAAGAAGGTCAGAGGGATACAGTAAACCTGAAGTGAAGCATCGGAAACTATAACTAGTGTCACAGGAATGGTTCAAAACATAGACAGTAAGAAGAGTCAGTCTTCTTGTCCTTAAGTCGGCATTGTGCCTTTTGTATTTAATTCCGATGCAATTTCTGTGTTTCATCGTCAACAAGAAGGTCCAAGGGATACAGTAAACCTGGAGTGAAGCATCGGAGTCTATACCTAGTGTCACAGTAATGGTTCAAAACATAGACAGTAAGAAGAGTCAGTCTTCTTGTACTTAAGTCGGCATTGTGCCTTTTGTATTTAATTTCGATGCAATTTCTGTGTTTCATCGTCAACGAGAAGATCCAAGGAATACAGTAAACCTGAAGTGAAGCATCGGAATCTATAACTAGTGTCACTGGAATGGTTCAAAATATAGACAGTAAGAAGAGTCAGTCTTCTTCTACTAGAGTCAGCATTGTGAGTTTTCTATTTAATTCCGATGCAATATCGGTGTTTCATCGTCAATAAGAAGGTACAAGGTATACAGTAAACCTGAAGTGAAGCATCGGAATCTATAACTAGTGTCACAGGAATGGTTCAAAACATAGACAGTAGGAAGAGTCAGTCTTCTTGTACTTAAGTCGGCATAGTGTCTTTTGTATTTAATTCCGATGCAATTTCTGAGTTTCATTGTCAATCAGAAGGTCAGAGAGATACAGTAAACCTGAGGTGAAGCATCGGAATCCAAAACTAGTGTCACAGGAATGTTTCAAAGCATAGACAGTAGGAAGAGTCAGTCTTCTTGTACTTAAGTCGGCATTGTGCCTTTTGTATTTAATTCCAATACAATTACTGTGTTTCATCGTCAATAAGAAGGTACAAGGTATACAGTAAACCTGAAGTGAAGCATCGGAATCTATAACTAGTGTCACGGGAATGGTTCAAAACATAGTCAGTAAGAAGAGTCAGTCTTCTTGTACTTAAGTCGGCATTGTGCCTTTTGTATTTAATTCCGATGCAATTTCTGTGTTTCATCGTCAATAAGAAGGTCCAAGGGTTACAGTATCCCTGGAGTGAAGCATCGGAATCTATAACTAGTGTCACAGGAATGGTTCAAACATAGACAGTCAGAAGAGTCAGTCTTCTTGTACTTAAGTCGACATTGTGCCTTTTCTATTTAATTCCTATGCAATTTCTGTGTTTCATCGTCAATAAGAATGTCCAAGGTATACAGTAAACGTGTAGTAAAGCATCGGAATCTAAAACTAGTGTCACAGCAATGGTTCAAACTATAATCACTAAGAAGAGTCAGTCTTCTTGTACTTAAGTCGCCATTGTGCCTTTTCTATTTAATTCCGATGCAATATCTGTGTTTCATCGTCAATAAGAAGGTCCAAGGTATACAGTAAACCTGGAGTGAAGCATCGGAATCTATAACTAGTGTCACAGGAATGGTTCAAAACATAGACAGTAAGAAGAGTCAGTCTTCTTCTACTAGAGTCAGCATTGTGAGTTTTCTATTTAATTCCGATGCAATATCGGTGTTTCATCGTCAATAAGGAGGTACAAGGTATACAGTAAACCTGAAGTGAAGCATCGGAATCTATAACTAGTGTCACAGGAATGGTTTAAACATAGTCAGTAAGAAGAGTCAGGCTTCTTGTACTTAAGTCGGCATTTTGCATTTTGTACTTAATTCCGATGCAGATTTTGTCTTTCATTGTCAATAAGACGGTCCAAGGGATACAGTCAACCTTGAGTGAAACATCGGAATCTATAACTAGGGTCACAGGAATGGTTCAAAGCATAGTCAGTAAAAGGAGTCAGTCTTCTTGTAGTTAAGTGGGCGTTGTGCCTTTTGTATTGAATTCCGATGCAATTTCTGTGTTTCATCGACAATAAGAAGGTCCAAGGGATACAGTAAACCTGAAGTGAAGCATCGGAATCTATAACAAGTGTCTTAGGAATGGTTCAAAACATAGACAGTAGGAAGAGTCAGGCTTCTAGTACTTGCGAAATTGTGCCTTTTCTATTTGATTCGGATGCAATTTCTGTGTTTCATGGTCAATAAGACGGTCAGAGGGATACAGTAAACCTGAAGTGAAGCATCGGATTCTATAACTAGCGTCACAGGAATGGTTCAAAACATGGACAGTTGGAAGAGTCAGTCTTCTTGTACATAATTCGGCATTGTGCCTTTTCTATTTAATTCCGATGCAATGTCTGTGTTTCATCGTCAATAAGAAGTTCAGAGGGATAATGTAAACCTCCAGTGAAACATCGGAAACTATAACTAGTGTCACATGAATGGTTCAAACATAGACAGTAAGAAGAGTCAGTTTTCTTGTACTTAAGTCAGCATTGTGCCTTTTGTATTTAATTTCGATGCAATTACTGTGTTCATCGTCAATAAGAAGGTACAAGGGATACAGTAAACCTAAAGTGAAGCATCGGAATCTATAACTAGTGTCACAGGAATGGTTCAAAACATAGACATTAAGAAGAGTCCGTCTTCTTGTACTTAAGTCGGCATTGTGCCTTTTCTATTTATTTCCGAGGCAATTTCTGTGTTTCATCGTCAATAAGAAGGTCAGAGGGATACAGTAAACCTGAAGTGAAGCATTGGAATCTATAACTAGTGTCACAGGAATGGTTCAAAACATAGACAGTAAGAAGAGTCAGTCTTCTTGTACTTGAGTCGGCATTGTGCCTTTTGTATTTAATTCCGATGCAGTTTCAGTGTTTCATCGTCAATAAGAAGGTCAGAGGGATACAGTAAACCTGAAGTGAAGCATTGGAATCTATAACTAGTGTCACAGGAATGGTTCAAAACATAGACAGTAAGAAGAGTCAATCTTCTTGTACTTGAGTCAGCATTGTGCCTTTTGTATTAAATTCCGATGCAATTTCGGTGTTTTATCGTCAATAAGAAGGTCCAAGGGATTCAGTAAACCTGAAGTCAAGCATCGGAATCAATAACTAGTGTCAATGGAATGGTTCAAATCATAGACAGTGGGAAGAGTCAGTCTCCTTGTACTTAATTCGGCAATGTGCCTTTTGTATTTAATTCCGATGCTATGTCTGTGTTTCATCGTCAATCATTAGGTCCAAGGGATACAGTAAACCTGAAGTGAAGCATCGGAATATATAACTAGTGTCACAGAAATGGTTCAAAACATAGACAGTAGGAAGAGTCAGTCTTCTTGTACTTAATTCGGCATTGTGCCTTTTGTATTTAATTCCGATGCAATTTCTGAGTTTCATCGTCAATAAGAAGGTCAGAGGGATACAGTAAACCTGAAGTGAAGCATCGGAATATATAACTAGTGTCACAGAAATGGTTCAAAACATAGACAGTAGGAAGAGTCAGTCTTCTTGTACTTAATTCGGCATTGTGCCTTTTCTATTTAATTCCGATGCAATTTCTGTGTTTCATCGTCAATAAGAAGGTCAGAGGGATACAGTAAACCTGAAGTGAATCATTGGAATGTATAAGTAGTGTCACAGGAATGGTTCAAAACATAGACAGTAAGAAGAGTCAGTCTTCTTGTACTTGAGTCGGCATTGTGCCTTTTGTATTAAATTCCGATGCAATTTCTTTGTTTTATCGTCAATAAGAAGGTCCAAGGGATTCAGTAAATCTGAAGTCAAGCATCGGATTCTATAACTAGTGTCAATGGAACGGTTCATTACATAGACAGTAGGAAGAGTCAGTCTTCTTGTACTTAATTCGGCATTGTGCCTTTTGTATTAAATTCCGATGGAATTTCTGTGTTTCATCGTGAATAAGGTCAGAGGGATACAGTAAACCTGAAGTGAAGCATCGGAATCTATAACTAGTGTCACAGGAATTGTTCAAAACAAAGACAATAAGAAGAGTCAGTCGGTATTGTGCCTTTTGTATTTAATTCCGATGCAATTTCTGTGTTTCATCGTCAATAAGAAGGTCCAAGGGATACAGTAAACCTGGAGTGAAGCATTGGAATCGATAACTAGTGTCACAGGAATGGTTCAAAACATAGACAGTAAGAAGAGTCAGTCTTCTTGTACTTGAGTCGGCAGTGTGCCTTTTGTATTAAATTCCGATGCAATTTCTGCGTTTTATCGTCAATAAGAAGGTCCAAGGGATTCAGTAAACCTGAAGTCAAGCATCGGAATCTATAACTAGTGTCAATGGAATGGTTCAAAACATAGACAGTAGGAAGAGTCAGTCTTCTTGTACTTAATTCGGCATTGTGCCTTTTGTATTTAGTTCCGATGCTATTTCTGTGTTTCATCGTCAATAATAAGGTCCAAGGGATACAGTAAACATGAAGTGAAGCATCGGAATACATAACTAGTGTCACAGAAATGGTTCAAAACATAGACAGTAGGAAGAGTCAGTCTTCTTGTACTTAATTCGGTATTGTGCATTTTGTATTTAATTCCGATGCAATTTCTGAGTTTCATCGTTAATAAGAAGGTCAGAGGGATACAGTAAACCTGAAGTGAAGCATCGGAATCAATAACTAGTGTCACAGGAAAGGTTCAAAACATAGTCAGTAAGAAGGTTCAGTCTTCTTGTCCTTAAGTCAGCATTGTGCCTTTTGTATTTAATTCCGGTTTATTTTCTGTGTTTCATCGCCAATAAGAAAGTCAGAGGCATACAGTAAACCTGAAGTGAAGCATCGGAATCTATAACTAGTGTCACAGGAATGTTTCAAAACATAGTCAGTAAGAAGAGTCAGTCTTCTTGTCCTTAAGTCGGCATTGTGCCTTTTGTATTTAATTCGGATGCAATTTCTGTGTTTCATGGTCAATAAGAAGGTCTAAGGGATACAGTAAACCTGGAGTGAAGCATCGGAATCTATAACTAGTGCCACAGGAATGTTTCAAAACATAGACAGTATGAAGATACAGTCTTCTTGTACTTAAGTCGGCATTGTGCCTTTTGTATTTAATTCCGATGCAATTACTGTGTTTCATCGTCAATAAGAAGGTCCAGGGGATACAGTAAACCTGAAGTGAAGCATTGGAATGTATAACTAGTGTCACATGAATGTTTCAAAACATAGACAGTAAGAAGTGTCAGTCTTCTTGTACTTAATTCGGCATTGTGCCTTTCCTATTTAATTCCGATGCAATGTCTGTGTTTCATCGTCAATAAGAAGTTCAGAGGGATAATGTAAACCTCAAGTGAAGCATCGGAATCTATAACTAGTGTCACATGAATGGTTCAAACATAGACAGTAAGAAGAGTCAGTTTTCTTGTACATAAGTCAGCATTGTTCCTTTTGTACTTAATTCCGATGCAATTTTTATGTTTCATCGTCAATAAGAATGTCAGATGGATACAGCAAACCTTAAGTGAAGCATCGGAATCCATAACTTGTGTCACAGGAATGGTTCAAAACATAGACAGTAAGAAGAGTCAGTTTTCTTGTACTTAAGTCGGCATTGTGCCTTTTGTATTTAATTCCTTTGCAAATTCAATGTTTCATCGTCAATAAGAAGGTCAGAGGCATACAGTAAACTAGAAGTGAAGCATCGGAATCTATAACTAGTGTCACAGGAATTGTTCAAAACATAGACAGTAAGAATGGTCAGTCCGTATTGTGCCTTTTGTATTTAATTCCGATGCAATTTCTGTGTTTCATCGTGAATAAGGTCAGAGGGATACAGTAAACCTGAAGTGAAGCATCGGAATCTATAACTAGTGGCACAGGAATGGTTCAAAACATAGTCAGTAAGAAGAGTCAGTCTTTTTGTACTTAAGTCGGCATTATGCTTTTTGTATTTGATTCCGATGTAATTTCTGAGTTTCATCGTCAGTAAGAAGTTCAAAATGATACAGTAAACCTGAAGTGAAGCATCGGAATCAATAACTAGTGTCACAGGAATGGTTCAAATCATAGTAAGAAGAGTCAGTCTTCTTGTACTTAAGTCGGTATTGTGCCTTTTGTATTTCATTCCGATGCAATTTCTGTGTTTCATCGTGAATAAGGTCAGAGGGATACAGTAAACCTAAAGTGAAGCATCGGAATCTATAACTAGTGTCACAGGAATGCTTCAAAACATAGACAGTAGGAAGAGTCAGTGTTCTTGTACTTAAGCCGGCATTTTGACTTTTGTATTTAATTCCGTGCAATTTTAGTGTTTCATCGTCAATAAGAATGTAAAAGGGATACAGTAAACCTGGAGTGAAGCATCGGAATCTATAACTAGTGTCAATGGAATGGTTCAAAACATAGACAGTAAGAAGAGTCAGTCTTCTTGTACTTAAGTCGGCATTTTGCCTTTTTTATTTAATTCCGATGCAATTTCTGTGTTTCATCGTCAATAAGAAGGTCAGAGGGATACAGTAAACCTGAAGTGAAGCATCGGAATCTATAACTAGTGTCTCAGGAATGGTTCAAAACATAGTCAATAAGAAGATCAGTCTTCTTCTACTTAAGTCGGCATTGTGCATTTTCTCTTTAATTCCGATGCAATTACTGTGTTCATCGTCAATAAGAAGGTCCAAGGGATACACTAAACCGACAGTGAAGCATCGGAATCTATAACTAGTGTCACAGGAATGGTTCAAAACATAGACTTTAAGATGAGTCAGTCTCCTTGTACTTAAGTCGGCATTGTGCGTTTTCTATTTCATTCCGAGGCAATTTCTGTGTGTCTTCGTCAATAAGAAGGTCAGAGGGATACAGTAAACCTGAAGTGAAGCATCGGAATCTATAACTAGTGTCACAGGAATGGTTCAAAACATAGTCAGTAAGAAGAGTCAGTCTTCTTGTCCTTAAGTCGGCATTGTGCCTTTTGTATTTAATTCCGGTGCAATTTCTGTGTTTCATCGTCAATACGAAATTCAGAGGGATACAGTAAACCTGAAGTGAGAATCGGAATCTATAACTAGTGTCACAGGAATGGTTCAAAACATAGTCAGTAAGAAGAGTCAGTCTTCTTGTACTTAAGTATTTGTATTTAATTCCATTGCATTTTCTGTGTTTCATCGTCAATAAGAAGGTCCAAGGGATACAGTAAACCTGGAGTGAAGCATCGGAATCTATAACTAGTGTCACAGGAATGTTTCAAAACATAGACAGTAAGAAGATACAGTCTTCTTGTACTTAAGTCGCAATTTTGCCTTTTTGTATTTCTTTCCGATGCAATTTCTGTGTTTCATCGTCAATAAGAAGGTCCAAGGGATACAGTAAACCTGAAGTGAAGCATCGGATTCTATAACTAGTGTCACAGGAATGGTTCAAAACATAGACAGTAAGAAGAGTCAGTCTTCCTGTACTAAAGTTGGCATTTTGCCTTTTGTATTTAATTCCAATGCTACTACTGTGTGTCACCGTCAATAACAAGGTCCAAGGGATACAGTAAACCTGAAGTGAAGCATCGGAATCTATAACTATTGTCACCGGAATGGTTCAAACTGTTATCAGTAAGAAGAGTCAGTCCTCTTGTACTTAAGTCGGCATTGTGCCATTTCTATTTCATTCCGATGCAGTATGTGTTTTTCATCGTCAATAAGAAGGTCCAAGGGATACAGTAAACCTGGAGAGAAGCATCGGATTCTATAACTAGTGTCACAGGAATGGTTCAAAGCATAGACAGTAGAAGGAGTCAGCCTTCTTGTACTTAAGTCGGCATTGTGCATTTTGCTTTTAATTCCGATGCAATTTCTGTGTTTCATTGTCAATAAGAAGGTCAGAGGGATACAGTAAACCTGAAGTGAAGCATCGGAATCTATAACTAGTGTCACAGGAATGGTTCAAAACATAGACAGTAAGAAGAGTCAGTCTTCTTGTCCTTAAGTCCTCATTGTGCCTTTTGTATTTAATTCCGATGCAATTTCTGTGTTTCATCGTCAACAAGAAGGTTCAAGGGATACAGTAAACCTGGAGTGAAGCATCGGAATCTATACCTAGTGTCACAGTAATGGTTCAAAACATAGACAGTAAGAAGAGTCAGTCTTCTTGTACTTAAGACGGCATTGTGCCTTTTGTATTTAATTTCGATGCAATTTCTGTGTTTAATTGTCAATAAGAAGGTCCAAGGAATACAGTAAACCTGAAGTGAAGCATCGGAATCTATAACTAGTGTCACTGGAATGGTTCAAAATATAGACAGTAAGAAGAGTCAGTCTTCTTGTACTTAAGTCAGCATTGTGCCTTTTGTGTTTAATTCCGATGCAATTCCTGTGATTCATCGTCAATAAGAAGGTCCAAGGGATACAGTGAACCTGAAGTGAAGCATCGGAATCTATAACTAGAGTCACAGGAATGTTTCAAAACATCATCAGTAAGAAGAGTCAGTCTTCTTGTCCTTAAGTCGGCATTGTGCCTTTTGTATTTAATTCCGATGCAATTTCTGTGTTTCATCGGCAATGAGGTCAGAGGGATACAGTAAAGCTGAAGTGAAGCATCGGAATCTATAACTAGTGTCACAGTAATGGTTCAAAACATAGTCAGTAAGAAGAGTCAGTCTTCTTGTACTTAAGTCGGCATTGTGCCATTTGTATTACATTCCGATGCAATTTCTGTATTTCATCGTCAATAAGAAGGTCCAAGGATACAGTAAACCTGAAGTCAAGCATCGGAATCTATAAATAGTGTCACAGGAATGGTTCAAAACATAGACAGTAAGAAGAGTCAGTCTTCTTGTACTTAATTCGGCATTGTGCCTTTTGTATTTAATTCCGATGCTATTTCTGTGTTTCATCGTCAATAAGAAGGTCCAAGGGATACAGGTAACCTGAAGTGAAGCATCGGAATATATAACTAGTGTCACAGAAATGGTTCAAAACATAGACAGTTGGAAGAGTCAGACTATTTGTACTTAATTCGGCATTGTGCCTTTTGTATTTAATTGCGATGCAATTTCTATATTTCATCGTCAATAAGATGGTCAGAGGGATACAGTAAACCTGAAGTGAAGCATCGGAATCTATAACTAGTGTCACAGGAATGGTTCAAAACATAGTCAGTAAGAAGAGTCAGTCTTCCTGTCCTTAAGTCAGCATTGTGCCTTTTGTACTTAATTCCGGTGCAACGTCTGTGTTTCATCGTCAATAAGAAAGTCAGAGGGATACAGTAAACCTGAAGTGACGCATCGGAATCTATAACTAGTGTCACAGGAATGTTTCAAAACATAGACAGTAAGAAGAGTCAGTCTTCTTGTACTTGAGTCGGCATTGTGCCATTTGTATTAAATTCCGATGCAATTTCTGTATTTCATCGTCAATAAGAAGGTCCAAGGATACAGTAAACCTGAAGTCAAGCATCGGAATCTATAAATAGTGTCACAGGAATGGTTCAAAACATAGACAGTAAGAAGAGTCAGTCTTCTTGTACTTAATTCGGCATTGTGCCTTTCCTATTTAATTCCGATGCAATGTCTGTGTTTCATCGTGAATAAGAAGTTCAGAGGGATAATGTAAACCTCAAGTGAAGCATCGGAATCTATAACTAGTGTCACATGAATGGTTCAAACATAGACAGTAAGAAGAGTCAGTTTTCTTGTACATAAGTCAGCATTGTTCCTTTTGTACTTAATTCCGATGCAATTTTTATGTTTCATCGTCAATAAGAATGTCAGATGGATACAGCAAACCTTAAGTGAAGCATCGGAATCTATAACTTGTGTCACAGGAATGGTTCAAAACATAGACAGTAAGAAGAGTCAGTTTTCTTGTACTTAAGTCGGCATTGTGCCTTTTGTATTTAATTCCTTTGCAAATTCAATGTTTCATCGTCAATAAGAGGGTCAGAGGCATACAGTAAACTAGAAGTGAAGCATCGGAATCTATAACTAGTGTCACAGGAATTGTTCAAAACATAGACAGTAAGAATGGTCAGTCCGTATTGTGCCTTTTGTATTTAATTCCGATGCAATTTCTGTGTTTCATCGTGAATAAGGTCAGAGGGATACAGTAAACCTGAAGGGAAGCATCGGAATCTATAACTAGTGGCACAGGAATGGTTCAAAACATAGTCAGTAAGAAGAGTCAGTCTTTTTGTACTTAAGTCGGCATTATGCTTTTTGTATTTGATTCCGATGTAATTTCTGAGTTTCATCGTCAATAAGAAGTTCAAAATGATACAGTAAACCTGAAGTGAAGCATCGGAATCAATAACTAGTGTCACAGGAATGGTTCAAAGCATAGTAAGAAGAGTCAGTCTTCTTGTACTTAAGTCGGTATTGTGCCTTTTGTATTTCATTCCGATGCAATTTCTGTGTTTCATCGTGAATAAGGTCAGAGGGATACAGTAAACCTAAAGTGAAGCATCGGAATCTATAACTAGTGTCACAGGAATGCTTCAAAACATAGACAGTAGGAAGAGTCAGTGTTCTTGTACTTAAGCCGGCATTTTGACTTTTGTATTTAATTCCGTGCAATTTTAGTGTTTCATCGTCAATAAGAATGTAAAAGGGATAGAGTAAACCTGGAGTGAAGCATCGGAATCTATAACTAATGTCAATGGAATGGTTCAAAACATAGACAGTAAGAAGAGTCAGTCTTCTTGTACTTAAGTCGGCATTGTGCCTTTTTTATTTAATTCCGATGCAATTTCTGTGTTTCATCGTCAATAAGAAGGTCAGAGGGATACAGTAAACCTGAAGTGAAGCATCGGAATCTATAACTAGTGTCTCAGGAATGGTTCAAAACATAGTCAATAAGAAGATCAGTCTTCTTCTACTTAAGTCGGCATTGTGCATTTTCTCTTTAATTCCGATGCAATTACTGTGTTCATCGTCAATAAGAAGGTCCAAGGGATACACTAAACCGACAGTGAAGCATCGGAATCTATAACTAGTGTCACAGGAATGGTTCAAAACATAGACATTAACAAGAGTCAGACTCCTTGTACTTAAGTCGGCATTGTGCGTTTTCTATTTCATTCCGAGGCAATTTCTGTGTGTCTTCGTCAATAAGAAGGTCAGAGGGATACAGTAAACCTGAAGTGAAGCATCGGAATCTATAACTAGTGTCACAGGAATGGTTCAAAACATAGTCAGTAAGAAGAGTCAGTCTTCTTGTCCTTAAGTCGGCATTGTGCCTTTTGTATTTAATTCCGGTGCAATTTCTGTGTTTCATCGTCAATACGAAATTCAGAGGGATACAGTAAACCTGAAGTGAGAATCGGAATCTATAACTAGTGTCACAGGAATGGTTCAAAACATAGTCAGTAAGAAGAGTCAGTCTTCTTGTACTTAAGTATTTGTATTTAATTCCGATGCATTTTCTGTGTTTCATCGTCAATAAGAAGGTCCAAGGGATACAGTAAACCTGGAGTGAAGCATCGGAATCTATAACTAGTGTCACAGGAATGTTTCAAAACATAGACAGTAAGAAGATACAGTCTTCTTGTACTTAAGTCGCAATTTTGCCTTTTTGTATTTCATTCCGATGCAATTTCTGTGTTTCATCGTCAATAAGAAGGTCCAAGGGATACAGTAAACCTGAAGTGAAGCATCGGATTCTATAACTAGTGTCACAGGAATGGTTCAAAACATAGACAGTAAGAAGAGTCAGTCTTCCTGTACTAAAGTTGGCATTTTGCTTTTTGTATTTAATTCCAATGCTACTACTGTGTGTCACCGTCAATAACAAGGTCCAAGGGATACAGTAAACCTGAAGTGAAGCATCGGAATCTATAACTATTGTCACCGGAATGGTTCAAACTGTTATCAGTAAGAAGAGTCAGTCCTCTTGTACTTAAGTCGGCATTGTGCCATTTCTATTTCATTCCGATGCAGTATGTGTTTTTCATCGTCAATAAGAAGGTCCAAGGGATACAGTAAACCTGGAGTGAAGCATCGGATTCTATAACTAGTGTCACAGGAATGGTTCAAAGCATAGACAGTAGAAGGAGTCAGCCTTCTTGTACTTAAGTCGGCATTGTGCATTTTGCTTTTAATTCCGATGCAATTTCTGTGTTTCATTGTCAATAAGAAGGTCAGAGGGATACAGTAAACCTGAAGTGAAGCATCGGAATCTATAACTAGTGTCACAGGAATGGTTCAAAACATAGACAGTAAGAAGAGTCAGTCTTCTTGTCCTTAAGTCGGCATTGTGCCTTTTGTATTTAATTCCGATGCAATTTCTGTGTTTCATCGTCAACAAGAAGGTTCAAGGGATACAGTAAACCTGGAGTGAAGCATCGGAATCTATACCTAGTGTCACAGTAATGGTTCAAAACATAGACAGTAAGAAGTGTCAGTCTTCTTGTACTTAAGACGGCATTGTGCCTTTTGTATTTAATTTCGATGCAATTTCTGTGTTTCATTGTCAATAAGAAGGTCCAAGGAATACAGTAAACCTGAAGTGAAGCATCGGAATCTATAACTAGTGTCACTGGAATGGTTCAAAATATAGACAGTAAGAAGAGTCAGTCTTCTTGTACTTAAGTCAGCATTGTGCCTTTTGTGTTTAATTCCGATGCAATTCCTGTGATTCATCGTCAATAAGAAGGTCCAAGGGATACAGTGAACCTGAAGTGAAGCATCGGAATCTATAACTAGAGTCACAGGAATGTTTCAAAACATCATCAGTAAGAAGAGTCAGTCTTCTTGTCCTTAAGTCGGCATTGTGCCTTTTGTATTTAATTCCGATGCAATTTCTGTGTTTCATCGGCAATAAGGTCAGAGGGATACAGTAAAGCTGAAGTGAAGCATCGGAATCTATAACTAGTGTCACAGTAATGGTTCAAAACATAGTCGGTAAGAAGAGTCAGTCTTCTTGTACTTAAGTCGGCATTGTGCCTTTTGTATTTAATTCCGATGCAATTTCTGTGTTTCATCGTCAATAAGAAGGTCCAAGGGTTACAGTAAACCTGGAGTGAAGCATCGGAATCTATAACTAGTGTCACAGGAATGGTTCAAACATAGACAGTCAGAAGAGTCAGTCTTCTTGTACTTAAGTCGACATTGTGCCTTTTCTATTTAATTCCGATGCAATTTCTGTGTTTCATCGTCAATGAGAATGTCCAAGGTATACAGTAAACGTGTAGTAAAGCATCGGAATCTAAAACTAGTGTCACAGCAATGGTTCAAACTATAATCACTAAGAAGAGTCCGTCTTCTTGTACTTAAGTCGCCATTGTGCCTTTTCTATTTAATTCCGATGCAATTTCTGTGTTTCATCGTCAATAAGAAGGTCCAAGGTATACAGTAAACCTGGAGTGAAGCATCGGAATCTATATCTAGTGTCACAGGAATGGTTCAAAACATAGACAGTAAGAAGAGTCAGTCTTCTTCTACTTGAGTCGGCATTGTGAGTTTTCTATTTAATTCCGATGCAATTTCGGTGTTTCATCGTCAATAAGAAGGTCAGAGGGATACAGTAAACCTGAAGTGAAGCATCGGACTCTATAACTAGTGTCACAGGAATGGTTTAAACCTAGTCAGTAAGAAGAGTCAGTCTTCTTGTACTTAAGTTGGCATTGTGCCTTTTCTATTTAATTCCAATGCAATTTCTGTGTTTCATCGTCAATAAGAAGATCCAAGGGTTACAGTAAACCTGGAGTGAAGCATCGGAATCTATAACTAGTGTCACAGGAATGGTTCAAAGCATAGACAGTAATGCGGCATTGTGCCTTTTGTATTTAATTCCGATGCAATTTCTGTGTTTCATCGTCAATAAGACGGTCAGAGGGATACAGTAAACCTGAAGTGAAGCATCGGAATGTATAACTAGTGTCACAGGAATGGTTCAAAACATAGACATTTGGAAGAGTCAGTCTTTTTGTACTTAAGTCGGCATTGTGCCTTTTGTATTTAATTCCGATGCAATTTCTGTGTTTCATCGTCAATAAGAAGGTCAGAGGGATACAGTAATCCTGAAGTTAAGCATCGGAATCTATGACTAGTGTCACAGGAATGGTTCAAAGCATAGTCAGTAATAAGAGTCTGTCTACTTGTACTTAAGTCGGTATTGTGCCTTTTGTATTTAATTCCGATGCAATTTCTGTGTTTCATCGTCAATAAGTAGGTCAGAGGGATACAGTAAACCTGAAGTGAAGCAACGGAATCTGTAACTAGTGTCACAGCAATGGTTCAAAACATAGTCAGTAAGAAGAGTCAGTCTTCTTGTACTTAAGTCGGCATTGTGCATTTTGTACTTAATTCCGATGCAGTTTTTGTGTTTCATCGTCAATAAGACGGTCCAAGGGATACAGTCAACCTGGAGTGAAACATTGGAATCTATAACTAGGGTCACAGGAATGGTTCAAAGCATAGTCAGTAAAAGGAGTCAGTCTTCTTGTAGTTAAGTTGGCGTTGTGCCTTTTGTATTGAATTCCGATGCAATTTCTGTGTTTCATCGACAATAAGAAGGTCCAAGGGATACAGTAAACCTGAAGTGAATCATCGGAATCTATAACAAGTGACTTAGGAATGGTTCAAAACATAGACAGTAGGAAGAGTCAGGCTTCTAGTACTTAAGTCGGCATTGTGCCTTTTCTATTTGATTCGGATGCAATTTCTGTGTTTCATGGTCAATAAGACGATCAGAGGGATACAGTAAACCTGAAGTGAAGCATCGGATTCTATAACTAGCGTCACAGGAATGGTTCAAATCATGGACAGTTGGAAGAGTCAGTCTTCTTGTACTTAAGTCGGCATTGTGTCTTTTGTATTTAATTCCGATGCAATTTCTGCGTTTCATCGTCAATAAGAAGGTCCAAGGGATACAGGAAACCTGAAGTGAAGCATCGGAATCTACAACTAGTGTCACAGGTATGGTTCAAAACATAATCAGGAAGAAGAGTCAGTCTTCTTGTACTTAAGTTGGCATTGTGCCTTTCGTATTTAATTCCGATGAAATTTCTGTGTTTCACCGTCAATAAGAAGGTCAGAGGGATACAGTAAACCTGAAGTGAAGCATCGGAATCTATAACTAGTGTCACAGGAATGGTTCAAACATAGACAGTAAGAAGAGTCAGTCTTCTTGTACTTAAGTTGGCATTGTGCCTTTCGTATTTAATTCCGATGAAATTTCTGTGTTTCACCGTCAATAAGAAGGTCAGAGGGATACAGTAAACCTGAAGTGAAGCATCGGAATCTATGACTAGTGTCACAGGAATGGTTCAAAGCATAGTCCATAAGAAGAGTCAGTCTTCTTGTTCTTAAGTCGGTATTGTGCCTTTTTGTATTTAATTCCGATGCAATTTCTGTGTTTCATCGTCAATAACACGGTCCAAGGGATACAGTAAACGTGAAGTGAAGCATCGGAATCTATAACTAGTGTCACAGGGATAATTCAAAGCATAGACAGTAAGAAGAGTCATTCTTCTTGTACTTAAGTCGGCATTGTGCCTTTTGTATTTAATTCCGATGCAATTTCTGTGTTTCATCGTCAATAAGAAGGTCAGAGGGATACAGTAAACCTAATGTGAAGCAACGGAATCTATAACTTGTGTCACAGGAATGGTTCAAAACATAGACAGTAGGAAGAGTCCGTCTTCCAGTACTTAAGTCGGCATTGTGCCTTTTCTATTTAGTTCGGATGCAAATTCTGTGTTTCATCGTCAATAAGACGGTCAGAGGGATA
Organism: Schistocerca serialis cubense; assembly: GCF_023864345.2. Taxonomy (NCBI): domain Eukaryota; kingdom Metazoa; phylum Arthropoda; class Insecta; order Orthoptera; family Acrididae; genus Schistocerca; species Schistocerca serialis. The sequence goes on along the minus strand of NW_026047584.1, from coordinate 12,975,056 downwards.
CAGTAAACCTGAAGTGAAGCATCGGAATGTATAACTAGTGTCACAGGAATGGTTCAAACATAGACAGTTGGAAGAGTCAGTCTTCTTGTACTTAAGTCGGCATTGTGCCTTTTGTATTTAATTCCGATGCAATTTCTGTGATTCATCGTAAATAACAAGGTCCAAGGGATACAGTACACCTGAAGTGAAGCATCGGACTCTATAACTAGTGTCACAGGAATGGTTCAAAACATAATCAGGAAGAAGAGTCAGTCTTCTTGTACTTAAGTTGGCATTGTGCCTTTCGTATTTAATTCCGATGACATTTCTGTGTTTCACCGTCAATAAGAAGGTCAGAGGGATACAGTAAACCTGAAGTGAAGCATCGGAATCTATAACTAGTGTCACAGGAATGGTTCAAACATAGACAGTAAGAAGAGTCAGTCTTCTTGTACTTAAGTTGGCATTGTGCCTTTTGTATTTAATTCCGATGCAATTTCTGTGTTTCATCGTCAATAAGAAGGTCAGAGGGATACAGTAAACCTGAAGTGAAGCATCGGAATCTATAACTAGTGTCACAGGAATGGTTCAAACATAGACAGTAAGAAGAGTCAGTCTTCTTGGACTTAAGTTGGCATTGTGCCTTTTGTATTTAATTCCGATGCAATTTCTGTGTTTCATCGTCAATAGGAAGGTCAGAGGGATACAGTAAACCTGAAGTGAAGCATCGGAATCTATAACTAGTGTCACTGGAATGGTTCAAATTATAGACAGTATGAAGAGTCAGTCTTCTTGTACTTAAGTCGGCATTGTGCCTTTTCTATTTAATTCAGATGCAATTTCTGTGTTTCATCGTCAATAAGACGGTCAGGGGGATACAGTAAACCTGAAGTGAAGCATCGGAATGTATAACTAGTGTCACAGGAACGGTGCAAATCATAGACTGTAAGATGAGTCAGTATTCTTGTACTTCATTCGCCATTGTGCTTTTTGTATTTAATTCCGATGCAATTTCTGTGTTTCATCGGCACTAACAAGGTCGGTGGGATACAGTAATCCTGAAGTTAAGCATTCGAATCTATAACTAGTGTCACTGGAATGGTTCAAAGCATAGTCAGTAAGAAGAGTCAGTCTTCTTGTAGTTAAGTCGGCATTGTGCCTTTTGTATTCAATTCCGAACCAATTTCTGTGTTTCATCGTCAATAAGAAGGCGCAAGGGATACAGTAAACCTGAAGTGAAGCATCGGAATCTATAACTAGTGTCACAGGAATGGTTCAAAGCATAGACAGTAAGAAGAGTCAGTCTTCTTGTACTTAAGTCGGCATTGTGCCTATTGTATTTATTTCCGATGCAATTTCTGTGTTTCATCGTCAATAAGAAGGTCAGAGGGATACAGTAAACCTGAAGTGAAGCATCGGAATCTATAACTAGTGTCACAGGAATGGTTCAAAACATAGTCAGTAAGAAGAGTCAGTCTTCTTGTACTTAAGTTGGCATTGTGCCTTTCGTATTTAATTCCGATGCAATTTCTGTGTCTCACCGTCAATAAGAAGGTCCGAGGGATACAGTAAACCTGAAGTGAAGCATCGGACTCTATAACTAGTGTCACAGAAATGGGTCAAAACATAGACAGTAGGAAGAGTCACTCATCTTGTACATAAGTCGGCATTGTGCCTTTTGTATTTAATTCCGATGCAATTTCTGTGTTTCATCGTCACTAAGAAGGTCAGAGGGATACAGTAATCCGGAAGTTAAGCATCGGAATCCATAACTAGAGTCACAGGAATGGTTCAAAGCACAGTCAGTAAGAGGAGTCAGTCTTCTGGTAGTTAAGTCGGCCTTGTGCCTTTTGTATTTAATTCCGATGCAATTTCTGTGTTTCATCGACTATAAGATGGTCCAAGGGATACAGTAAACCTGAAGTGAAGCATCGGAATCTATAACAACTGTCTTAGGAATGGTTCAAAACATAGACAGTAGGAAGAGTCAGTCTTCTAGTACCTCTAGTCGTCATTGTGCCTTTTCTATTTAATTCGGAAGCAATTTCTCTGTTTCATCGTCACTAAGACGGTCAGAGGGATACAGTAAACCTGAAGAGAAGCATCGGAATCTATAACTAGCGTCACAGGAATGGTTCAAAACATAGACAGTTGGAAGAGTCAGTCTTCTGGTACTTAAGTCGGCATTGTGTCTTTTGTATTTAATTCCGATGCAATCTCTGCGTTTCATCGTCAATAAGAAGGTTTACGGGATACAGAAAACCTGAAGTGAAGCATCGGAATCTATAACTAGTGTCACTGGAATGGTTCAAAACATAGTCAGTAAGAAGAGTCAGTCATCTTGTACTTAAGTTGGCATTGTGCCTTTCGTATTTAATTCCAATGTAATTTCTGTGTTTCACCGTCAATAAGAAGGTCCAAGGGATACAGTAAACCTGAAGTGAAGCATCGGACTCTATAACTAGTGTCACAGAAATGGGTCAAAACATAGATACTTGGAAGAGTCAGTCTTCTTGTACTTAAGTCGGCATTGTGCCTTTTGTATTTAATTCCGATGCAATTTCTGTGTTTCATCGTCAATAAGAAGCTCCAAGGGATACAGTAAACATGAAGTGAAGCATCGGAATCTATAACTAGTGTCACTGGAATGGTTCAAACTATAGACAGTAAGAAGAGTCAGTCCTCTAGTACTTAAGTCGGCATTGTGCCTATTGTATTTAGTTCCGATGTAATTTCTGTGTTTCATCGTCAATAATAAGGTCTAAGGGACACCGTAAACCTGCAGTGAAGCATCGGAATCTATAAATAGAGTCACAGGGATGGTTCAAAGCATAGACAGTAAGAAGAGTCAGTCTTCATGTACTTAAGTCGGCATTGTGCCTTTTGTATTTAATTCCGATGCAATTTCTGTGAATCATCGTCAATAAGAAGGTCGAAGGGATACAGTAAACCTGGAGTGAAGCATAGGAGTCTATAACTAGTGTCACAGGAATGGTTAAAAGCATAGATAGTAAGAAGAGTCAGTCTTCTTGTACTTAAGTCGGCATTGTGCCTTTTGTATTTAATTCCGATGCAATTTCTGTGATTCATCGTAAATAACAAGGTCCAAGGGATACAGTAAACCTGAAGTGAAGCATCGGACTCCATAACTAGTGTCACAGGAATGGTTCAAAACATAATCAGGAAGAAGAGTCAGTCTTCTTGTACTTAAGTTGGCATTGTGATTTTCGTATTTAATTCCGATGACATTTCAGTGTTTCACCGTCAATAAGAAGGTCAGAGGGATACAGTAAACCTGAAGTGAAGCATCGGAATCTATAACTAGTGTCACAGGAATGGTTCAAACATAGACAGTAAGAAGAGTCAGTCTTCTTGTACTTAAGTTGGCATTGTGCCTTTTGTATTTAATTCCGATGCGATTTCTGTGTTTCATCGTCAATGAGAAGGTCAGGGGGATACAGTAAACCTGAAGTGAAGCATCGGAATGTATAACTAGTGTCACAGGAATGGTTCAAAACATAGACAGTTGGAGGAGTCAGTCTTCTTGTACATAAGACGGCATTGTGCCTTTTGTATTTAATTCCGAAGCAATTTCTGTGTTTCATCGTCACTAAGATGGTCAGAGGGATACAGTAATCCTGAAGTTAAGCATTCGAATCTATAACTAGTGTCACTGGAATGGTTCAAAAGCATAGTCAGTAAGAAGAGTCAGTCTTCTTGTAGTTAAGTCGGCATTGTGCCTTTTGTATTGAATTCCGAACCAATTTCTGTGTTTCATCGTCAATAAGAAGGTGCAAGGGATACAGTAAACCTGAAGTGACGCATCGGAATCTATAACTAGTGTCACATGAATGGTTCAAAGCATAGACAGTAAGAAGAGTCAGTATTCTTGTACTTAAGTCGCCATTGTGCCTTTTCTGTTTGATTCCGATGCAATTTCTGTGTTTCATCGTCAATAAGAAGGTCAGAGGGATACAGTAAACCTGAAGTGAAGCATCGGAATCTATAACTAGTGTCACAGGAATGGTTCAAAACATAGTCAGTAAGAAGAGTCAGTCTTCTAGTACTGAAGTTGGCATTGTGCCTTTCGTATTTAATTCCGATGCAATTTCTGTGTTTCACCGTCAATAAGAAGGTCCAAGGGATACAGTAAACCTGAAGTGAAGCATCGGACTCTATAACTAGTGTCACAGAAATGGGTCAAAACATAGACAGTAGGAAGAGTCACTCTTCTTGTACATAAATCGGCATTGTGCCTTTTGTATTTAATTCCGATGCAATTTCTGTGTTTCATCGTCACTAAGATGGTCAGAGGGATACAGTAATCCGGAAGTTAAGCATCGGAATCCATAACTAGAGTCACAGGAATGGTTCAAAGCACAGTCAGTAAGAGGAGTCAGTCTTCTTGTAGTTAAGTCGGCCTTGTGCCTTTTGTATTTAATTCCGATGCAATTTCTGTGTTTCATCGACAATAAGAAGGTCCAAGGGATACAGTAAACCTGAAGTGAAGCATCGGAATCTATAACAAGTGTCTTAGGAACGGTTCAAAACATAGACAGTCGGAAGAGTCAGTCTTCTAGTACTTAAGTCGTCATTGTGCCTTTTCTATTTAATTCGGATGCAATTTCTCTGTTTCATCGTCACTAAGACGGTCAGAGGGATACAGTAAACCTGAGGAGAAGCATCGGAATCTATAACTAGCGTCACAGGAATGGTTCAAAACATAGACAGTTGGAAGAGTCAGTCTTCTTGTACTTAAGTCGGCATTGTGTCTTTTGTATTTAATTCCGATGCAATTTCTGCGTTTCATCGTCAATAAGAAGGTTTACGGGATACAGTAAACCTGAAGTGAAGCATCGGAATCTATAACTAGTGTCACTGGAATGGTTCATAACATAGTCAGTAAGAAGAGTCAGTCTTCTTGTACTTAAGTTGGCATTGTGCCTTTCGTATTTAATTCCAATGTAATTTCTGTGTTTCACCGTCAATAAGAAGGTCCAAGGGATACAGTAAACCTGAAGTGAAGCATCGGAATCTATAACTAGTGTCACTGGAATGGTTCAAACTATAGACAGTAAGAAGAGTCAGTCTTCTTGTACTGAAGTCGGCATTGTGCCTATTGTATTTAGTTCCGATGTAATTTCTGTGTTTCATCGTCAATAATAAGGTCTATGGGACACCGTAAACCTGCAGTGAAGCATCGGAATCTATAAATAGAGTCACAGGGATGGTTCATAGCATAGACAGTAAGAAGAGTCAGTCTTCATGTACTTAAGTCGGCATTGTGCCTTTTGTATTTATTCCGATGCAATTTCTGTGAATCATCGTCAATAAGAAGGTCGAAGGGATGCAGTAAACCTGGAGTGAAGCATAGGAGTCTATAACTAGTGTCACAGGAATAGTTAAAAGCATAGATAGTAAGAAGAGTCAGTCTTCTTGTACTTAATTCGGCATTGTGCCTTTTGTATTTAATTCCGATGCAATTTCTGTGTTTCATCGTCAATAAGAAGGTCAGAGGGATACAGTAAACCTGAAGTGAAGCGACGGAATCTATAACTAGTGTCACCGGAATGTTTCATAACATAGTCAGTAAGAAGAGTCAGTCTTCTTGTACATAAGTCGGCATTGTGCATTTTGTATTTAATTCCGATGCAATTTCTGCGTTTCATCGTCAATAAGAAGGATTAAGGGATACAGTAAACCTGAAGTGAAGCATCGGAATCTATAACTAGCGTCACAGGAATGGTCCAAACATAGACAGTCGGAAGAGTCAGTCTTCTTGTATTTAAGTCGGCATTGTGTCTTTTGTATTTAATTCCGATGCAATTTCTGCGTTTCATCGTCAATAAGAAGGATTAAGGGATACAGTAAACCTGAAGTGAAGCATCGGAATCTATAACTAGTGTCACTGGAATGGTTCAAACATAGTCAGTAAGAAGAGTCAGTCTTCTTGTACTTAAGTTGGCATTGTGCCTTTCGTATTTAATTCCAATGCAATTTCTGTGTTTCACCGTCAATAAGAAGGTCCAAGGGATACAGTAAACCTGAAGTGAAGCATCGGACGCTATAACTAGTGTCACAGAAATGGGTCAAAACATAGACAGTAGGAAGAGTCAGTCTTCTTGTACATAAGTCGGCATTGTGCATTTTGTATTTAATTCCGATGCAATTTCTGTGTTTCATCGTCAATAAGAAGGTCCAAGGGATAAAGTAAACATGAAGTGAAGCATCGGAATCTATAACTAGTGGCACTGGAATGGTTCAAACTATAGACAGTAAGAAGAGTCAGTCTTCTTGTACTTATGTCGGCATTGTGCCTATTGTATTTAATTCCGATGTAATTTCTGTATTTCATCGTCAATAAGAAGGGCTAAGGGACCAAGTAAACCTGCAGTGAAGCATCAGAATCTATAACTAGTGTAACAGGGATGGTTCAAAGCATAGACAGTTAGAAAAGTCAGTATTCATGTACTTAAGTCGGCATTGTGCCTTTTGTATTTAATTCCGACGCAATTTCTGTGTTTCATCGTCAATAAGAAGGTCGAAGGGATACAGTAAATCTGGAGCGAAGCATCGAAGTCTATAACTAGTGTCACAGGAATGGTTAAAAGCATAGACAGTAAGAAGAGTCAGTCTTCTTGTACTTAATTCGGCATTGTGCCTTTTGTATTTAATTCCGATGCAATTTCTGTGTTTCATCGCCAATAAGAAGGTCAGAGGGATACAGTAAACCTGAAGTGAAGCAACGGAATCTATAACAAGTGTCTTAGGAATGGTTCAAAACATAGACAGTAGGATGAGTCAGTCTTCTAGTACTTAAGTCGGCATTGTGCCTTTTCTATTTAATTCGGATGCAATTTCTGTGTTTCATCGTCATTAAGACGGTCAGGGGGATACAGTAAGCCTGAAGTGAAGCATCGGAATCTATAACTAGTGTCTCAGGAATGGTTCAAAACATTGGAAGAGTCAGTCTTCTTGTACTTAAGTCGGCATTGTGTCTTTTGTATTTAATTCCGATGCTATTTCTGTGTTTCATCGTCAATAAGAAGGTCCAAGGGATACAGTAAACCTGAAGTGAAGCATTGCAATCTACAACTAGTGTCACAGGAATGGTTGAAAACATAGTCAGGAAGAAGAGTCAGTCTTCTTGTACTTATGTTGGCAATGTGCCTTTCGTATTTAATTCCGATGCAATTTCTGTGTTTCGCCGTCAAAAAGAAGGTCCAAGGGATACAGTAAACCTGAAGTGAAGCATCGGAATCTATAACTAGTGTCACAGTAATGGTTCAAAACATAGACAGTAGGAAGAGTCAGTCTTCTTGTACTTAAGTCGGCATTGTGCCTTTTGTATTTAATTCCGATGCAATTTCTGTGTTTCATCGTCAATAAGAAGGTCCGAGGGATACAGTAAACATGAAGTGAAGGATCGGAATCTATAACTAGTGTCACTGGAATGGTTCAAATTATAGACAGTAAGAAGAGTCAGTCTTCTTGTACTTAAGTCGGCATTGTGCCTTTTGTATTTATCTCCGATGCAATTTCTGTGATTCATCGTAAATAACAAGGTCCAAGGGATACATTGAACCTGAAGTGAAGCATCGGAATCCATAACTAGTGTCACAGGAATGGTGCAATTCATAGACAATAAGATGAGTCAGTATTCTTGTACTTAAGTCGGCATTGTCCTTTTTGTATTTAATTCCGATGCAATTTCTGTGTTTCATCGTCACTAAGAAGGTCAGAGGGATACAGTAATCCTGAAGTGAAGCATCGGAATCTATAACTAGTGTCACTGGAATGTTTCATAACATAGTCAGTAAGAAGAGTCAGTCTTCTTGTACTTAAGTCGGCATTGTGCATTTTGTATTTAATTCCGATGCAATTTCTGTGTTTCATCGTCAATAACAAGGTCCAAGGGAAACAGTCAACCTCGAGTGAAACATCGGAATCTATAACTAGGGTCACAGGAACGGTTCAAAACATAGACGGTAAGAAGAGTCAGTCTTCTTGTACTTAAGTCGGCATTGTGCCTTTTGTATTTAATTCCGATGCAATTTCTGCGTTTCATCGTCAATAAGAAGGATTAAGGGATACAGTAAACCTGAAGTGAAGCATCAGAATCTATAACTAGCGTTACAGGAATGGTACAAATCATAGACAGTTGGAAGAGTCAGTCTTCTTGTATTTAAGTCGGCATTGTGTCTTTTGTATTTAATTCCGATGCAATTTCTGCGTTTCATCGTCAATAAGAAGGATTAAGGGATACAGTAAACCTGAAGTGAAGCATCGGAATCTATAACTAGTGTCACTGGAATGGTTCAAAACATAGTCAGTAAGAAGAGTCAGTCTTCTTGTACTTAAGTTGGCATTGTGCCTTTCGTATATAATTCCAATCCAATTTCTGTGTTTCACCGTCAATAAGAAGGTCCAAGGGATACAGTAAACCTGAAGTGAAGCATTGGACCCTATAACTAGTGTCACAGAAATGGGTCAAAACATAGACAGTAGGTAGAGTCAGTCTTCTTGTACATAAGTCGGCATTGTGCATTTTGTATTTAATTCCGATGCAATTTCTGTGTTTCATCGTCAATAAGAAGGTCCAAGGGATAAAGTAAACATGAAGTGAAGCATCGGAATCTATAACTAGTGGCACTGGAATGGTTCAAACTACAGACAGTAAGAAGAGTCAGTCTTCTTGTACTTAAGTCGGCATTGTGCCTATTGTATTTAATTCCGATGTAATTTCTGTATTTCATCGTCAATAAGAAGGTCTAAGGGACCAAGTAAACCTGCAGTGAAGCATCAGAATCTATAACTAGTGTCACAGGGATGGTTCAAAGCATAGATAGTAAGAAAAGTCAGTATTCATGTACTTAAGTCGGCATTGTGCCTTTTGTATTTAATTCCGACGCAATTTCTGTGTTTCATCGTCAATAAGAAGGTCGAAGGGATACAGTAAATCTGGAGCGAAGCATCGAAGTCTATAACTAGTGTCACAGGAATGGTTAAAAGCATAGACAGTAAGAAGAGTCAGTCTTCTTGTACTTAATTCGGCATTGTGCCTTTTGTATTTAATTCCGATGCAATTTCTGTGTTTCATCGCCAATAAGAAGGTCAGAGGGATACAGTAAACCTGAACTGAAGCAACGGAATCTATAACAAGTGTCTCAGGAATGGTTCAAAACATAGACAGTAGGATGAGTCAGTCTTCTAGTACTTAATTCGGCATTGTGCCTTTTGTATTTAATTCCGATGCAATTTCTGTGTTTCATCGCCAATAAGAAGGTCAGAGGGATACAGTAAGCCTGAAGTGAAGCATCGGAATCTATAACTAGTGTCTCAGGAATGGTTCAAAGCATTGGAAGGGTCAGTCTTCTTGTACTTAAGTCGGCATTGTGTCTTTTGTATTTAATTCCGATGCTATTTCTGTGTTTCATCCTCAATAAGAAGGTCCAAGGGATACAGTAAACCTGAAGTGAAGCATTGGAATCTACAACTAGTGTCACAGGAATGGTTGAAAACATAGTCAGGAACAAGAGTCAGTCTTCTTGTACTTATGTTGGCAATGTGCCTTTCGTATTTAATTCCGATGCAATTTCTGTGTTTCGCCGTCAAAAAGAAGGTCCAAGGGATACAGTAAACCAGGAGTGAAGCATCGGAATCTATAACTAGTGTCACAGTAATGGTTCAAAACATAGACAGTAGGAAGAGTCAGTCTTCTTGTACTTAAGTCGGCATTGTGCCTTTTGTATTTAATTCCGATGCAATTTCTGTGTTTCATCGTCAATAAGAAGGTCCGAGGGATACAGTAAACATGAACTGAAGGATCGGAATCTATAACTAGTGTCACTGGAATGGTTCAAATTATAGACAGTAAGAAGAGTCAGTCTTCTTGTACTTAAGTCGGCATTGTGCCTTTTGTATTTATCTCCGATGCCATTTCTGTGATTCATCCTAAATAACAAGGTCCAAGGGATACATTGAACCTGAAGTGAAGCATCGGAATCTATAACTAGTGTAACAGGAATGGTGCAATTCATAGACAATAAGATGAGTCAGTATTCTTGTACTTAAGTCGGCATTGTCCTTTTTGTATTTAATTCCGATGCAATGTCTGTGTTTCATCGTCACTAAGAAGGTCAGAGGGATACAGTAATCCTGAAGTGAAGCATCGGAATCTATAACTAGAGTCACAGGAATGGTTCAAAGCATAGTCAGTAAGAAGAGTCAGTCTTCTGGTAGTTAAGTCGGCATTGTGCCTTTGTATTTAATACCGATGCACTTTCTGTGTTTCATCGTCAATAAGAAGGTCCAAGGCATACAGTAAACCTGAAGTGAAGCATCGGAATCTATAACTAGTGTCACTGGAATGGTTCAAATTATAGACAGTAAGAAGAGTCGGTCTTTTTGTACTTAAGTCGGCATTGTGCCTTTTGTATTTAATTCCGATGCTATTTCTGTGATTCATCGTAAATAACAAGGTCCAAGGGATACAGTAAACCTGAAGTGAAGCATCGGACTCTATAACTAGTGTCACAGAAATGGTTCAAAACATAGACAGTAGGAAGAGTCAGTCTTCTTGTACTTAAGTCGGCATTGTGCCTTTTGTATTTAATTCCGATGCAATTTCTGTGTTTCATCGTCAATAAGAAGGTCCGAGGGATACAGTAAACATGAACTGAAGGATCGGAATCTATAACTAGTGTCACTGGAATGGTTCAAATTATAGACAGTAAGAAGAGTCGGTCTTTTTGTACTTAAGTCGGCATTGTGGATTTTGTATTTAATTCCGATGCAATTTCTGTGTTTCATCGTCAATAAGAAGGTCCAAGAGAAACAGTAAACCTGAAGTGAAGCATCGGAATCTGTAACTAGTGTCAGAGGAATGGTGCAAATCTTAGACAGTAAGATGAGTCAGTATTCTTGTACTTAAGTCGGCATTGTGCTTTTTGTATTTAATTCCGATGCAATTTCTGTGTTTTATCGTCACTAACAAGGTCAGTGGTATACAGTAATCCTGAAGTTAGGCATCGGAATCTATAACTAGTGTCACTGGAATGGTTCAAAGCATAGTCAGTAAGAAGAGTCAGTGTTCTTGTAGTTAAGTCGGCATTGTGCCTTTTGTATTGAATTCCGAACCAATTTCTGTGTTTCATCGTCAATAAGAAGGTGCAAGGGATACAGTAAACCTGAAGTGAAGCATCGGAATCTATAACTAGTGTCAAAGGAATGGTTCAAAGCATAGACAGTAAGAAGAGTCAGTCTTCTTGTACTTAAGTCGGCATTGTGCCTTTTGTATTTAATTCCGATGCGATTTCTGTGTTTCATAGTCAATAAGAAGGTCCAAGGTGTACAGTAAACCTGAAGTGAAGCATCGGAATCTATAACTAGTGTCACAGGAATGGTTCAAAGCATAGTCAGTGAGAAGCGTCAGTCTTCTTGTACTTAAGTCGACATTGTGCCTTTTCTATTTATATCCGATGCAATTTCTGTGTTTCATCGTCAATAAGATGGTCCAAGGGATACAGTAAACCCGAAGTGAAGCATCGGAATTTGTAACTAGAGTCACAGGAATGGTCCAAAGCATAGTCATTAATAAGAGTCAGTCTTCTTGTACTTAAGTCGGCATTGTGCCTTTTGTATTTAATTCCGATGCAATTTCAGTGTTTCTTCGTCAATAAGAAGGACGAAGGGATACAGTAAACCAGGAGTGAAGCATCGGAAACTATAACTAGTGTCACAGGGATGGTTCAAAACATAGACAGTAAGAAGAGTCAGACTTCATGTACTTAAGTCGGCATTGTGCCTTTTGTATTTAATACGGATGCAATTTCTGTGTTTCATCGTCAATAAGAAGGTCAGAGGGATTCAGTAATCCTGAAGTTAAGCATCGGAATCTATGACTAGTGTCACAGGAATGGTTCAAACATAGTCAATAAGAAGAGTCAGTCTTCTTGTTCTTAAGTCGGTATTGTGCTTTTTGTATTCATTTCCGATGCAATTTCTGTGTTTCATCGTCAATAACACGGTCCACGGGATACAGTAAACCTAAAGTGAAACATCGGAATCTATAACTAGTGTCACAGGGATGGTTCAAAGCGTAGACAGAAAGAAGAGTCAGTCTTCTTGTACTTAAGTCGGCATTGTGCCTTTTGTATTGAATTCCGAACCAATTTCTGTGTTTCATCGTCAATAAGACGGTGCAAGGGATATAGTAAACCTGAAGTGAAGCATCGGATTCTATAACTAGTGTCACAGGAATGGTTCAAAGCATAGACAGTAAGAAGAGTCAGTTTTCTTGTACTTAAGTCGGCATTGTGCCTTTTCTATTTAATTCCAATGCAATTTCTGTGTTTCATCGTCAATAAGAATGTCTGAGGGATACAGTAAACCTGAAGTAAAGCATCGGAAACTATAAATAGTGTCACAGGAATGGTTCAAAACATAGTCAGTAAGAAGAGTCAGTCTTCTTGTAGTTAAGTTGGCATTGTGCCTTTCGTATTTAATTCCGATGCAATTTCTGTATTTCACCGTCAATAAGAAGGTCCAAGGGATACAGTAAACCTGAAGTGATGCATCGGACTCTATAACTAGTGTCACAGAAATGGGTCAAAACATAGACAGTAGGAAGAGTCACTCTTCTTGTACATAAGTCGGCATTGTGCCTTTTGTATTGAATTCCGATGCAATTTCTGTGTTTCATCGACAATAAGTAGGTCCAAGGGATACAGTAAACCTGAAGTGAAGCATCGGAATCTATAACAAGTGTCTTAGGAATGGTTCAAAACATAGACAGTAGGAAGAGTCAGTCTTCTAGTAGTTAAGTCGTCATTGTGCCTTTTCTATTTAATTCGGATGCAATTTCTCTGTTTCGTCGTCACTAAGACGGTCAGATGGATACAGTAAACCTGAAGTGAAGCATCGGAATCTATAACTAGCGTCACAGGAATGGTTCAAAACATAGACAGTTGGAAGAGTCAGTCTTCTTGTACTTAAGTCGGCATTGTTTCTTTTGTATTTAATTCCGATGCAATTTCTGAATTTCATCGTCAATAAGAAGGTTTACGGGATACAGTAAACCTGAAGTGAAGCATCGGAATCTATAACTAGTGTCACTGGAATGGTTCAAATCATAGTCCGTAAGAAGAGTCAGTCTTCTTGTACTTAAGTTGGCATTGTGCCTTTCGTATTTAATTCCAATGCAATTTCTGTGTTTCACCGTCAATAAGAAGGTCCAAGGGATACAGTAAACCTGAAGTGAAGCATCGAACTCTATAACTAGTGTCACAGAAATGGGTCACAACATAGACAGTAGGAAGAGTCAGTCTTCTTGTACTTAAGTCGGCATTGTGCCTTTTGTATTTAATTCTGATGCAATTTCTGTGTTTCATCGTCAATAAGAAGGTCCAAGGGATACAGTAAACATGAAGTGAAGCATCGGAATCTATAACTAGTGTCACTGGAATGGTTCAAACTATAGACAGTAAGAAGAGTCAGTCTTCTGGTACTTAAGTCGGCGTTGTGCCTATTGTATTTAATTCCGATGTAATTTCTGCGTTTCATCGTCAATAAGAAGGTCTAAGGAACACATTAAACCTGCAGTGAAGCATCGGAATCTATAACTAGTGTCACAGGGATGGTTCAAAGCATAGACAGTAAGAAGAGTCAGTCTTCATGTACTTAAGTCGACATTGTGCCTTTTGTATTTAATTCCGATGCAATTTCTGTGTTTCATCGTCAATAAGAAGGTCGAAGGAATACAGTAAACCTGGAGTGAAGCATCGGAGTCTATAACTAGTGTCACAGGAATGGTTAAAAGCATAGACAGTAAGAAGAGTCAGTCTTCTTGTACTTAATTCGGCATTGTGCCTTTTGTATTTAATTCCGATGCAATTTCTGTGTTTCATCGTCTATAAGAAGGTCAGAGGGATACAGTATACCTGAAGTGAAGCAACGGAATCTATAACTAGTGTCACAGGAAAGGTTCAAAACATAGTCAGTAAGAAGAGTCAGTCTTCTTGTACATAAGTCGGCATTGTGCATTTTGTATTTAATTCCGATGCAATTTCTGTTTTTCATCGTCAATAAGAAGGTCCACGGACACCGTAAACCTGCAGTGAAGCATCGGAATCTATAAATAGAGTCACAGGGATGGTTCATAGCATAGACAGTAAGAAGAGTCAGTCTTCATGTACTTAAGTCGGCATTGTGCCTTTTGTATTTAATTCCGATGCAATTTCTGTGAATCATCGTCAATAAGAAGGTCGAAGGGATACAGTAAACCTGGAGTGAAGCATAGGAGTCTATAACTAGTGTCACAGGAATGGTTAAAAGCATAGATAGTAAGAAGAGTCAGTCTTCTTGTACTTAATTCGGCATTGTGCCTTTTGTATTTAATTCCGATGCAATTTCTGTGTTTCATCGTCAATAAGTAGGTCAGAGGGCTACAGTAAACCTGAAGTGAAGCGACGGAATCTATAACTAGTGTCACCGGAATGTTTCATAACATAGTCAGTAAGAAGAGTCAGTCTTCTTGTACTTAAGTCGGCATTGTGCATTTTGTATTTAATTCCGATGCAATTTCTGTGTTTCATCGTCAATAACAAGGTCCAAGGGAAACAGTCAACCTCGAGTGAAACATCGGAATCTATAACTAGGGTCACAGGAACGGTTCAAAACATAGACGGTAAGAAGAGTCAGTCTTCTTGTACTTAAGTCGGCATTGTGCCTTTTGTATTTAATTCCGATGCAATTTCTGCGTTTCATCGTCAATAAGAAGGATTAAGGGATACAGTAAACCTGAAGTGAAGCATCGGAATCTATAACTAGTGTCACTGGAATGGTTCAAAACATAGTCAGTAAGAAGAGTCAGTCTTCTTGTACTTCAGTTGGCATTGTGCCTTTCGTATTTAATTCCAATGCAATTTCTGTGTTTCACCGTCAATAAGAAGGTCCAAGGGATACAGTAAACCTGAAGTGAAGCATCGGACTCTATAACTAGTGTCACAGAAATGGGTCAAAACATAGACAGTAGGAAGAGTCAGTCTTCCTGTACATAAGTCGGCATTGTGCATTTTGTATTTAATTCCGATGCAATTTCTGTGTTTCATCGTCAATAAGAAGGTCCAAGGGATAAAGTAAACATGAAGTGAAGCATCGGAATCTATAACTAGTGGCACTGGAATGGTTCAAACTATAGACAGTAAGAAGAGTCAGTCTTCTTGTACTTAAGTCGGCATTGTGCCTATTGTATTTAATTCCGATGTAATTTCTGTATTTCATCGTCAATAAGAAGGTCTAAGGGACCAAGTAAACCTGCAGTGAAGCATCGGAATCTATAACTAGTGTCACAGGGATGGTTCAAAGCATAGACAGTAAGAAAAGTCAGTATTCATGTACTTAAGTCGGCATTGTGCCTTTTGTATTTAATTCCGACGCAATTTCTGTGTTTCATCGTCAATAGAAAGGTCGAAGGGATACAGTAAACCTGAAGTGAAGCAACGGAATCTATAACAAGTGTCTTAGGAATGGTTCAAAACATAGACAGTAGGATGAGTCAGTCTTCTAGTACTTAAGTCGGCATTGTGCCTTTTCTATTTAATTCGGATGCAATTTCTGTGTTTCATCGTCAATAAGACGGTCAGGGGGATACAGTAAGCCTGAAGTGAAGCATCGGAATCTATAACTAGTGTCTCAGGAATGGTTCAAAACATTGGAAGAGTCAGTCTTCTTGTACTTAAGTCGGCATTGTGTCTATTGTATTTAATTCCGATGCTATTTCTGTGTTTCATCGTCAATAAGAAGGTCAAAGGGATACAGTAAACCTGAAGTGAAGCATTGGAATCTACAACTAGTGTCACAGGAATGGTTGAAAACATAGTCAGGAAGAAGAGTCAGTCTTCTTGTACTTATGTTGGCAATGTGCCTTTCGTATTTAATTCCGATGCAATTTCTGTGTATCGCCGTCAAAAAGAAGGTCCAAGGGATACAGTAAACCTGGAGTGAAGCATCGGAATCTATAACTAGTGTCACAGTAATGGTTCAAAACATAGACAGTAGGAAGAGTCAGTCTTCTTGTACTTAAGTCGGCATTGTGCCTTTTGTATTTAATTCCGATGCAATTTCTGTGTTTCATCGTCAATAAGAAGGTCCGAGGGATACAGTAAACATGAAGTGAAGGATCGGAATCTATAACTAGTGTCACTGGAATGGTTCACATTATAGACAGTAAGAAGAGTCAGTCTTCTTGTACTTAAGTCGGCATAGTGCCTTTTGTATTTATCTCCGATGCAATTTCTGTGATTCATCGTAAATAACAAGGTCCAAGGGATACATTGAACCTTAAGTGAAGCATCGGAATCTATAACTAGTGTCACAGGAATGGTGTAATTCATAGACAATAAGATGAGTCAGTATTCTTGTACTTAAGTCGGAATTGTCCTTTTTGTATTTAATTCCGATGCAATTTCTGTGTTTCATCGTCACTAAGAAGGTCAGAGGGATACAGTAATCCTGAAGTGAAGCATCGGAATCTATAACTAGAGTCACAGGAATGGTTCAAAGCATAGTCAGTAAGAAGAGTCAGTCTTCTTGTAGTTAAGTCGGCATTGTGCCTTTTGTATTTAATACGGATGCAATTTCTGTGTTTCATCGTCAATAAGAAGGTCAGAGGGATACAGTAATCCTGAAGTTAAGCATCGGAATCTATGACTAGTGTCACAGGAATGGTTCAAAGCATAGTCAATAAGAAGAGTCAGTCTTCTTGTTCTTAAGTCGGTATTGTGCTTTTTGTATTCATTTCCGATGCAATTTCTGTGTTTCATCGTCAATAACACGGTCCACGGGATACAGTAAACCTAAAGTGAAACATCGGAATCTATAACTAGTGTCACAGGGATGGTTCAAAGCGTAGACAGTAAGAAGAGTCAGTCTTCTTGTACTTAAGTCGGCATTGTGCCTTTTGTATTGAATTCCGAACCAATTTCTGTGTTTCATCGTCAATAAGACGGTGCAAGGGATACAGTAAACCTGAAGTGAAGCATCGGAATCTATAACTAGTGTCACAGGAATGGTTCAAAGCATAGACAGTAAGAAGAGTCAGTTTTCTTGTACTTAAGTCGGCATTGTGCCTTTTCTATTTAATTCCGATGCAATTTCTGTGTTTCATCGTCAATAAGAATGTCTGAGGGATACAGTAAACCTGAAGTAAAGCATCGGAATCTATAAATAGTGTCACAGGAATGGTTCAAAACATAGTCAGTAAGAAGAGTCAGTCTTCTTGTACTTAAGTTGGCATTGTAGCTTTCGTATTTAATTCCGATGCAATTTCTGTATTTCACCGTCAATAAGAAGGTCCAAGGGATACAGTAAACCTGAAGTGAAGCATCGGACTCTATAACTAGTGTCACAGAAATGGGTCAAAACATAGACAGTAGGAAGAGTCACTCTTCTTGTACATAAGTCGGCATTGTGCCTTTTGTATTTAATTCCGATGCAATTTCTGTGTTTCATCGGCAATAAGGTCAGAGGGAAACAGTAAACTTAAATTGAAGCATCGGAATCTATAACTAGTGTCACAGGAATGGTTCAAAATATAGACAGTAGGAAGAGTCAGTCTTCTTGTAGTTAAGTCGGCCTTGTGCCTTTGTATTGAATTCCGATGCAATTTCTGTGTTTCATCGACAATAAGTAGGTCCAAGGGATACAGTAAACCTGAAGTGAAGCATCGGAATCTATAACAAGTGTCTTAGGAATGGTTCAAAACATAGGCAGTAGGAAGAGTCAGTCTTCTAGTACATAAGTCGTCATTGTGCCTTTTCTATTTAATTCGGATGCAATTTCTCTGTTTCGTCGTCACTAAGACGGTCAGATGGATACAGTAAACCTGAAGTGAAGCATCGGAATCTATAACTAGCGTCACAGGAATGGTTCAAAACATAGACAGTTGGACGAGTCAGTCTTCTTGTACTTAAGTCGGCATTGTTTCTTTTGTATTTAATTCCGATGCAATTTCTGAATTTCATCGTCAATAAGAAGGTTTACGGGATACAGTAAACCTGAAGTGAAGCATCGGAATCTATAACTAGTGTCACTGGAATGGTTCAAAACATAGTCCGTAAGAAGAGTCAGTCTTCTTGTACTTAAGTTGGCATTGTGCCTTTCGTATTTAATTCCAATGCAATTTCTGTGTTTCACCGTCAATAAGAAGGTCCAAGGGATACAGTAAACCTGAAGTGAAGCATCGAACTCTATAACTAGTGTCACAGAAATGGGTCACAACATAGACAGTAGGAAGAGTCAGTCTTCTTGTACTTAAGTCGGCATTGTGCCTTTTGTATTTAATTCCGATGCAATTTCTGTGTTTCATCGTCAATAAGAAGGTCAGAGGGATACAGTATACCTGAAGTGAAGCAACGGAATCTATAACTAGTGTCACAGGAATGGTTCAAAACATAGTCAGTAAGAAGAGTCAGTCTGCTTGTACATAAGTCGGCATTGTGCATTTTGTATTTAATTCCGATGCAATTTCTGTTTTTCATCGTCAATAAGAAGGTCCAAGGGACACTGTAAACCTGCAGTGAAGCATCGGAATCTATAAATAGAGTCACAGGGATGGTTCATAGCATAGACAGTAAGAAGAGTCAGTCTTCATGTACTTAAGTCAGCATTGTGCCTTTTGTATTTAATTCCGATGCAATTTCTGTGAATCATCGTCAATAAGAATGTCGAAGGGATACAGTAAACCTGGAGTGAAGCATAGGAGTCTATAACTAGTGTCACAGGAATGGTTAAAAACATAGATAGTAAGAAGAGTCAGTCTTCTTGTACTTAATTCGGCATTGTGCCTTTTGTATTTAATTCCGATGCAATTTCTGTGTTTCATCGTCAATAAGAAGGTCAGAGGGCTACAGTAAACCTGAAGTGAAGCGTCGGAATCTATAACTGGTGTCACCGGAATGTTTCATAACATAGTCAGTAAGAAGAGTCAGTCTTCTTGTACTTAAGTCGGCATTGTGCATTTTGTATTTAATTCCGATGCAATTTCTGTGTTTCATCGTCAATAACAAGGTCCAAGGGAAACAGTCATCCTCGAGTGAAACATCGGAATCTATAACTAGGGTCACAGGAACGGTTCAAAACATAGACGGTAAGAAGAGTCAGTCTTCTTGTACTTAAGTCGGCATTGTGCCTTTTGTATTTAATTCCGATGCAATTTCTGCGTTTCATCGTCAATAAGAAGGATTAAGGGATACAGTAAACCTGAAGTGAAGCATCGGAATCTATAACTAGCGTCAAAGGAATGGTACAAAACATAGACAGTTGGAAGAGTCAGTCTTCTTGTATTTAAGTCGGCATTGTGTCTTTTGTATTTAATTCCGATGCAATTTCTGCGTTTCATCGTCAATAAGAAGGATTAAGGGATACAGTAAACCTGAAGTGAAGCATCGGAATCTATAACTAGTGTCACTGGAATGGTTCAAAACATAGTCAGTAAGAAGAGTCAGTCTTCTTGTACTTAAGTTGGCATTGTGCCTTTCGTACTTAATTCAAATGCAATTTCTGTGTTTCACCGTCAATAAGAAGGTCCAAGGGATACAGTAAACCTGAAGTGAAGCATCGGACTCTATAACTAGTGTCACAGAAATGGGTCAAAACATAGACAGTAGGAAGAGTCAGTCTTCTTGTACATAAGTCGGCATTGGGCATTTTGTATTTAATTCCGATGCAATTTCTGTGTTTCATCGTCAATAAGAAGGTCCAAGGGATAAAGTAAACATGAAGTGAAGCATCGGAATCTAAAACTAGTGGCACTGGAATGGTTCAAACTATAGACAGTAAGAAGAGTCAGTCTTCTTGTACTTAAGTCGGCATTGTGCCTATTGTATTTAATTCCGATGTAATTTCTGTATTTCATCGTCAATAAGAAGGTCTAAGGGACCAAGTAAACCTGCAGTGAAGCATCAGAATCTATAACTAGTGTCACAGGGATGGTTCAAAGCATAGACAGTAAGAAAAGTCAGTATTCATGTACTTAAGTCGGCATTGTGCCTTTTGTATTTAATTCCGACGCAATTTCTGTGTTTCATCGTCAATAAAAAGGTCGAAGGGATACAGTAAATCTGGAGCGAAGCATCGAAGTCTATAACTAGTGTCACAGGAATGGTTAAAAGCATAGACAGTAAGAGGAGTCAGTCTTCTTGTACTTAATTCGGCATTGTGCCTTTTGTATTTAATTCCGATGCAATTTCTGTGTTTCATCGCCAATAAGAAGGTCAGAGGGATACAGTAAACCTGAAGTGAAGCAACGGAATCTATAACAAGTGTCTTAGGAATAGTTCAAAACATAGACAGTAGGATGAGTCAGTCTTCTAGTACTTAAGTCGGCATTGTGCCTTTTCTATTTAATTCGGATGCAATTTCTGTGTTTCATCGTCAATAAGACGGTCAGGGGGATACAGTAAACCTGAAGTGAAGCATCGGAATCTATAACTAGTGTCTCAGGAATGGTTCAAAACATTGGAAGAGTCAGTCTTCTTGTACTTAAGTCGGCATTGTGTCTTTTGTATTTAATTCCGATGCTATTTCTGTGTTTCATCGTCAATAAGAAGGTCCAAGGGATACAGTAAACCTGAAGTGAAGCATTGGAATCTACAACTAGTGTCACAGGAATGGTTGAAAACATAGTCAGGAAGAAGAGTCAGTCTTCTTGTACTTATGTTGGCAATGTGCCTTTCGTATTCAATTCCGATGCAATTTCTGTGTATCGCCGTCAAAAAGAAGGTCCAAGGGATACAGTAAACCTGGAGTGAAGCATCGGAATCTATAACTAGTGTCACAGTAATGGTTCAAAACATAGACAGTAGGAAGAGTCAGTCTTCTTGTACTTAAGTCGGCATTGTGCCTTTTGTATTAAATTCCGATGCAATTTCTGTGTTTCATCGTCAATAAGAAGGTCCGAGGGATACAGCAAACATGAAGTGAAGGATCGGAATCTATAACTAGTGTCACTGGAATGGTTCACATTATAGACAGTAAGAAGAGTCAGTCTTCTTGTACTTAAGTCGGCATAGTGCCTTTTGTATTTATCTCCGATGCAATTTCTGTGATTCATCGTAAATAACAAGGTCCAAGGGATACATTGAACCTTAAGTGAAGCATCGGAATCTATAACTAGTGTCACAGGAATGGTGCAATTCATAGACAATAAGATGAGTCAGTATTCTTGTACTTAAGTGGGCATTGTCCTTTTTGTATTTAATTCCGATGCAATTTCTGTGTTTCATCGTCACTAAGAAGGTCAGAGGGATACAGTAATCCTGAAGTGAAGCATCGGAATCTATAACTAGAGTCACAGGAATGGTTCAAAGCATAGTCAGTAAGAAGAGTCAGTCTTCTTGTAGTTAAGTCGGCATTGTGCCTTTGTATTTAATTCCGATGCACTTTCTGTGTTTCATCGTCAATAAGAAGGTCCAAGGCATACAGTAAACCTGAAGTGAAGCATCGGAATCTATAACTAGTGTCACTGGATTGGTTCAAATTATAGACAGTAAGAAGAGTCGGTCTTCTTGTACTTAAGTCGGCATTGTGCCTTTTGTATTTAATTCCGATGCTATTTCTGTGATTCATCGTAAATAACAAGGTCCAAGGGATACAGTAAACCTGAAGTGAAGCATCGGATTCTATAACTAGTGTCACAGAAATGCTTCAAAACATAGACAGTAGGAAGAGTCAGTCTTCTTGTACATAAGTCGGCATTGTGCATTTTGTATTTAATTCCGATGCAATTTCTGTGTTTCATCGTCAATAAGAAGGTCCAAGAGAAACAGTAAACCTGAAGTGAAGCATCGGAATCTGTAACTAGTGTCACAGGAATGGTGCAAATCATAGACAGTAAGATGAGTCAGTATTCTTTACTTAAGTCGGCATTGTGCTTTTTGTATTTATTTCCGATGCAATTTCTGTGTTTTATCGTCACTAACAAGGTCAGTGGTATACAGTAATCCTGAAGTTAGGCATCGGAATCTATAACTAGTGTCACTGGAATGGTTCAAAGCATAGTCAGTAAGAAGAGTCAGTGTTCTTGTAGTTAAGTCGGCATTGTGCCTTTTGTATTGAATTCCGAACCAATTTCTGTGTTTCATCGTCAATAAGAAGGTGCAAGGGATACAGTAAACCTGAAGTGAAGCATCGGAATCTATAACTAGTGTCACAGGAATGGTTCAAAGCATAGACAGTAAGAAGAGTCAGTCTTCTTGTACTTAAGTTGGCATACTGCATTTTCTATTTAATTCCGATGGAATTTCTGTGTTTCATCGTCAATAAGAAGGTCAGAAGGATACAGTAAACCTGAAGTGAAGCATCGGAATCTATAACTAGTGTCACAGGAACGGTTCAATACATAGTCAGTAAGAAGAGTCAGTCTTGTTGAACTTAAGTTTGCATTGTGCCTTTCGTATATAATTCCGATGCAATTTCTGTGTTTCACCGTCAATAAGAAGGCCCAAGGGATACAGTAAACCTGAATTGAAGCAACGGACTCTATAACTAGTGTCACAGAAATGGTTCAAAACATAGACAGTAGGAAGAGTCAGTCTTCTTGTACATAAGTCGGCATTGTGCCTTTTGTATTTAATTCCAATGCAATTTCTGTGTTTCATCGTCAATAAGAAGGTCCAGGGGAAACAGTAAACCTGAAGTGAAGCAACGAAATCTATAACTAGTGTCACAGGACTGGTGCAAAACATAGATAGTAAGAAGGGCCAGTCTTCTTGTCCTTAAGTCGGCATTGTGCCTTTTGTATTTAATTCCGATGCAATTTCTGTGTTTCATCGGCAATAAGGTCAGAGGGAAACAGTAAACTTAAATTGACGCATCGGAATTCATAACTAGTGTCACAGGAATGGTTCAAAATATAGACAGTAGGAAGAGTCAGTCTTCTTGTACTTAAGTCGGCATTGTGCCTTTTGTATTTAATTCCGATGCGATTTCTGTCTTTCATAGTCAATAAGAAGGTCCAAGGTGTACAGTAAACCTGAAGTGAAGCATCGGAATCTGTAACTAGTGTCACAGGAATGGTTCAAAGCATAGTCAGTGAGAAGCGTCAGTCTTCTTGTACTTAAGTCGACATTGTGCCTTTTCTATTTATATCCGATGCAATTTCTGTGTTTCATCGTCAATAAGATGGTCCAAGGGATACAGTAAACCCGAAGTGAAGCATCGGAATTTGTAACTAGTGTCACAGGAATGGTCCAAAGCATAGTCATTAATAAGAGTCAGTCTTCTTGTACTTATGTCGGCATTGTGCCTTTTGTATTTAATTCCGATACAATTTCAGTGTTTCTTCGTCAATAAGAAGGACCAAGGGATACAGTAAACCAGGAGTGAAGCATCGGAAACTATAACTAGTGTCACAGGGATGGTTCAAACATAGACAGTAAGAAGAGTCAGACTTCTTGTACTTAAGTCGGCATTGTGCCTTTTGTATTTAATACGGATGCAATTTCTGTGTTTCATCGTCAATAAGAAGGTCAGAGGGATACAGTAATCCTGAAGTTAAGCATCGGAATCTATGACTAGTGTCACAGGAATGGTTCAAAGCATAGTCAATAAGAAGAGTCAGTCTTCTTGTTCTTAAGTCGGTATTGTGCTTTTTGTATTCATTTCCGATGCAATTTCTGTGTTTCATCGTCAATAACACGGTCCACGGGATACAGTAAACCTAAAGTGAAACATCGGAATCTATAACTAGTGTCACAGGGATGGTTCAAAGCGTAGACGGTAAGAAGAGTCAGTCTTCTTGTACTTAGGTCGGCATTGTGCCTTTTGTATTGAATTCCGAACCAATTTCTGTGTTTCATCGTCAATAAGAAGGTGCAAGGGATACAGTAAACCTGAAGTGAAGCATCGGAATCTATAACTAGTGTCACAGGAATGGTTCAAAACATAGACAGTAAGAAGAGTCAGTTTTCTTGAACTTAAGTCGGCATTGTGCCTTTTCTATTTAATTCCGATGCAATTTCTGTGTTTCATCGTCAATAAGAAGGTCAGAGGGATACAGTAAACCTGAAGTAAAGCATCGGAATCTATAAATAGTGTCACAGGAATGGTTCAAAACATAGTCAGTAAGAAGAGTCAGTCTTCTTGTACTTAAGTTGACATTGTGCCTTTCGTATTTAATTCCGATGCAATTTCTGTGTTTCACCGTCAATAAGAAGGTCCAAGAGATACAGTAAACCTGAAGTGAAGCATCGGACTCTATAACTAGTGTCACAGAAATGGGTCAAAACATAGACAGTAGGAAGACTCACTCTTCTTGTACATAAGTCGGCATTGTGCCTTTTGTATTTAATTCCGATGCAATTTCTGTGTTTCATCGGCAATAAGGTCAGAGGGAAACAGTAAACTTAAATTGAAGCATCGGAATCTATAACTAGTGTCACAGGAATGGTTCAAAATATAGACAGTAGGAAGAGTCAGTCTTCTTGTAGTTAAGTCGGCCTTGTGCCTTTTGTATTGAATTCCGATGCAATTTCTGTGTTTCATCGACAATAAGTAGGTCCAAGGGATACAGTAAACCTGAAGTGAAGCATCGGAATCTATAACAAGTGTCTTAGGAATGGTTCAAAACATAGACAGTAGGAAGAGTCAGTCTTCTAGTACTTAAGTCGTCATTGTGCCTTTTCTATTTAATTCGGATGCAATTTCTCTGTTTCGTCGTCACTAAGACGGTCAGAGGGATACAGTAAACCTGAAGTGAAGCATCGGAATCTATAACTAGCGTCACAGGGATGGTTCAAAGCATAGACAGTAAGAAGTGTCAGTCTTCATGTACTTAAGACGACATTGTGCCTTTTGTATTTAATTCCGATGCAATTTCAGTGTTTCATCGTCAATAAGAAGGTCGAAGGAATACAGTAAACCTGGACTGAAGCATCGGAGTCTATAACTAGTGTCACAGGAATGGTTAAAAGCATAGACAGTAAGAAGAGTCAGTCTTCTTGTACTTAATTCGGCATTGTGCCTTTTGTATTTAATTCCGATGCAATTTCTGTGTTTCATCGTCAATAAGAATGTCAGAGGCATACAGTATACCTGAAGTGAAGCAACGGAATCTATAACTAGTGTCACAGGAATGGTTCAAAACATAGTCAGCAAGAAGAGTCAGTCTTCTTGTACATAAGTCGGCATTGTGCATTTTGTATTTAATTCCGATGCAATTTCTGTTTTTCATCGTCAATAAGAAGGTCCAAGGGATACAGTCAACCTGGAGTGAAACATCGGAATCTATAACTAGGGCCACAGGGACGGTGCAAAACGTAGACGGTAAGAAGAGTCAGTCTTCTTGTACTTAAGTCGGCATTGTGCCTTTTGTATTAATTCGGATGCAATTTCTGTGTTTCATCGTCAATAAGACGGTCAGAGGGATACAGTAAACCTGAAGTGAAGCATCGGAATCTATAACTAGCGTCACAGGAATGGTTCAAAACATAGACAGTTGGAAGAGTCAGTCTTCTTGTACTTAAGTCGGCATTGTGTCTTTTGTATTTAATTCCGATGCAATTTCTGCGTTTCATCGTCAATAAGAAGGTTTAAGGGATACAGTAAACCTGAAGTGAAGCATCGGAATCTATAACTAGTGTCACTGGAATGGTTCAAAACATAGTCAGTAAGAAGAGTCAGTCTTCTTGTACTTAAGTTGGCATTGTGCCTTTCGTATTTAATTCCAATGCAATTTCTATGTTTCACCGTCAATAAGAAGGTCCAAGGGATACAGTAAACCTGAAGTGAAGCATCGGACTGTATAACTAGTGTCACAGAAATGTGTCAAAACATAGACAGTAGGAAGAGTCAGTCTTCTTGTACATAAGTCGGCATTGTGCAATTTGTATTTAATTCCGGTGCAATTTCTGTGTTTCATCGTCAATAAGAAGGTCCAAGGGATACAGTAATGATGAAGTGAAGCATCGGAATCAATAACTAGTGGCACTGGAATGGTTCAAACTATAGACAGTAAGAAGAGTCAGTCTTCTTGTACTTAAGTCGGCATTGTGGCTATTGTATTTAATTCCGATGTAATTTCTGTGTTTCATCGTCAATAAGAAGGTCTAAGGGACACAGTAAACCTGCAGTGAAGCATCGGAATCTATAACTAGTGTCACAGGGATGGTTCAAAGCATAGACAGTAAGAAGAGTCAGTCTTCATGTACTTAAGTCGGCATTGTGCCTTTTGTATTTAATTCCGATGCAATTTCTGTGTTTCATCGTCAATAAGAAGGTCGAAGGGATACAGTAAATCTGGAGCGAAGCATCGGAGTCTATAACTAGTGTCACAGGAATGGTTAAAAGCATAGACAGTAAGAAGAGTCAGTCTTCTTGTACTTAATTCGGCATTGTGCCTTTTGTATTTAATTCCGATGCAATTTCTGTGTTTCATCGTCAATAAGAAGGTCAGAGGGATACAGTAAAAATGAAGTGAAGCAACGGAATCTATAACAAGTGTCTTAGGAATGGTTCAAAACATAGACAGTAGGAAGAGTCAGTCTTCTAGTACTTAAGTCGGCATTGTGCCTTTTCTATTTAATTCGGATGCAATTTCTGTGTTTCATCGTCAATAAGACGGTCAGGGGGATACAGTAAGCCTGAAGTGAAGCATCGGAATCAATAACTAGTGACTCAGGAATGGTTCAAAACATAGACAGTTGGAAGAGTCAGTCTTCTTGTACTTAAGTCGGCATTGTGTCTTTTGTATTTAATTCCGATGCTATTTCTGTGTTTCATCGTCAATAAGAAGGTCCAAGGGATACAGTAAACCTGAAGTGAAGCATCGGAATCTACAACTAGTGTCACAGGAATGGTTGAAAACATAGTCAGGAAGAAGAGTCAGTCTTCTTGTACTTAAGTTGGCAATGTGCCTTTCGTATTTAATTCCGATGCAATTTCAGTGTTTCACGGTCAATAAGAAGGTCAGAGGGATACAGTAATCCTGAAGTGAAGCATCGGAATCTATAACTAGTGTCACTGGAATGGTTCAAATTATAGACAGTAAGAAGAGTCGGTCTTCTTGTACTTAAGTCGGCATTGTGCTTTTATGTATTTAATTCCGATGCAATTTCTGTGATTCATCGTAAATAACAAGGTCCAAGGGATACAGTAAACCCGAAGTGAAGCATCGGACTCTATAACTAGTGTCACAGACATGGTTCAAAACATAGACAGAAGGAAGAGTCAGTCTTCTTGTACATAAGTCGGCATTGTGCCTTTTGTATTTAATTCCGATGCAATTTCTGTGTTTCATCGTCAATAAGAAGGTCCAAGAGAAACAGTAAACCTGAAGTGAAGCATCGGAATCTATAACAAGTGCCACAGGAATGGTGCAAATCATAGACAGTAAGATGAGTCAGTATTCTTGTACTTAAGTCGGCATTGTGCTTTTTGTGTTTAGTTCCGATGCAATTTCTGTGTTTCATCGTCACTAACAAGGTCAGTGGGATACAGTAATCCTGAAGTTAGGCATCCGAATCTATAACTAGTGTCACTGAAATGGTTCAAAGCATAGTCTGTAAGAAGAGTCAGTGTTCTTGTAGTTAAGTCGGCATTGTGCCTTTTGTATTGAATTCCGAACCAATTTCTGTGTTTCATCGTCAATAAGAAGGTGCAAAGGATGCAGTAAACTTGAAGTGAAGCATCGGAATCTATAACTAGTGTCACAGGAATGGTTCAAAGCATAGACAGTAAGAAGAGTCAGTCTTCTTGTTCTTAAGTTGGCATACTGCCTTTTCTATTTAATTCCGATGCAATTTCTGTGTTTCATCGTCAATAAGAAGGTCAGAAGGATACAGTAAACCTGAAGTGAAGCATCGGAATCTATAACTAGTGTCACCGGAACGGTTCAATACATAGTCAGTAAGAAGGGTCAGTCTTGTTGAACTTAAGTTGGCATTGTGCCTTTCGTATTTAATTCCGATGCAATTTCTGTGTTTCACCGACAATAAGAAGGCACAAGGGATACAGTAAACCTGAAGTGAAGCAACGAACTCTATAACTAGTGTCACAGAAATGGGTCAAAACATAGACAGTAGGAAGACTCACTCTTCTTGTACATAAGTCGGCATTGTGCCTTTTGTATTTAATTCCGATGCAATTTCTGTGTTTCATCGGCAATAAGGTCAGAGGGAAACAGTAAACTTAAATTGAAGCATCGGAATCTATAACTAGTGTCACAGGAATGGTTCAAAATATAGACAGTAGGAAGAGTCAGTCTTCTTGTAGTTAAGTCGGCCTTGTGCCTTTTGTATTGAATTCCGATGCAATTTCTGTGTTTCATCGACAATAAGTAGGTCCAAGGGATACAGTAAACCTGAAGTGAAGCATCGGAATCTATAACAAGTGTCTTAGGAATGGTTCAAAACATAGACAGTAGGAAGAGTCAGTCTTCTAGTACTTAAGTCGTCATTGTGCCTTTTCTATTTAATTCGGATGCAATTTCTCTGTTTCGTCGTCACTAAGACGGTCAGAGGGATACAGTAAACCTGAAGTGAAGCATCGGAATCTATAACTAGCGTCACAGGGATGGTTCAAAGCATAGACAGTAAGAAGTGTCAGTCTTCATGTACTTAAGACGACATTGTGCCTTTTGTATTTAATTCCGATGCAATTTCAGTGTTTCATCGTCAATAAGAAGGTCGAAGGAATACAGTAAACCTGGACTGAAGCATCGGAGTCTATAACTAGTGTCACAGGAATGGTTAAAAGCATAGACAGTAAGAAGAGTCAGTCTTCTTGTACTTAATTCGGCATTGTGCCTTTTGTATTTAATTCCGATGCAATTTCTGTGTTTCATCGTCAATAAGAATGTCAGAGGGATACAGTATACCTGAAGTGAAGCAACGGAATCTATAACTAGTGTCACAGGAATGGTTCAAAACATAGTCAGCAAGAAGAGTCAGTCTTCTTGTACATAAGTCGGCATTGTGCATTTTGTATTTAATTCCGATGCAATATCTGTTTTTCATCGTCAATAAGAAGGTCCAAGGGATACAGTCAACCTGGAGTGAAACATCGGAATCTATAACTAGGGTCACAGGGACGGTGCAAAACGTAGACGGTAAGAAGAGTCAGTCTTCTTGTACTTAAGTCGGCATTGTGCCTTTTGTATTAATTCGGATGCAATTTCTGTGTTTCATCGTCACTAAGACGGTCAGAGGGATACAGTAAACCTGAAGTGAAGCATCGGAATCTATAACTAGCGTCACAGGAATGGTTCAAAACATAGACAGTTGGAAGAGTCAGTCTTCTTGTACTTAAGTCGGCATTGTGTCTTTTGTATTTAATTCCGATGCAATTTCTGCGTTTCATCGTCAATAAGAAGGTTTAAGGGATACAGTAAACCTGAAGTGAAGCATCGGAATCTATAACTAGTGTCACTGGAATGGTTCAAAACATAGTCAGTAAGAAGAGTCAGTCTTCTTGTACTTAAGTTGGCATTGTGCCTTTCGTATTTAATTCCAATGCAATGTCTATGTTTCACCGTCAATAAGAAGGTCCAAGGGATACAGTAAACCTGAAGTGAAGCATCGGACTGTATAACTAGTGTCACAGAAATGTGTCAAAACATAGACAGTAGGAAGAGTCAGTCTTCTTGTACATAAGTCGGCATTGTGCAATTTGTATTTAATTCCGGTGCAATTTCTGTGTTTCATCGTCAATAAGAAGGTCCAAGGGATACAGTAATGATGAAGTGAAGCATCGGAATCAATAACTAGTGGCACTGGAATGGTTCAAACTATAGACAGTAAGAAGAGTCAGTCTTCTTGTACTTAAGTCGGCATTGTGGCTATTGTATTTAATTCCGATGTAATTTCTGTGTTTCATCGTCAATAAGAAGGTCTAAGGGACACAGTAAACCTGCAGTGAAGCATCGGAATCTATAACTAGTGTCACAGGGATGGTTCAAAGCATAGACAGTAAGAAGAGTCAGTCTTCATGTACTTAAGACGGCATTGTGCCTTTTGTATTTAATTCCGATGCAATTTCTGTGTTTCATCGTCAATAAGAAGGTCGAAGGGATACAGTAAATCTGGAGCGAAGCATCGGAGTCTATAACTAGTGTCACAGGAATGGTTAAAAGCATAGACAGTAAGAAGAGTCAGTCTTCTTGTACTTAATTCGGCATTGTGCCTTTTGTATTTAATTCCGATGCAATTTCTGTGTTTCATCGTCAATAAGAAGGTCAGAGGGATACAGTAAAAATGAAGTGAAGCAACGGAATCTATAACAAGTGTCTTAGGAATGGTTCAAAACATAGACAGTAGGAAGAGTCAGTCTTCTAGTACTTAAGTCGGCATTGTGCCTTTTCTATTTAATTCGGATGCAATTTCTGTGTTTCATCGTCAATAAGACGGTCAGGGGGATACAGTAAGCCTGAAGTGAAGCATCGGAATCAATAACTAGTGACTCAGGAATGGTTCAAAACATAGACAGTTGGAAGAGTCAGTCTTCTTGTACTTAAGTCGGCATTGTGTCTTTTGTATTTAATTCCGATGCTATTTCTGTGTTTCATCGTCAATAAGAAGGTCCAAGGGATACAGTAAACCTGAAGTGAAGCATCGGAATCTACAACTAGTGTCACAGGAATGGTTGAAAACATAGTCAGGAAGAAGAGTCAGTCTTCTTGTACTTAAGTTGGCAATGTGCCTTTCGTATTTAATTCCGATGCAATTTCAGTGTTTCACCGTCAATAAGAAGGTCAGAGGGATACAGTAATCCTGAAGTGAAGAATCGGAATCTATAACTAGTGTCACTGGAATGGTTCAAATTATAGACAGTAAGAAGATTCGGTCTTCTTGTACTTAAGTCGGCATTGTGCTTTTATGTATTTAATTCCGATGCAATTTCTGTGATTCATCGTAAATAACAAGGTCCAAGGGATACAGTAAACCCGAAGTGAAGCATCGGACTCTATAACTAGTGTCACAGACATGGTTCAAAACATAGACAGAAGGAAGAGTCAGTGTTCTTGTACATAAGTCGGCATTGTGCCTTTTGTATTTAATTCCGATGCAATTTCTGTGTTTCATCGTCAATAAGAAGGTCCAAGAGAAACAGTAAACCTGAAGTGAAGCATCGGAATCTATAACAAGTGCCACAGGAATGGTGCAAATCATAGACAGTAAGATGAGTCAGTATTCTTGTACTTAAGTCGGCATTGTGCTTTTTGTGTTTAGTTCCGATGCAATTTCTGTGTTTCATCGTCACTAACAAGGTCAGTGGGATACAGTAATCCTGAAGTTAGGCATCCGAATCTATAACTAGTGTCACTGAAATGGTTCAAAGCATAGTCTGTAAGAAGAGTCAGTGTTCTTGTAGTTAAGTCGGCATTGTGCCTTTTGTATTGAATTCCGAACCAATTTCTGTGTTTCATCGTCAATAAGAAGGTGCAAGGGATGCAGTAAACTTGAAGTGAAGCATCGGAATCTATAACTAGTGTCACAGGAATGGTTCAAAGCATAGACAGTAAGAAGAGTCAGTCTTCTTGTACTTAAGTTGGCATACTGCCTTTTCTATTTAATTCCGATGCAATTTCTGTGTTTCATCGTCAATAAGAAGGTCAGAAGGATACAGTAAACCTGAAGTGAAGCATCGGAATCTATAACTAGTGTCACCGGAACGGTTCAATACATAGTCAGTAAGAAGGGTCAGTCTTGTTGAACTTAAGTTGGCATTGTGCCTTTCGTATTTAATTCCGATGCAATATCTGTGTTTCACCGACAATAAGAAGGCACAAGGGATACAGTAAACCTGAAGTGAAGCAACGAACTCTATAACTAGTGTCACAGAAATGGTTCAAAACATAGACAGTAGGAAGAGTTAGTCTTCTTGTACATAAGTCGGCATTGTGCCTTTTGTATTTAATTCCGATGCAATTTCTGTGTTTCATCGTCATTAAGAAGGTCCAAGGGAAACAGTAAACCTGAAGTGAAGCATCGGAATCTGTAACTAGTGTCACAGGACTGGTTCAAAACATAGATAGTAAGAAGGGTCAGTCTTCTTGTCCTTAAGTCGGCATTGTGCCCTTTGTATTTAATTCCGATGCAATTTCTGTGTTTCATCGGCAATAAGGTCAGAGGGATACAGTAAACCTAAATTGAAGCATCGGAATCTATAACTAGTGTCACAGGAATGGTTCAAAGCATAGTCAGTGAGAAGCGTCAGTCTTCTTTTACTTAAGTCGACATTGTGCCCTTTCTATTTATTTCCGATGCAATTTCTGTGTTTCATCGTCAATAAGATGGTCCAAGGGATACAGTAAACCCGAAGTGAAGCATCGGAATTTATAACTAGTGTCACAGGAATGGTCCAAAACATAGTCATTAATAAGAGTCAGTCTTCTTGTACTTAAGTCGGCATTGTGCCTTTTGTATTTCATTCCGATGCAATTTCAGTGTTTCTTTGTCAATAAGAAGGACCAAGGGATACAGTAAAGCAGGAGTGAACCATCGGAAACTATAACTAGTGTCACAGGGATGGTTTAAAACATAGACAGTAAGAAGAGTCAGACTTCTTGTACTTAAGTCGGCATTGTGCCTTATGTATTTAATTCCGATGCAATTTCTTTGTTTCATCGTCAATAAGAAGGTCGAAGGGATACAGTAAACTTGGACTGAAGCATCGGAGTCTATAACTAGTGTCACAGGAATGGTTAAAAGCATAGACAGTAAGAAGAGTCAGTCTTCTTGTACTTAATTCGGCATTGTGCCTTTTGTATTTAATTCCGATGCAATTTCTGTGTTTCATCGTCAATATGAAGGTCAGAGGGATACAGTAAACCTGAAGTGAAGCAACGGAATCTATAACTAGTGTCACAGGAATGGTTCAAAACATAGGTAGTAAGAAGAGTCAGTCTTCTTGTACTTAAGTCGGCATTGTGCATTTTGTATTTAATTCCGATGCAATTTCTGTGTTTCATCGTCAATAAGAAGGTCCAAGGGATAAAGTCAACCTGGAGTGAAACATCGGAATCTATAACTAGGGTCACAGGGACGGGTCAAAACATAGACGGTAAGAAGAGTCAGTCTTCTTGTACTTAAGTCGGCATTGTGTCTTTTGTATTTAATTCCGATGCAATTTCTGCGTTTCATCGTCAATAAGAAGGTTTAAGGGATACAGTAAACCTGAAGTGAAGCATCGGAATCTATAACTAGTGTCACTGGAATGGTTCAAAACATAGTCAGTAAGAAGAGTCAATCTTCTTGTACTTAAGTTGGCATTGTGCCTTTCGTATTTCACTCCGATGCAATTTCTGTGTTTCACCGTCAATAAGAAGGCCCAAGGGGTACAGTAAACCTGAAGTGAAGCAACGGACTCTATAACTAGTGTCACAGAAATGGTTCAAAACATAGACAGTAGGAAGAGTTAGTCTTATTGTACATAAGTTGGCATTGTGCCTTTTGTATTTAATTCCGATGCAATTTCTGTGTTTCATCGTCATTAAGAAGGTCCAAGGGAAACAGTAAACCTGAAGTGAAACATCGGAATCTGTAACTAGTGTCACAGGACAGGTTCAAACATAGATAGTAAGAAGGGTCAGTCTTCTTGTCCTTAAGTCGGCATTGTGCCTTTTGTATATAATTCCGATGCAATTTCTGTGTTTCATCGGCAATAAGGTCAGAGGGATACAGTAAACCTAAATTGAAGCATCGGAATCTATAACTAGTGTCACAGGAATGGTTCAAAATATAGACAGTAGGAAGAGTCAGTCTTCTTGTACTTAAGTCGTCATTGTGCCTTTTGTATTTAATTCCGATGCGATTTCTGTGTTTCATAGTCAATAAGAAGGTCCAAGGTTTACAGTAAACCTGAAGTGAAGCATCGGAATCTATAACTAGTGTCACAGGAATGGTTCAAAGCATAGTCAGTGAGAAGCGTCAGTCATCTTGTACTTAAGTCGACATTGTGCCTTTTCTATTTATATCCGATGCAATTTCTGTGTTTCATCGTCAATAAGATGGTCCAAGGGATACAGTAAACCCGAAGTGAAGCATCGGAATTTATAACTAGTGTCACAGGAATGGTCCAAAACATAGTCATTAATAAGAGTCAGTCTTCTTCTACTTAAGTCGGCATTGTGCCTTTTGTATTTCATTCCGATGCAATTTCAGTGTTTCTTCGTCAATAAGAAGGACCAAGGGATACAGTAAACCAGGAGTGAAGCATCGGAAACTATTACTAGTGTCACAGGGATGGTTCAAAACATAGACAGTAAGAAGAGTCAGACTTCATGTACTTAAGTCGGCATTGTGCATTTTGTATTTAATTCCGATGCAATTTCTGTGTTTCATCGTCAATAAGAAGGTCGAAGGGATACAGTAAACCTGGACTGAAGCATCGGAGTCTATAACTAGTGTCACAGGAATGGTTAAAATCATAGACAGTATGAAGAGTCAGTCTTCTTGTACTTAATTCGGCATTGTGCCTTTTGTACTTAATTCCGATGCAATTTCTGTGTTTCATCGTCAATAAGAAGGTTTTAGGGATACAGTAAACCTGAAGTGAAGCATCGGAATCTATAACTAGTGTCACTGGAATGGTTCAAAACATAGTCAGTAAGAAGAGTCAGTGTTCTTGTACTTAAGTTGTCATTGTGCCATTCGTATTGCATTCCAATGCAATTTCTGTGTTTTACCTTCAATAAGAAGGTCCAAGGGATACAGTAAACCTGAAGTGAAGCATCGGACTCTATAACTAGTGTCACAGAAATGGGTCAAAACATAGACAGTAGGAAGAGTCAGTCTTCTTGTACATAAGTCGGCATTGTGCATTTTGTATTTAATTCCGATGCAATTTCTGTGTTTCATCGTCAATAAGAAGGTCGAAGGGATACAGTAAACATGAAGTCAAGCATCGGAATCTATAACTAGTGGCACTGGAATGGTTCAAACTATAGACAGTAAGAAGAGTCAGTCTTCTTGTACTTAAGTCGGCATTGTGCCTATTGTATTTAATTCCGATGTAATTTCTGTGTTTCATCGTCAATAAGAAGGTCTAAGGGACACAGTAAACCTGCAGTGAAGCATCGGAATCTATAACTAGTGTCACAGGGATGGTTCAAAGCATAGACAGTAAGAGGATTCAGTCTTCATGTACTTAAGTCGGCATTGTGCCTTTTGTATTTAATTCCGATGCAATTTCTGTGTTTCACCGTCAATAAGAAGGTCAGAGGGATACAGTAAACATGAAGTCAAGCATCGGAATCTATAACTAGTGTCACTGGAATGGTTCAAATTATAGACAGTAAGAAGAGTCGGTCTTCTTGTACTTAAGTCGGCATTGTGCCTTTTGTATTTAATTCCGATGCAATTTCTGTGATTCATCGTAAATAACAAGATCCGAGGGATACAGTAAACCCGAAGTGAAGCATCGGACTCTATAACTAGTGTCACAGGAATGGTTCAAAACATAGACAGAAGGAAAAGTCAGTCTTCTTGTACATAAGTCGGCATTGTGCCTTTTGTATTTAATTCCGATCCAATTTCTGTGTTTCATCGTCAATAAGAAGGTCCAAGAGAAACAGTAAACCTGAAGTGAAGCATCGGAATCTATAACAAGTGTCACAGGAATGGTGCAAATCATAGACAGTAAGATGAGTCAGTATTTTTGTACTTAAGTTGGCATACTGCCTTTTCTATTTAATTCCGATGCAATTTCTGTGTTTCATCGTCAATAAGAAGGTCAGAAGGATACAGTAAACCTGAAGTGAAGCATCGGAATCTATAACTAGTGTCACAGGAACGGTTTAATACATAGTCAGTAAGAAGAGTCAGTCTTGTTGAACTTAAGTTGGCATTGTGCCTTTCGTATTTAATTCCGATGCAATTTCTGTGTTTCACCGTCAATAAGAAGGCCCAAGGGATACAGTAAACCTGAAGTGAAGCAACGGACTCTATAACTAGTGTCACAGATATGGTTCAAAACATAGACAGTAGGAAGAGTTAGTCTTCTTGTACATAAGTCGGCATTGTGCCTTTTGTATTTAATTCCGATGCAATTTCTGTGTTTCATCGTCATTAAGAAGGTGCAAGGGAAACAGTAAACCTGAAGTGAAGCATCGGAATCTGTAACTAGTGTCACAGGACTGGTTCAAAACATAGATAATAAGAAGGGTCAGTCTTCTTGTCCTTAAGTCGGCATTGTGCCTTTTGTATTGAATTCCGATGCAATTTCTTTGTTTCATCGTCAATAAGATGGTCCAAGGGATACAGTCAACCTGGAGTGAAACATCGGAATCTATAACTAGGGTCACAGGGACGGGTCAAAGCATAGACGGTAAGAAGAGTCAGTATTCTTGTACTTAAGTCGGCATTGTGTCTTTTGTATTTAATTCCGATGCAATTTCTGCGTTTCATCGTCAATAAGAAGGTTTAAGGGATACAGTAATCCTGAAGTGAAGCATCGGAATCTATAACTAGTGTCACTGGAATAGTTCAAAACATAGTCAGTAAGAAGAGTCAGTCTTCTTGTACTTAAGTTGGCATTGTGCCTTTCGTATTTCATTCCGATGCAATTTCTGTGTTTCACCGTCAATAAGAAGGCCCAAGGGGTACAGTAAACCTGAAGTGAAGCAACGGACTCTATAACTAGTGTCACAGAAATGGTTCAAAACATAGACAGTAGGAAGAGTTAGTCTTATTGTACATAAGTTGGCATTGTGCCTTTTGTACTTAATTCCGATGCAATTTCTGTGTTTCATCGTCATTAAGAAGGTCCAAGGGAAACAGTAAACCTGAAGTGAAACATCGGAATCTGTAACTAGTGTCACAGGACTGGTTCAAACATAGATAGTAAGAAGGGTCAGTCTTCTTGTCCTTAAGTCGGCATTGTGCCTTTTGTATATAATTCCGATGCAATTTCTGTGTTTCATCGGCAATAAGGTCAGAGGGATACAGTAAACCTAAATTGAAGCACCGGAATCTACTACTAGTGTCACAGGAATGGTTCAAAATATAGACAGTATGAAGAGTCAGTCTTCTTGTACTTAAGTCGGCATTGTGCCTTTTGTATTTAATTCCGATGCGATTTCTGTGTTTCATAGTCAATAAGAAGGTCCAAGGTGTACAGTAAACCTGAAGTGAAGCATCGGAATCTATAACTAGTGTCACAGGAATGGTTCAAAGCATAGTCAGTGAGAAGCGTCAGTCTTCTTGTACTTAAGTCGACATTGTGCCTTTTCTATTTATATCCGATGCAATTTCTGTGTTTCATCGTCAATAAGATGGTCCAAGGGATACAGTAAACCCGAAGTGAAGCATCGGAATTTATAACTAGTGTCACAGGGATGGTCCAAAACATAGTCATTAATAAGAGTCAGTCTTCTTGTACTTAAGTCGGCATTGTGCCTTTTGTATTTCATTCCGATGCAATTTCAGTGTTTCTTCGTCAATAAGAAGGACCAAGGGATACAGTAAACCAGGAGTGAAGCATCGGAAACTATAACTAGTGTCACAGGGATGGTTCAAAACATAGACAGTAAGAAGAGTCAGACTTCATGTACTTAAGTCGGCATTGTGCATTTTGTATTTAATTCCGATGCAATTTCTGTGTTTCATCGTCAATAAGAAGGTCGAAGGGATACAGTAAACCTGGACTGAAGCATCGGAGTCTATAACTAGTGTCACAGGAATGGTTAAAATCATAGACAGTATGAAGAGTCAGTCTTCTTGTACTTAATTCGGCATTGTGCCTTTTGTACTTAATTCCGATGCAATTTCTGTGTTTCATCGTCAATTAGAAGGTCAGAGGGATACAGTAAACCTGAAGTGAAGCAACGGAATCTATAACTAGTGTCACTGGAATGGTTCAAAACATAGTCAGTAAGAAGAGTCAGTCTTCTTGTACTTAAGTTGTCATTGTGCCTTTCGTATTTCATTCCAATGCAATTTCTGTGTTTCAGCGTCAATAAGAAGGTCCAAGGGATACAGTAAACCTGTAGTGAAGCATCGGACTCTATAACTAGTGTCACAGAAATGGGTCAAAACATAGACAGTAGGAAGAGTCAGTCTTCTTGTACATAAGTCGGCATTGTGCATTTTGTATTTAATTCCGATGCAATTTCTGTGTTTCATCGTCAATAAGAAGGTCGAAGGGATACAGTAAACATGAAGTCAAGCATCGGAATCTATAACTAGTGGCACTGGAATGGTTCAAACTATAGACAGTAAGAAGAGTCAGTCTTCTTGTACTTAAGTTGGCATACTGCCTTTTCTATTTAATTCCGATGCAATTTCTGTGTTTCACCGTCAATAAGAAGGCCCTAGGGATACAGTAAACCTGAAGTGAAGCAACGGACTCTATAACTAGTGTCACAGAAATGGTTCAAAACATAGACAGTAGGAAGAGTTAGTCTTCTTGTACATAAGTCGGCATTGTGCCTTTTGTATTTAATTCCGATGCAATTTCTGTGTTTCATCGTCATTAAGAAGGTCCAAGGGAAACAGTAAACCTGAAATGAAGCATCGGTATCTGTAACTAGTGTCACAGGACTGGTTCAAAGCATAGATAGTAAGAAGGGTCAGTCTTCTTGTCCTTAAGTCGGCATTGTGCCTTTTGTATTGAATTCAGATGCAATTTCTATGTTTCATCGTCAATAAGAAGGTCCAAGGGATACAGTCAACCTGGAGTGAAACATCGGAATCTATAACTAGGGTCACAGGGACGGGTCAAAACATAGACGGTAAGAAGAGTCAGCTTCTTGTACTTAAGTCGGCATTGTCTCTTTTGTATTTAATTCCGATGCAATTTCTGCGTTTCATCGTCAATAAGAAGGTTTAAGGGATACAGTAAACCTGAAGTGAAGCATCGGAATCTATAACTAGTGTCACTGGAATGCTTCAAAACATAGTCAGTAAGAAGAGTCAGTCTTCTTGTACTTAAGTTGGCATTGTGCCTTTCGTATTTCATTCCGATGCAATTTCTGTGTTTCACCGTCAATAAGAAGGCCCAAGGGGTACAGTAAACCTGAAGTGAAGCAACGGACTCTATAACTAGTGTCACAGAAATGGTTCAAAACATAGACAGTAGGAAGAGTTAGTCTTATTGTACATAAGTTGGCATTGTGCCTTTTGTATTTAATTCCGATGCAATTTCTGTGTTTCATCGTCATTAAGAAGGTCCAAGGGAAACAGTAAACCTGAAGTGAAACATCGGAATCTGTAACTAGTGTCACAGGACTGGTTCAAACATAGATAGTAAGAAGGGTCAGTCTTCTTGTCCTTAAGTCGGCATTGTGCCATTTGTATATAATTCCGATGCAATTTCTGTGTTTCATCGGCAATAAGGTCAGAGGGATACAGTAAACCTAAATTGAAGCATCGGAATCTATAACTAGTGTCACAGGAATGGTTCAAAATATAGACAGTAGGAAGAGTCAGTCTTCTTGTACTTAAGTCGGCATTGTGCCTTTTGTATTTAATTCCGATGCGATTTCTGTGTTTCATAGTCAATAAGAAGGTCCAAGGTGTACAGTAAACCTGAAGTGAAGCATCGGAATCTATAACTAGTGTCACAGGAATGGTTCAAAGCATAGTCAGTGAGAAGCGTCAGTCTTCTTGTACTTAAGTCGACATTGTGCCTTTTCTATTTATATCCGATGCAATTTCTGTGTTTCATCGTCAATAAGATGGTCCAAGGGATACAGTAAACCCAAAGTGAAGCATCGGAATTTATAACAAGTGTCACAGGAATGGTCCAAAACATAGTCATTAATAAGAGTCAGTCTTCTTGTACTTAAGTCGGCATTGTGCCTTTTGTATTTCATTCCGATGCAATTTCAGTGTTTCTTCGTCAATAAGAAGGACCAAGGGATACAGTAAACCAGGAGTGAAGCATCGGAAACTATAACTAGTGTCACAGGGATGGTTCAAAACATAGACAGTAAGAAGAGTCAGACTTCATGTACTTTAGTCGGCATTGTGCATTTTGTATTTAATTCCGATGCAATTTCTGTGTTTCATCGTCAATAAGAAGGTCGAAGGGATACAGTAAACCTGGACTGAAGCATCGGAGTCTATAACTAGTGTCACAGGAATGGTTAAAATCATAGACAGTATGAAGAGTCAGTCTTCTTGTACTTAATTCGGCATTGTGCCTTTTGTACTTAATTCCGATGCAATTTCTGTGTTTCATCGTCAATAAGAAGGTCAGAGGGATACAGTAAACCTGAAGTGAAGCAACGGAATCTATAACTAGTGTCACAGGAATCGTTCAAAACATAGTCAGTAAGAAGAGTCAGTCTACTTGTACTTAAGTCGGCATTGTGCCTTTTGTATTTAATTCCGATGCAATTTCTGTGTTTCATCGTCAATAAGAAGGTCCAAGAGAAACAGTAAACCTGAAGTGAAGCATCGGAATCTATAACAAGTGCCACAGGAATGGTGCAAATCATAGACAGTAAGAAGAATCAGTGTTCTTGTAGTTAAGTCGGCATTGTGCCTTTAGTATTGAATTCCGAACCAATTTCTGTGTTTCATCGTCAATAAGAAGGTGCAAGGGATGCAGTAAACCTGAAGTGAAGCATCGGAATCTATAACTAGTGTCACTGGAATGCTTCAAAACATAGTCAGTAAGAAGAGTCAGTCTTCTTGTACTTAAGTTGGCATTGTGCCTTTCGTATTTAATTCCGATGCAATTTCTGTGTTTCACCGTCAATAAGAAGGCCCAAGGGATACAGTAAACCTGAAGTGAAGCAACGGACTCTATAACTAGTGTCACAGGAATGGTCCAAAACATAGTCATTAATAAGAGTCAGTCTTCTTGTACTTAAGTCGGCATTGTGCCTTTTCTATTTAATTCCGATGCAATTTCTGTGTTTCATCGTCATTAAGAAGGTCCAAGGGAAACAGTAAACCTGAAGTGAAGCATCGGAATCTGTAACTAGTGTCACAGGACTGGTTCAAAACATAGATAGTAAGAAGGGTCAGTCTTCTTGTCTTTAAGTCGGCATTGTGCCTTTTGTATTGAATTCCGATGCAATTTCTGTGTTTCATCGGCAATAAGGTCAGAGGGATACAGTAAACCTAAATTGAAGCATCGGAATCTATAACTAGTGTCACAGGAATGGTTCAAAATATAGACAGTAGGAAGAGTCAGTCTTCTTGTACTTAAG
Source organism: Schistocerca serialis cubense (assembly GCF_023864345.2). Lineage (NCBI taxonomy): Eukaryota > Metazoa > Arthropoda > Insecta > Orthoptera > Acrididae > Schistocerca > Schistocerca serialis. Next base: position 12,933,922 of record NW_026047584.1, on the reverse strand, counting down.
TCGGCATTGTGCCTTTTGTATTTAATTCCGATGCGAATTCTGTGTTTCATAGTCAATAAGAAGGTCCAAGGTGTACAGTAAACCTGAAGTGAAGCATCGGAATCTATAACTAGTGTCACAGGAATGGTTCAAAGCATAGTCAGTGAGAAGCGTCAGTCTTCTTGTACTTAAGTCGACATTGTGCCTTTTCTATTTATATCCGATGCAATTTCTGTGTTTCATCGTCAATAAGATGGTCCAAGGGATACAGTAAACCCGAAGTGAAGCATCGGAATTTATAACTAGTGTCACAGGAATGGTCCAAAACATAGTCATTAATAAGAGTCAGTCTTCTTGTACTTAAGTCGGCATTGTGCCTTTTGTATTTCATTCCGATGCAATTTCAGTGTTTCTTCGTCAATAAGAAGTACCAAGGGATACAGTAAACCAGGAGTGAAGCATCGGAAACTATAACTAGTGTCACAGGGATGGTTCAAATCATAGACAGTAAGAAGAGTCAGACTTCTTGTACTTAAGTCGGCATTGTGCCTTTTGTATTTAATTCCGATGCAATTTCTGTGTTTCATCGTCAATAAGAAGGTCGAAGGGATACAGTAAACTTGGACTGAAGCATCGGAGTCTATAACTAGTGTCACAGGAATGGTTAAAAGCATAGACAGTAAGAAGAGTCAGTCTTCTTGTACTTAATTCGGCATTGTGCCTTTTGTATTTAATTCCGATGCAATTTCTGTGTTTCATCGTCAATAAGAAGGTCAGAGGGACACAGTAAACCTGAAGTGAAGCAACGGAATCTATAACTAGTGTCACAGGAATGGTTCAAAACATAGTCAGTAAGAAGAGTCAGTCTTCTTGTACTTAAGTCGGCATTGCGCATTTTGTATTTAATTCCGATGCAATTTCTGTGTTTCATCGTCAATAAGAAGGTCCAAGGGATACAGTCAACCTGGAGTGAATCATCGGAATCTATACCTAGGGTCACAGGGACGGGTCAAAACATAGACGGTAGGAAGAGTCAGTCTTCTTGTACATAAGTCGGCATTGTGCCTTTTGTATTTAATTCCGATGCGATTTCTGTGTTTCATAGTCAATAAGAAGGTCTAAGGTGTACAGTAAACCTGAAGTGAAGCATCGGAATCTATAACTAGTGTCACAGGAATGGTTCAAAGCATAGGCAGTGAGAAGCGTCAGTCTTCTTGTACTTAAGTCGACATTGTGCCTTTTCTATTTATATCCGATGCAATTTCTGTGTATCATCGTCAATAAGATGGTCCAAGGGATACAGTAAACCCGAAGTGAAGCATCGGAATTTATAACTAGTGTCACAGGAATGGTCCAAAACATAGTCATTAATATGAGTCAGTCTTCTAGTACTTAAGTCGGCATTGTGCCTATTGTATTTAATTCCGATGCATTTTCTGTGTTTCATCGTCAATAAGAAGGTCAGAGGGATACAGTAAACCTGAAGTGAAGCAACGGAATCTATAACAAGTGTCTTAGGAATGGTTCAAAACATAGACAGTAGGAAGAGTCAGTCTTCTAGTACTTAAGTCGGCATTGTGCCTTTTCTATTTAATTCGGATGCAATTTCTGTGTTTCATCGTCAATAAGACGGTCAGGGGGATACAGTAAGCCTGAAGTGAAGCATCGGAATCTATAACTAGTGTCTCAGGAATGGTTCAAAACATAGACAGTTGGAAGAGTCAGTCTTCTTGTACTTAAGTCGGCATTGTGTCTTTTGTATTTAATTCCGATGCTATTTCTGTGTTTCATCGTCAATAAGAAGGTCCAAGGGATACAGTAAACCTGAAGTGAAGCATCGGAATCTACAACTAGAGTCACAGGAATGGTTGAAAACATAATCAGGAAGAAGAGTCAGTCTTCTTGTACTTAAGTTGGCAATGTGCCTTTCGTATTTAATTCCGATGCAATTTCTGTGTTTCACCGTTAATAAGAAGGTCCAAGGGATACAGTAAACCTGGAGTGAAGCATCGGAATCCATAACTAGTGTCACAGTAATGGTTCAAAACATAGACAGTAGGAAGAGTCAGGCTTCTTGTACTTAAGTCGGCATTGTGCCTTTTGTATTTAATTCCGATGCAATTTCTGTGTTTCATCGTCAATAGGAAGGTCCGAGGGATACAGTAAACATGAAGTGAAGCATCGGAATCTATAACTAGTGTCACTGGAATGGTTCAAATTATAGACAGTTAGAAGAGTCAGTCTTCTTGTACTTAAGTCGGCATTGTGCCTTTTGTATTTATCTCCGATGCAATTTCTGTGATTCATCGTAAATAACAAGGTCCAAGGGATACATTAAACCTGACGTGAAGCTTCGGAATCTATAACTAGTGTCACAGGAATGGTGCAATTCATAGACAATAAGATGAGTCAGTATTCTTGTACATAAGTCGGCATTGTGCTTTTTGTACTTAATTCCGATGCAATTTCTGTGTTACATCGTCACTAAGAAGGTCAGAGGGATACAGTAATCCTGAAGTGAAGCATCGGAATCTATAACTAGTGTCACTGGAATGGTTCAAATTATAGACAGTAAGAAGAGTCGGTCATCTTGTACTTAAGTCGGCATTGTGCCTTTTGTATTTAATTCCGATGCAATTTCTGTGTTTCATCGTCAATAAGAAGGTCCAAAGGAAACAGTAAACCTGAAGTGAAGCATCGGACTCTATAACTAGTGTCACAGAAATGGGTCAAAACATAGACAGTAGGAAGAGTCAGTCTTCTTGTACATAAGTCGGCATTGTGCATTTTGTATTTAATTCCGATGCAATTTCTGTGTTTCATCGTCAATAGGAAGGTCCAAGGGATACAGTAAACATGAAGTCAAGCATCGGAATCTATAACTAGTGGCACTGGAATGGTTCAAACTATAGACAGTGAGAAGAGTCAGTCTTCTTGTACTTAAGTCGGCATTGTGCCTTTTGTATTTAACTCCGATGTAATTTATGTGTTTCATCGTCAATAAGTAGGTCTAAGGGACACAGTAAACCTGCAGTGAAGCATCGGAATCTATAACTAGTGTCACAGGGATGGTTCAAAGCATAGACAGTAAGAAGAGTCAGTCTTCTTGTACTTAAGTCGGCATTGTGCCTTTTGTATTTAATTCCGATGCAATTTCTGTGTTTCATCGTCAATAAGAAGGTCAGAGGGATACAGTAAACCAGAAGTGAAGCAACGGAATCTATAATAAGTGTCTTAGGAATGGTTCAAAACATAGACAGTAGGAAGAGTCGGTCTTCTAGTACTTAAGTCGGCATTGTCCCTTTTCTATTGAATTCGGATGCAATTTCTGTGTTTCATCGTCAAAAAGACGGTCAGGGGGATACAGTAAGCCTGAAGTGAAGCATCGGAATCTATAACTAGTGTCTCAGGAATGGTTCAAAACATAGACAGTTGGAAGAGTCAGTCTTCTTGTTCTTAAGTCGGCATTGTGTCTTTTGTATTTAATTCCGATGCTATTTCTGTGTTTCATCGTCAATAAGAAGGTCCAAGGGATACAGTAAACCTGAAGTGAAGCATCGGAATCTACAACTAGTGTCACAGGAATGGTTGAAAACATAGTCAGGAAGAAGAGTCAGTCTTCTTGTACTTAAGTTGGCAATGTTTCTTTCGTATTTAATTCCGATGCAATTTCTGTGTTTCACCGTTAATAAGAAGGTCCAAGGGATACAGTAAACCTCGAGTGAAGCATCGGAATCTATAACTAGTGTCACAGTAATGGTTCAAATCATAGACAGTAGGAAGAGTCAGTCTTCTTGTACTTAAGTCGGCATTGTGCCTTTTGTATTTGATTCCGATGCAATTTCTGTGTTTCATCGTCAATAAGAAGGTCCGAGGGATACAGTAAACATGAAGTGAAGCATCGGAATCTATAACTAGTGTCACTGGAATGGTTCAAATTATAGACTGTAAGAAGAGTCAGTCTTCTTGCACTTATGTCAGCATTGTGCCTTTTGTATTTATCTCCGATGTAATTTCTGTGATTCATCGTAAATAACAAGGTCCAAGGGATACATTAAACCTGACGTGAAGCATCGGAATCTATAACTAGTGTCACAAGAATGGTGCAATTCATAGACAATAAGATGAATCAGTATTCTTGTACATAAGTCGGCATTGTGCTTTTTGTATTTAATTCCGATGCAATTTCTGTGTTTCATCGTCACTAAGAAGGTCAGAGGGATATAGTAATCCTGAAGTGAAGCATGGGAATCTATAACTAGTGTCACTGGAATGGTTCAAATTATAGACAGTAAGAAGAGTCGGTTTCCTTGTACTTAAGTCGGCATTGTGCCTTTTGTATTTAATTCCGATGTAATTTCTGTGTTTCATCGTCAATAAGAAGGTCTAAGGGACACAGTAAACCTGCAGTGAAGCATCGAACTCTATAACTAGTGTCACAGAAATGGGTCACAACATAGACAGTAGGAAGAGTCAGTCTTCTTGTACTTAAGTCGGCATTGTGCCTATTGTATTTAATTCCGATGTAATTTCTGTGTTTCATCGTCAGTAAGAAGGTCTAAGGGACACAGTAAACCTGCAGTGAAGCATCGGAATCTATAACTAGTGTCACAGGGATGGTTCAAAGCATAGACAGTAAGAAGAGTCAGTCTTCATGTACTTAAGTCGGCATTGTGCCTTTTGTATTTAATTCCGATGCAATTTCTGTGTTTCATCGTCAATAAGAAGGTCAGAGGGATACAGTATACCTGAAGTGAAGCAACGGAATCTATAACTAGTGTCACAGGAATGGTTCAAAACATAGTCAGTAAGAAGAGTCAGTCTTCTTGTACTTAAGTCGGCATTGTGCATTTTGTATTTAATCCCGATGCAATTTCTGTTTTTCATCGTCAATAAGAAGGTCCAAGGGATACAGTCAACCTGGAGTGAAACATCGGAATCTATAACTAGGGTCACAGGGACGGTTCAAAACATAGACGGTAAGAAGAGTCAGTCTTCTTGTACTTAAGTCGGCATTGTGCCTTTTGTATTAATTCGGATGCAATTTCTGTGTTTCATCGTCACTAAGACGGTCAGAGGGATACAGTAAACCTGAAGTGAAGCATCGGAATCTATAACTAGCATCACAGGAATGGTTCAAAACATAGACAGTTGGAAGAGTCAGTCTTCTTGTACTTAAGTCGGCATTGTGTCTTTTGTATTTAATTCCAATGCAATTTCTGTGTTTCACCGTCAATAAGAAGGTCCAAGGGATACAGTAAACCTGAAGTGAAGCATCGGACTCTATAACTAGTGTCACAGAAATGGGTCAAAATGTAGACCGTAGGAAGAGTCAGTCTTCTTGTACATAAGTCGGCATTGTACATTTTGTATTTAATTCCGGTGCAGTTTCTGTGTTTCATCGTCAATAAGAAGGTCCAAGGGATACAGTAAACATGAAGCGAAGCATCGGAATCTATAACTAGTGTCACAGAAATGGTTAAAAGCATAGACAGTAAGAAGAGTCAGTCTTCTTTTACTTAATTCGGCATTGTGCATTTTGTATTTAGTTCCGATGCAATTTATGTGTTTCATCGTCAATAAGAAGGTCAGAGGGATATAGTAAAAATGAAGTGAAGCAACGGAATCTATAACAAGTGTCTTAGGAATGGTTCAAAACATAGACAGTTGGGAGAGTCAGTCTTCTTGTACTTAAGTCGGCATTGTGTCTTTTGTATTTAATTCCGATGCTATTTCTGTGTTTCAACGTCAATAAGATGGTCCAAGGGATACAGTAAACCTGAAGTGAAGCATCGGAATCTACAACTAGTGTCACAGGAATGGTTGAAAACATAGTCAGGAAGAAGAGTCAGTCTTCTTGTACTTAAGTTGGCAATGTGCCTTTCGTATTTAATTCCGATGCAATTTCTGTGTTTCACCGTCAATAAGAAGGTCCAAGGGATACAGTAAACCTGGAGTGAAGCATCGGAATCTATAACTAGTGTCACAGTAATGGTTCAAAACGTACACAGTAGGAAGAGTCAGTCTTCTTGTACTTAAGTCGGCATTGTGCCTTTTGTATTTAATTCCGATGCAATTTCTGTGTTTCATCGTCAATAAGAATGTCCGAGGGATACAGTAAACATGAAGTGAAGCATCGGAATCTATAACTAGTGTCACTGGAATGGTTCAAATTATAGACAGTAAGAAGAGTCAGTCTTCTTGTACTTAAGTCGGCATTGTGCCTTTTGTATTTATCTCCAATGCAATTTCTGTGATTCATCGTAAATAACACGGTCCAAGGGACACATTAAACCTGACGTGAAGCATCGGAATCTGTAACTAGTGTCACAGGAATTGTGCAATTCATAGACAATAAGATGAGTCAGTATTCTTGTACTTAAGTCGGCATTGTGCTTTTCGTATTTAATTCCGTTGCAATTTCTGTGTTTCATCGTCACTAAGAAGGTCAGAGGGATACAGTAATCCTGAAGTGAAGCATCGGAATCTATGACTAGTGTCACTGGAATGGTTCAAATTATAGACAGTAAGAAGAGTCGGTCTTCTTGTACTTAAGTCGGCATTGTGCCTTTTGTATTTAATTCCGATGCAATTTCTGTGATTCATCGTAAATAACAAGGTCCAAGGGATACAGTAAACCCGAAGTGAAGCATCGGACTCTATAACTAGTGTCACAGAAATGGTTCAAAACATAGACAGAAGGAAGAGTCAGACTTCTTGTACATAAGTCGGCATTGTGCTTTTTGTATTTAATTCCGATGCAATATCTGTGTTTCATCGTCAATAAGAAGGTCCAAGAGAAACAGTAAACCTGAAGTGAAGCATCGGAATCTATAACAAATGTCACAGGAATGGTGCAAATCATAGACAGTAAGATGAGTCAGTATTCTTGTACTTAAGTCGGCATTGTGCTTTTTGTATTTAGTTCCGATGCAATTTCTGTGTTTCATCGTCACTAACAAGGTCAGTGGGATACAGTAATCCTGAAGATAGGCATCGGAATCTATAACTAGTGTCACTGGAATGGTTCAAAGCATAGCCAGTAAGAAGAGTCGGTGTTCTTGTAGTTAAGTCGGCATTGTGCCTTTTGTATTGAATTCCGAACCAATTTCTGTGTTTCATCGTCAATAAGAAGGTGCAAGGGATGCAGTAAACCTGAAGTGAAGCATCGGAATCTATAACTAGTGTCACAGGAATGGTTCAAAACATAGACAGTAAGAAGAGTCAGTCTTGTTGTACTTAAGTTGGCATACTGCCTTTTCCATTTAATTCCGATGCAATTTCTGTGTTTCACCGTCAATAAGAAGGCCCAAGGGATACAGTAAACCTGAAGTGAAGCAACGGACTCTATAACTAGTGTCACAGAAATGGTTCAAAACATAGACAGTAGGAAGAGTTAGTCTTCCTGTACATAAGTCGGCATTGTGCCTATTGTATTTAATTCCGATGCAATTTCTGTGTTTCAACGTCATTAAGAAGGTCCAAGGGAAACAGTAAACCTGAAGGGAAGCATCGGAATCTGTAACTAGTGTCACAGGACTGGTTCAAAACATAGATAGTAAGAAGGGTCAGTCTTCTTGTCCTTAAGTCGGCATTGTGCCTTTTGTATTTAATTCCGATGCAATTTCTGTGTTTCATCGGCAATAAGGTCAGAGGGATACAGTAAACCTAAATTTAAGCATCGGAATCTATAACTAGTGTCACAGGAATGGTTCAAAATATAGACAGTAGGAAGAGTCAGTCTTCTTGTACTTAAGTCGGCATTGTGCCTTTTGTATTTAATTTCGATGCGATATCTGTGTTTCATAGTAAATAAGAAGGTCCAAGGTGTACAGTAAACCTGAAGTGAAGCATCGGAATCTATAACTAGTGTCACAGGAATGGTTCAAAGCATAGTCAGTGAGAAGCGTCAGTCTTCTTGTACTTTAGTCGACATTGTGCCTTTTCTATTTATATCCGATGCAATTTCTCTGTTTCATCGTCAATAAGATGGTCCAAGGGATACAGTAAACCCAAAGTGAAGCATCGGAATTTATAACTAGTGTCACAGGAATGGTCCAAAACATAGTCATTAATAAGAGTCAGTCTTCTTGTACTTAAGTCGGCATTGTGCCTTTTGTACTTCATTCCGATGCAATTTCTGTGTTTCATCGTCAATAAGAAGGTCGAAGGGATACAGTAAACCTGGACTGATGCATCGGAGTCTATAACTAGTGTCACAGGAATGGTTAAAAACATAGACAGTAAGAAGAGTCGGTCTTCTTGTACTTAAGTCGGCATTGTGCCTTTTGTATTTAATTCCGATGCAATTTCTGTGATTCATCGTAAATAACTAGGTGCAAGGGATACAGCAAACCCGAAGTGAAGCATCGGACTCTATAACTAGTGTCACAGAAATGGTTCAAAACATAGACAGAAGGAAGAGTCAGACTTCTTGTACATAAGTCGGCATTTTTCCCTTTGTATTTTATTCCGATGCTATTTCTGTGTTTCATCGTCAATAAGAAGGTCAGAGGGATACAGTAAACCTGAAGTGAAGCAACGGAATCTATAACTAGTGTCACACGAATGGTTCAAAACATAGTCAGTAAGAAGAGTCAGCCTTCTTGTACTTAAGTCGGCATTGTGCATTTTGTATTTAATTCCGATGCAATTTCTGTGTTTCACCGTCAATAAGAAGGCCCAAGGGGTACAGTAAACCTGAAGTGAAGCAACGGACTCTATAACTAGTGTCACAGAAATGGTTCAAAACATAGACAGTAGGAAGAGTTAGTCTTCTTGTACATAAGTCGACATTGTGCCTTTTGTATTTAATTCCGATGCGATTTCTGTGTTTCATAGTCAATAAGAAGGTCCAAGGTGTACAGTAAACCTGAAGTGAAGCATCGGAATCTATAACTAGTGTCACAGGAATGGTTCAAAGCATAGTCAGTGAGAAGCGTCAGTCTTCTTGTACTTTAGTCGACATTGTGCCTTTTCTATTTATATCCGATGCAATTTCTGTGTTTCATCGTCAATAAGATGGTCCAAGGGATACAGTAAACCCAAAGTGAAGCATCGGAATTTATAACTAGTGTCACAGGAATGGTCCAAAACATAGTCATTAATAAGAGTCAGTCTTCTTGTACTTAAGTCGGCATTGTGCCTTTTGTATTTCATTCCGATGCAATTTCTGTGTTTCATCGTCAATAAGAAGGTCGAAGGGATACAGTAAACCTGGACTGAAGCATCGGAGTCTATAACTAGTGTCACAGGAATGGTTAAAAACATAGACAGTAAGAAGAGTCGGTCTTCTTGTACTTAAGTCGGCATTGTGCCTTTTGTATTTAATTCCGATGCAATTTCTGTGATTCATCGTAAATAACAAGGTCCAAGGGATACAGTAAACCCGAAGTGAAGCATAGGACTCTATAACTAGTGTCACAGAAATGGTTCAAATCATAGACAGAAGGAAGAGTCAGACTTCTTGTACATAAGTCGGCATTGTGCCTTTTGTATTTAATTCCGATGCTATTTCTGTGTTTCATCGTCAATAAGATGGTCAGAGGGATACAGTAAACCTGAAGTGAAGCAACGGAATCTATAACTAGTGTCACAGGAATGGTTCAAAACATAGTCAGTAAGAAGAGTCAGTCTTCTTGTACTTAAGTCGGCATTGTGCATTTTGTATTTAATTCCGATGCAATTTCTGTGTTTCACCGTCAATACGAAGGCCCAAGGGGTACAGTAAACCTGACGTGAAGCAACGGACTCTATAACTAGTGTCACAGAAATGGTTCAAAACATAGACAGTAGGAAGAGTTAGTCTTCTTGTACATAAGTCGGCATTGTGCCTTTTGTATTTAATTCCGATGCGATTTCTGTGTTTCATAGTCAATAAGAAGGTCCAAGGGATACAGTAAACCTGGAGTGAAGCAACGGAATCTATAACTAGTGTCACAGTAATGGTTCAAAGCATAGACAGTAGGAAGAGTCAGTCTTCTTGTACTTAAGTCGGCATTGTGCCTTTTGTATTTAATTCCGATGCAATTTCTGTGTTTCATCGTCAATAAGAAGGTCCGAGGGATACAGTAAACATGAAGTGAAGCATCGGAATCTATAACTAGTGTCACTGGAATGGTTCAAATTATAGACAGTAAGAAGAGTCAGTCTTCTTGTACTTAAGTCGGCATTGTGCCTTTTGTATTTATCTCCGATTCAATTTCTGTGATTCATCGTAAATAACAAGGTCCAAAGGATACATTAAACCTGACGTGAAGCATCGGAATCTATAACTAGTGTCACAGGAATGGTGCAATTCATAGACAATAAGATGAGTCAGTATTCTTGTACATAAGTCGGCATTGTGCTTTTTGTACTTAATTCCGATGCAATTTCTGTGTTTCATCGTCACTAAGAAGGTCAGAGAAATACAGTAATCCTGAAGTGAAGCATCGGAATCTATAACTAGTGTCACTGGAATGGTTCAAATTATAGACAGTAAGAAGAGTCGGTCTTCTTGTACTTAAGTCGGCATTGTGCCTTTTGTATTTAATTCCGATGCAATTTCTGTGTTTCATCGTCAATAAGAAGGTCCAAAGGAAACAGTAAACCTGAACTGAAGCATCGGAATCTTTAACTAGTGCCACAGGAATGGTGCAAATCATAGGCAGTAAGATGAGTCAGTATTCTTGTACTTAAGTCGGCATTGTGCTTTTTGTATTTAATTCCGATGCAATTTCTGTGTTTCATCGTCACTAACAAGGTCAGTGGGATACAGTAATCCTGAAGTTAGGCATCGGAATCTATAACTAGTGTAACTGGAATGGTTCAAAGCATAGTCATTAATTAGAGTCAGTCTTCTTGTACTTGAGTCTGCATTGTGCCTTTTGTAATTAATTCCGATGCAATTTCAGTGTTTCTTCGTCAATAAGAAGGACCAAGGGATACAGTAAACCAGGAGTGAAGCATCGGAAACTATAACTAGTGTCACAGGGATGGTTCAAAACATAGACAGTAAGAAGAGTCAGACTTCTTGTACTTAAGTCGGCATTGTGCCTTTTGTATTTAATACGGATGCAATTTCTGTGTTTCATCGTCAATAAGAAGGTCAGAGGGATACAGTAATCCTGAAGTTAAGCATCAGAATCTATGACTAGTGTCACAGGAATAGTTCAAAGCATAGTCCATAAGAAGAGTCAGTCTTCTTGTTCTTAAGTCGGTATTGTGCTTTTTGTATTTATTTCCGATGCAATTTCTGTGTTTCATCGTCAATAACACGGTCCACGGGATACAGTAAACATGAATTGAAACATCGGAATCTATAACTAGTGTCACAGGGATGGTTCAAAGCGTAGACAGTAAGAAGAGTGAGTCTTCTTGTACTTAAGTCGGCATTGTGCCTTTTGTATTATTCTCCGATGCAATTTCTGTGTTTCATCGTCAATAAGAAGGTCGAAGGGATACAGTAAACATGGAGTGAAGCATCGGAGTCTATAACTAGTGTCACAGGAATGGTTAAAAGCATACACAGTAAGAAGAGTCAGTCTTCTTGTACTTAATTCGGCATTGTGCCTTTTGTATTTAATTCCGATGCAATTTCTGTGTTTCATCGTCAATAAGAAGGTCAGAGGGATACAGTAAACCTGAAGTGAAGCAACGGAATCTATAACTAGTGTCACAGGAATGGTTCAAAACACAGTCAGTAAGAAGGGTCAGTCTTCTTGTAGTTAAGTCGGACTTGTGCCTTTTGTATTGAATTCCGATGCAATTTCTGTGTTTCATCGACAAGAATAAGGTCCAAGGGATACAGTAAACCTTAAGTGAAGCATCGGAATCTATAACAAGTGTCTTAGGAATGGTTCAAATCATAGACAATAGGAAGAGTCAGTCTTCTAGTACTTAAGTCGGCATTGTGCTTTTCTATTTAATTCGGATGCAATTTCTGTGTTTCATCGTCAATAAGACGGTCAGGGGGATACAGTAAACCAGAAGTGATGAATCGGACTCTATAACTAGTGTCTCAGGAATGGTTCAAAACATAGTCAGGAAGAAGAGTCAGTCTTCTTGTGCTTAAGTTGGCAATGTGCCTTTCGTATTTAATTCCGATGCAATTTCTGTGTTTCACCGTCAATAAGAAGGTCCAAGGGATACAGTAAACCTGGAGTGAAGCATCGGAATCTATAACTAGTGTCACAGTAATGGTTCAAAACATAGAGAGTAGGAAGAGTCAGTCTTCTTGTACTTAAGTCGGCATTGTGCCTTTTGTATTTAATTCCGATGCATTTTCTGTGTTTCATCGTCAATAAGAAAGACCATGGGATACAGTTAACCTGGAGTGAAGCATCGGAATCTATAACTAGTGTCACAGGGATGGTTCAAAACATAGACAGTAAGAAGAGTCAGTCTTCTTGTACTTAAGTCGGCATTGTGCCTTTTGTATTTATTTCCGATGCAATTTCTGTGTTTCATCGTCAATAAGAAGGTCCAAGGGACCTGCAGAGGATTAATGCATGGTGCGACAGCTGGCAGCTTTCCCTAAACGTAGATAAATGTAATATAATGCGCATACATAGGGGCAGAAATCCATTCCGGTACGATTATGCCATAGGTGGTAAATCATTGGAAGCGGTAACGACCGTAAAATACTTAGGAGTTACTATCCGGAGCGATCTGAAGTGGAATGATCACATAAAACAAATAGTGGGAAATGCAGGCGCCAGGTTGAGATTCATAGGAAGAATTCTAAGAAAATGTGACTCATCGACGAAAGAAGTAGCTTACAAAACGCTTGTTCGTCCGATTCTTGAGTATTGCTCATCAGTATGGGACCCTTACCAGGTTGGATTAATAGAAGAGATAGACATGATACAGCGAAAAGCAGCGCGATTCGTCATGGGGGCATTTAGTCAGCGCGAGAGCGTTACGGAGATGCTGAACAAGCTCCAGTGGCGGACACTTCAAGAAAGGCGTTACGCAATACGGAGAGGTTTATTATCGAAATTACGAGAGAGCACATTCCGGGAAGAGATGGGCAACATATTACTACCGCCCACATATATCTCGCGTAATGATCACAACGAAAAGATCCGAGAAATTAGAGCAAATACGGAGACTTACAAGCAGTCGTTCTTTCCACGCACAATTCGTGAATGGAACAGGGAAGGGGGGATCAGATAGTGGTACAATAAGTACCCTCCGCCACACACCGTAAGGTGGCTCCCGGAGTATAGATGTAGATGTTGATGTAGATACAGTAAACCTGAAGTGAATCATCGGAATTTACGTGTCACAGGAATGGCTCAAATCATAATCAGTAAGAAGAGCCAGTCTTCTTGTACTTAAGTCGGCATTGTGCCTTTTGTATTGAAATCCGATGCAATTTCTGTGTTTCATCGTCAATAAGAAGGTCCAAGGGATACAGTAAACCTGGAGTGAAGCATCGGAGTCTGTAACTAGTGTCACAGGAATGGTTCAAAGCGTAGACAAGAAGAAGAGTCAGTCTTCTTGTATTTTATTCGGCATTGCGCTTTTTGTATTTAATTCCGATGCAATTTCTGTGTTTCATCGTCACTAAGAAGGTCAGAGGGATACAGTAAACCTGAAATGAACCATCGGATTCTATGACTAGTGTCACAGGAATGGTTCAAATCATAGACAGTAGGAAAAGTCAATCTACATGTTCATAAGTCGGCATTGTGCCTTTTGTATTTAATTCCGATGCAATTTCTGTGTTTCATCGTACATAAGATGGTCAGAGGGATACAGTAAACCTGATGTGAAGCATCGGAATCTATAACTAGTGTCACAGGAATGCTTCAAAACAAAGTCAGTAAGAAGAGTCAGTCTTCTTGTACTTAAGTCGGCATTATACCTTTTGTATTTAATTCCGATGCAATTTCTGTGTTTCATCGTCAATAAGAAGGTCCAAGGGATACAGTAGACCTGAATTGAAGCATCGGAATCTATAACTAGAGTCACAGGAATGGTTCAAAGCATAGACAGTCAGTAGAGTCAGTCATCTTGTACTTAAGTCGGCATTGTGCCTTTTGTATTTAATTCCGATGCAATTTCTGTGTTTCATCGTCAATTAGAAGGTTTAAGGGCTACTGTAAACCTGAAGTGAAGCATCGGAATCTATAGCTAGTGTCACAAGAATGGTTCAAACATAGCCAGTAAGAAGAGTCAGTGTTCTTGTACTGAAGTCGGCATTGTGCCTTTTGTATTTAATTCCGATGCAATTTCTGTGTTTCATCGTCCATAAGAAGGTCAGAGGGATACAGTAATCCTGAAGTAAAGCGTCGGAATCTTTAACTAGTGTCACAGGAATGGTTCAAAGCATAGACAGTAAGAAGAGTCAGTCTTCTTGTACTTAAGTCGGCATACTGCCTTTTCTACTTAATTCCGATGCAATTTCTGTGTTTCATCGTCAATAAGAAGGTCAGAAGGATACAGTAAACCTGCAGTGAAGCATCGGAATCTATAACTAGAGTCACAGGAATGGTTCAAACATAGTGAGTAAGAAAAGTCAGTCTTCTTGAACTTAAGTTGGCATTGTGCCTTTCGTATTTAATTCCGATGCAATTTCTGTGTTTCACCGTCAATGAGAAAGCCCAAAGGATACAGTAAACCTGAATTGAAGCAACGGACTCTATAACTAGTGTCACAGAAATGGTTCAAAACATAGACAGTAGGAAGAGTTAGTCTTCTTGTACATAAGTCCGCATTGTGCCTTTTGTATTTAATTCCGATGCAATTTCTGTGTTTCATCGTCAATAAGAAGGTCCAAGGGAAACAGTAAACCTGAAGTGAAGCATCGGAATCTATAACTAGTGTCACAGGACTGGTTCAAAACAAAGATAGTAAGAAGGGTCAGTCTTCTTGTCCTTAAGTCGGCATTGTGCCTTTTGTATTTAATTCCGATGCAATTTCAGTGTTTCTTCGTCAATAAGAAGGACCAAGGGATACAGTAAACCAGGAGTGAAGCATCGGAAACTATAACTAGTGTCACAGGGATGGTTCAAATCATAGACAGTAAGAAGAGTCAGACTTCTTGTACTTAAGTCGGCATTGTGCCTTTTGTATTTAATACGGATGCAATTTCTGTGTTTCATCGTCAATAAGAAGGTCAGAGGGATACATTAATCCTGAAGTTAAGCATCGGAATCTATGACTAGTGTCACAGGAATAGTTCAAAGCATAGTCCATAAGAAGAGTCAGTGTTCTTGTTCTTAAGTCGGTATTGTGCTTTTTGTATTTATTTCCGATGCAATTTCTGTGTTTCATCGTCAATAACACGGTCCACGGGATACAGTAAACCTGAATTGAAACATCGGAATCTATAACTAGTGTCACAGGGATGGTTCAAAGCGTAGACAGTAAGAAGAGTCAGTCTTCTTGTACTTAAGTCGGCATTGTGCCTTTTGTATTTAATTCCGATGCAATTTCTGTGTTTCATCGTCTATAAGAAGGTCGAAGGGATACAGTAAACCTGGAGTGAAGCATCGGAGTCTATGTCTAGTGTCACAGGAATGGTTAAAAGCATTGTGCCTTTTGTATTTAATTCCTATGCAATTTCATTGTTTCATCGTTAATAAGAAGGTCCAAGGGATACTGTAAACCTGAAGTGAAGCATCGGAATCTATAACTAGTGTCACAGGAATGGTTCAAAACCTAGTCTGTAGGAAGAGTCAGTCTTCTTGTACTTAAGTCGGCATTGTGCTTTTGTATTTAATTTCGCTGCAATTTCTGTGTTTAATCGTCAATAAGACGGTCCAAGGGATACAGTAAACCTGAAGTGAAGCATCGGACTGTATAACTAGTGTCGCAGGAATGGTTCAAAACATAGCCAGTGAGAAGAGTCAGTCTTCTTGTACTTAAGTCGGCATTGTGCCTTTTTTATTTAATTCCGATGCAATTTCTGTGTTTCATCGTCAATAAGAAGGTCCAAGAGATATAGTAAACCTGGAGTGAAGCATCGGACTCTATAACTAGTGTCACAGGGATGGTTCAAAACATAGTCAGTATCAAGAGTCAGTCTTCTTGTACCTAAGTCGGCATTGTGCTTTTATGATTAAATCCGATGCTATTTCGGTGTTTCATCGTCAATAAGAAGGTCCAAGGGATACAGTAAACCTGGTGTGAAGAATCGGAATCTATAACTACTGTCACAGGAATGGTTCAAAACATAGACAGTAAGAACAGTCAGTCTTCTTGTACTTAAGTCGGCATTGTGACTTTTGTATTTAATTCCGATGCAATTTCTGTGTTTTGTCGTCAATAAGAAGGTCCAAGGGATTCAGTAAACCTGAAGTGAAGCATCGGAATCTCTAACTAGTGTCACAGGAATGGTTCAAAACCTAGTCTGTAGGAAGAGTCAGTCTTCTTGTACTTAAGTCGGAATTGTGCCTTTTGTACTTAATTCCGCTGCAATTTCTGTGTTTCATCGTCAATAAGAAGATCATAGGGATACAGAAAACCTGAAGTGAAGCATCGGAATCTATAACTAGTGTCACAGGAATGGTTCAAATCATAGACAGTAAGAAGAGTCAGTCTTCTTGTACTTAAGTCGGTATTGTGCCTTTTGTATTTAATTCCGATGCAATTTCTGTGTTTCATCGTCAATAAGAAGGTCCAAGGGAGACCGTAAACCTGAAGTGAAGCATCGCAATCTATAACTAGTGTCACAGAAATGGTTCAAAACATAGACAGTTAAAAGAGGCAGCATTCGTGTACTTAAGTCGGCATTGTGCCTTTTCTATTTAATTCCGATGCAATCTCTGTGTTTCATCGTCAATTAGAAGGTCCAAGGTATACAGTAAACCTGAAGTGAAGCATCGGAATCTATAACTAGTGACACAGGAATGGTTCAAACATAGTCAGTAGGACGAGTCAGTCTTCTTGTACTTAAGTCGGCATTGTGAGTTTTGTATTTAATTCCGATGCAATTTCTGTGTTTCATCGTCAATAAGAAGGTCCAAGGGAGACAGTAAACCTGGAGTGTAGCACCGGAATCTATAACTAGTGTCACAGGAATGGTTGAAAAACATTGTCAGTAAGAAGCGTAAGTCTTCTTGTACTTAAGTCGGCATTGTTCCTTTTCTATTTAATTCTGATGCAATTTCTGTGTTTCATCGTCAATAAGAAGGTCCAAGGGAGACAGTAAACCTGAAGTGAAGCATCCCAATCTGTAACTAGTGTCACAGAAATGGTTCAAAGCATAGACAGTAAAAAGAGGCAACCTTCTTGTACTAAAGTCGCCATTGTGCCTTTTCTATTTCATTCCGACGCAATATCTGTGTTTCATCGTCAATAAGAAGGTCCAAGGGATGCAGTAAACCTGAAGTGAAGCATCGGAATCTATAACTAGTGACACAGGAATGGTCAAACATAGTCAGTATGAAGAGTCAGTCTTCTTGTACTTAAGTCGGCATTGTGCCTTTTGTATTTAATTCCGATGCAATTTCTGTGTTTCATCGTCAATGAGAAGGTCCAAGGGAGACAGTAAACCTGGAGTGAAGCACCGGAATCTATAACTAGTGTCACAGGAATGGTTGAAAAACATTGTCAGTAAGAAGCGTCAGTCTTCTTGTACTTAAGTCGGCATTGTTCCTTTTCTATTTAATTCTGATGCAATTTCTGTGTTTCATCGTCAATAAGAAGATCATAGGGATACAGTAACCCTGAAGTGAAGCATCGGAATCTATAACTAGTGACACAGGAATGGTTCAAACATAGTCAGTATGAAGAGTCTGTCTTCTTGTACTTAAGTCGGCATTGTGCCTTTTGTATTTAATTCCGATGCAATTTCTGTGTTTCATCGTCAATAAGAAGGTCGAAGGGATACAGTAAACCTGAAGTGAAGCATCGGAATCTACAACTAGTGTCACAGGAATAGTTCAAAAGCATAGTCAGTAGAAAGAGTCCGTCTTCATGTACTTCAATCGTCATTGTGCCTTTTGTATTTAATTCCGATGCAAATTCTGTGTTTCATCGTCAATAAGAAGGTCCAAGGGAGACAGTAAACCTGAAGTGACATAGACAGTAAGAAGAGTCAGTCTTATTGTACATAAGTCTGCATTGTGCCTTTTGTATTTAATTCCGATGCAATTTCTGTGTTTGATCATCAATAAGAAGGTCAGAGGGTTACAGTAAACCTGAAGTGAAGCATCGGAATCTATAACTAGTGTCACAGAAATGGTTCAAAACATAGACAGTAAGAAGAGTCAGTCTTCTTGTACTTAAGTCGATATTGTGCCTTTTGTATTTAATTCCGATGCAAGTTCTGTGTTTCATCGTCAATAAGAAGGTCCAGGGGAGACAATAAACCTGAAGTGAAGCATCGCAATCTATAACTAGTGTCACAGAAATGGTTCAAAACATAGACAGTAAAAAGAGGCAGCTTTCGTGTACTTAAGTCGGCATTGTGCCTTTTCTATTTAATTCCGATGCAATCTCTGTGTTTCATCGTCAATTACAAGGTCCAAGGTATACAGTAAACCTGAAGTGAAGCATCGGAATCTATAACTAGTGACACAGGAATGGTTCAAACATAGTCAGTAAGAAGAGTCAGTCTTCTTGTACTTAAGTCGGCATTGTGTCTTATGTATTTAATTCCGATGCAATTTCTGTGTTTCATCGTCAATAAGAAGGTCCAAGGGAGACAGTGAACCTGAAGTGAAGTATCGCAATCTGTAACTAGTGTCACAGAAATGGTTCAAAACATAGACAGTAAAAAGAGATAGCCTTCTTGTACTTAAGTCGGCATTGTGCCTTTTCTATTTAATTCTGATGCAATTTCTGTGTTTCATCGTCAATAATAAGGTCCAAGGGAAACAGTAAACCTGGAGTGAAGCACCGGAATCTATAACTAATGTCACAGGAATGGTTCAAAACATAGACTGTAAGAAGAGTCAGTCTTCTTGTACTTAAGTTAGCATTGTGCCTTTTGTATTTAATTCCGATGCATTTTCTGTGTTTCACTGTCAATAAGAAGATCATAGGGATACAAAAAATCTGATGTGAAGCATCGGAATCTATAACTAGTGTCACAGGAATGGTTCAAAACATAGACAGTAAGAAGAGTCAGTCTTCTTGTACTTAAGTCGGTATTGTGCCTTTTGTATTTAATTCCGATGCAATTTCTGTTTTTCATCGTCAATAAGAAAGTCCAAGGGATACAGTAAACTTGGAGTGTAGCATCGGAATCTATAACTAGTGTCACAGGAATGGTTCAAAACATAGGCAGTAAGAAGAGTCAGTCTTCGTGTACTTAAGTCGGCAATTTGCCCTTTGTATTTAATTCCGATGCAATTTCAGTGTTTCATCGTCAATAAGAAGGTCGAAGGGATACAGTAAACCTGTGGTGAAGCATCGGAATCTATGACTAGTGTCACCGGAATGGTTCAAAACATAGAAGGAAGAAGAGTCAGTACTCTTGTACTTAAGACGGCATTGTGCCTTTTCTATTTAATTCCGATGCAATTTCTGTGTTTCATCGTCAATAAGACGGTCCAAGGGATACAGTAAACCTGGAGTGAAGCATCGGAATCTATAACTAGTGTCAATGGAATGGTTCAAAGCATAGACAGTAAGAAGAGTCAGTCTTCTTGTACTGAAGTCGGCATTGTGCCTGTTGTATTTAATTCCGATGCAATTTCTGTGTTTCATCGTCAATAAGAAGGTCAGAGGGATACAGTAAACCTGAAGTGAAGCATCGGAATCTATAGCTAGTGTCACAGGAATGGTTCAAATCATTGTCAGTAAGAAGAGTTAGTCTTCTTGTCCTTAAGTCGGCATTGTGCCTTTTGTATTTAATTCCGATGCAATTTCTGTGTTTCATCGTCAATAAGAAGGTCCAAGGGATACAGTAAACCTGGAGAGAAGAATCGGAATGTGTAACTACTGTCACAGGAATGGTTCAAAACATAGACTGTAAGAAGAGTCAGTCTTCTTGTACTTAAGTTGGCGTTGTGCCTTTTGTATTTAATTCCGATGCAATTTCTGTGTTTCATCGTCAATAAGAAGGTCGAAGGGATACAGTAAACCTGAAGTGAAGCATCGGAATCTATAACTAGTGTCACAGGAATAGTTCAAAAGCATAGTCAGTAGAAAGAGTCCGTCTTCATGTACTTAAATCGGCATTGTGCCTTTTGTATTTAATTCCGATGCAATTTCTGTGTTTCATCGTCAATAAGAAGGTCCAAGGGATACAGTAAACCTGAAGTGAAGCATCGGAATCTATAACTAGTGTCACAGGAATGGTTCAAAACATAGACTGTAAGAAGAGTCAGTCTTCTTGTACTTAAGTCTGCATTGTGCCTTTTGTATTTAATTCCGATGCAATTTCTGTGTTTGATCATCAATAAGAAGGTCAGAGGGTTACAGTAAACCTGAAGTGAAGCATCGGAATCTATAACTAGTGTCTCAGGAATGGTTCAAAATATAGACAGTAAGAAGGATCAGTCCTCTTGTACTTAAGTCGGGATTGTGCCTTTTGTATTTAATTCCGATGCAATTTCTGTGTTTCATCATCAATAAGAAGATCATAGGGATACAGTAAACCTGAAGTGAAGCATCGGAATCTATAACTAGTGTCACAAAAATGGTTCAAAACATAGACAGTAAGAAGAGTCAGTCTTCTTGTACTTAAGTCGGTATTGTGCCTTTTGTATTTAATTCCGATGCAATTTCTGTGTTTCATCGTCAATAAGAAGGTCCAAGGGAGACAGTAAACCTGAAGTGAAGCATCGCAATCTATAACTAGTGTCACAGAAATGATTCAAAACATAGACAGTAAAAAGAGGCAGCATTCGTGTACTTAAGTCGGCATTGTGCCTTTTCTATTTAATTCCGATGCAATCTCTGTGTTTCTTCGTCAATTAGAAGGTCCAAGGTATACAGTAAACCTGAAGTGAAGCATCGGAATCTACAACTAGTGACACAGGAATAGTTCAAACATAGTCAGTAAGGCGAGTCAGTCTACTTGTACTTAAGTTGGCATTGTGAGTTTTGTATTTAATTCCGATGCAATTTCTGTGTTTCATCGTCAATAAGAAGGTCCAAGGGAGGCAGTAAACCTGGAGTGAAGCACCGGAATCTATAACTAGTGTCACAGGAATGGTTGAAAAACATTGTCAGTAAGAAGCGTCAGTCTTCTTGTACTTAAGTCGGCATTGTTCCTTTTCTATTTAATTCTGATGCAATTTCTGTGTTTCATCGTCAATAAGAAGGTCCAAGGGATACAGTAAGCCTGAAGTGAAGCATCGGAATCTATAACTAGTGTCACAGGAATGGTTCAAAACATAGACTGTAAGAAGAGTCAGTCTTCTTGTACTTAAGTCAGCATTGTCCCTTTTGTATTTAATTCCGATGCAATTTCTGTGTTTCATTGTCAATAAGAAGATCATAGGGATACAGTAAATCTGATGTGAAGCATCGGAATCTATAACTAGTGTCACAGGAATGGTTCAAAACATAGACAGTAAGAAGAGTCAGTCTTATTGTACATAAGTCTGCATTGTGCCTTTTGTATATAATTCCGATGCAATTTCTGTGTTTGATCATCAATAAGAAGGTCAGAGGGTTACAGTAAACCTGAAGTGAAGCATCGGAATCTATAACTAGTGACACAGGAATGGTTCAAAACATAGACCGTAACAAGCGTCAGTCTTCTTGTACTTAAGTCGGCATTCTGCCTTTTCTATTTAATTCTGATGCAATTTCTGTGTTTCATCGTCAATAAGAAGGTCCAAAGGAAACAGTAAACCTGGAGTGAAGCACCGGAATCTATAACTAGTGTCACAGGAATGGTTCAAAACATAGACAGTAAGAAGAGTCAGTCTTCTTGTACTTAAGTCAGCATTGTGCCTTTTGTATTTAATTCCGATGCAATTTCTGTGTTTCATTGTCAATAAGAAGATCATAGGGATACAGTAAATCTGATGTGAAGCATCGGAATCTATAACTAGTGTCACAGGAATGGTTCAAAACATAGACAGTAAGAAGAGTCAGTCTTATTGTACTTAAGTCTGCATTGTGCCTGTTGTATTTAATTCCGATGCAATTTCTGTGTTTCATCGTCAATAAGAAGGTCAGAGGGTTACAGTAAACCTGAAGTGAAGCATCGGAATCTATAACTAGTGACACAGGAATGGTTCAAACATAGTCAGTAAGACGAGTCAGTCTTCTTGTACTTAAGTCGGCATTATGCCTTTTGTATTTAATTCCGATGCAAATTCTGTGTTTCATCGTCAATAAGAAGGTCCAAATGAGACACTAAACCTGGAGTGAAGCACCGGAATCTATAACTAGTGTCACAGGAATGGTTGAAAAACATTGTCAGTAAGAAGCGTCAGTCTTCTTGTACTTAAGTCGGCATTGTTCCTTTTCTATTTAATTCTGATGCAATTTCTGTGTTTCATCGTCAATAAGAAGGTCCAAGGGATACAGTAAGCCTGAAGTGAAGCATCGGAATCTGTAACTAGTGTCACAGGAATGGTTCAAAACATAGACAGTAAGAAGAGTCAGTCTTCTTGTACTTAAGTCAGCATTGTGCCTTTTGTATTTAATTCCGATGCAATTTCTGTGTTTCATTGTCATTAAGAAGATCATAGGGATACAGTAAACCTGATGTGAAGCATCGGAATCTATAACTAGTGTCACAGGAATGGTTCAAAACATAGACTGTAAGAAGAGTCAGTCTTCTTGTACTTAAGTCGGCATTGTGCCTTTTGTATTTAATTCCGATGCAATTTCTGTGTTTCATCGTCAATAAGAAGGTCCAAGGGAGGCAGTAAACCTGAAGTGAAGCATCGCAATCTATAACTAGTGTCACAGAAATGGTTCAAAACATAGACAGTAAAAAGAGGCAGCATTCGTGTACTTAAGTCGGCATTGTGCCTTTTCTATTTAATTCCGATGCAATCTCTGTGTTTCATCGTCAATTAGAAGGTCCAAGGTATACAGTAAACCTGAAGTGAAGCATCGGAATCTATAACTAGTGACACAGGAATGGTTCAAACATAGTCAGTAAGACGAGTCAGTCTTCTTGTCCTTAAGTCGGCATTGTGGCTTTTGTAATTAATTCCGATGCAATTTCTGTGTTTCATCGTCAATAAGAAGGTCCAAGGGAGACAGTAAACCTGGAGTGAAGCACCGGAATCTATAACTAGTGTCACAGGAATGGTTGAAAAACATTGTCAGTAAGAAGCGTCAGTCTGCTTGTACTTAAGTCGGCATTGTTCCTTTTCTATTTAATTCTGATGCAATTTCTGTGTTTCATCGTCAATAAGAAGGTCCAAGGGATACAGTAAGCCTGAAGTGAAGCATCGGAATCTATAACTAGTGTCACAGGAATGGTTCAAAACATAGACTGTAAGAAGAGTCAGTCTTCTTGTACTTAAGTCAGAATTGTGCCTTTTGTATTTAATTCCGAAGCAATTTCTGTGTTTCATTGTCATTAAGAAGATCATAGGGATACAGTAAACCTGATGTGAAGCATCGGAATCTATAACTAGTGTCACAGGAATGGTCAAAACATAGACAGTAAGAAGAGTCAGTCTTCTTGTACTTAAGTCGGTAATGTGCCTTTTGTATTTAATTCCGATGCAATTTCTGTGTTTCATCGTCAATAAGAAGGTCCAAGGGAGACAGTAAACCTGAAGTGAAGCATCGCAATCTGTAACTAGTGTCACCGAAATGGTTCAAAACATAGACAGTAAAAAGAGGCAGCCTTCTTGTACTTAAGTCGGCATTGTGCCTTTTCTATTTCATTCCGACGCAATATCTGTGTTTCATCGTCAATACGAAGGCCCAAGGGATGCAGTAAACCTGAAGTGAAGCATCAGAATCTATAACTAGTGTCACAGGAATGGTTCAAAAACATAGTCAGTAAGAAGCGTCAGTCTTTTTATACTTATGTCGGCATTGTGCCTTTTCTATTTAATTCTGATGCAATTTCTGTGTTTCATCGTCAATAAGAAGGTCCAAGAGAAACAGTAAACCTGGAGTGAAGCACCGGAATCTATAACTAGTGTCACAGGAATGGTTCAAACATAGACTTTAAGAAGAGTCAGTCTTCTTGTAGTTAAGTCAGCATTGTGCCTTTTGTATTTAATTCCTATGCAATTTCTGTGTTTCATTGTCAATAAGAAGATCATAGGGATACAGTAAATCTGATGTGAAGCATCGGAATCTATAACTAGTGTCACAGGAATGGTTCAAAACATAGACAGTAAGAAGAGTCAGTCTTATTGTACATAAGTCTGCATTGTGCCTTTTGTATTTAATTCCGATGCAATTTCTGTGTTTGAACATCAATAAGAAGGTCAGAGGGTTACAGTAAACCTGAAGTGAAGCATCGGAATCTATAACTAGTGTCACAGGAATGGTTCAAAACATAGACAGTAAGAAGAGTCAGTCTTCTTGTACTTAAGTCGGTATTGTGCCTTTTGTATTTAATTCCGATGCAAGTTCTGTGTTTCATCGTCAATAAGAAGGTCCAAGGGAGACAGTAAACCTGAAGTGAAGCATCGCAATCTATAACTAGTGTCACAGAAATGGTTCAAAGCATAGACAGTAAAAAGAGGCAGCATTCGTGTACTTAAGTCGGCTTTGTGCCTTTTCTATTTAATTCCGATGCAATCTCTGTGTTTCATCGTCAATTACAAGGTCCAAGGTATACAGTAAACCTGAAGTGAAGCATCGGAATCTATAACTAGTGTCACAGGAATGGTTGAAAAACATAGTCAGTAAGAGGCGTCAGTCTTCTCGTACTTAAGTCGGCATTGTTCCTTTTCTATTTAATTCTGATGCAATTTCTGTGTTTCATCGTCAATAAGAAGGTCCAAGGGATACAGTAAGCCTGAAGTGAAGCATCGGAATCTATAACTAGTGTCACAGGAATGGTTCAAAACATAGACTGTAAGAAGAGTCAGTCTTCTTGTACTTAAGTCAGCATTGTGCCTTTTGTATTTAATTCCGATGCAATTTCTGTGTTTCATTGTCATTAAGAAGATCATAGGGATACAGTAAACCTGATGTGAAGCATCGGAATCTATAACTAGTGTCACAGGAATGGTTCAAAACATAGACAGTAAGAAGAGTCAGTCTTCTTGTACTTAAGTCGGTATTGTGCCTTTTGTATTTAATTCCGATGCAATTTCTGTGTTTCATCGTCAATAAGAAGGTCCAAGGGAGACAGTAAACCTGAAGAGAAGCATCGCAGTCTGTAACTAGTGTCACAGAAATGGTTCAAAACATAGACAGTAAAAAGAGGCAGCCTTCTTGTACTTAAGTCGGCCTTGTGTCTTTTCTATTTCATTCCGATGCAATATCTGTGTTTCATCGTCAGTAAGAAGGTCCAAGGGATACAGTAAACCTGAAGTGAAGCATCGGAATCTATAACTAGTGTCACAGGAATGGTTCAAAACATAGTCAGTAAGAAGCGTCAGTCTTCTTGTACTTAAGTCGGCATTGTGCCTTTTCTACTTAATTCTGATGCAATTTCTGTGTTTCATCGTCAATAAGAAGGTCTAAGGGAAACAGTAAACCTGGAGTGAAGCACCGGAATCTATAACTAGTGTCACAGGAATGGTTCAAAACATAGACTGTAAGAAGAGTCAGTCTTATTGTACTTAAGTCTGCATTGTGCGTTTTGTATTTAATTCCGATGCAATTTCTGTGTTTCATCGTCAATAAGAAGGTCAGAGGGTTACAGTAAACCTGAAGTGAAGCATCGGAATCTATAACTAGTGTCTCAGGAATGGTTCAAAACATAGACAGTAAGAAGGATCAGTCCTCTTGTACTTAAGTCGGTATTGTGCCTTTTGGATTTAAATCCGATGCAAGTTCTGTGTTTCATCGTCAATAAGAAGGTCCATTGGAGACAGTAAACCTGAAGTGAAGCATCGCAATCTATAACTAGTGTCACAGAAATGGTTCAAAACATAGACAGTAAAAAGAGTCAGCATTCGTGTACTTAAGTCGGCATTGTGCCTTTTCTATTTAATTCCGATGCAATCTCTGTGTTTCATCGTCAATTACAAGGTCCAAGGTATAAGGTAACCCTGAAGTGAAGCATCGGAATCTATAACTAGTGACACAGGAATGGTTCAAACATAGTCAGTAAGAAGAGTCAGTCTTCTTGTACTTAAGTCGGCATTGTGCCTCTTGTATTTAATTCCGATGCAATTTCTGTGTTTCATCGTCAATAAGAAGGTCCAAGGGATACAGTAAACCTGGAGTGAAGCACCGGAATCTAAAACTAGTGTCACAGGAATGGTTGAAAGACATTGTCAGTAAGAAGCGTCAGTCTTCTTGTACTTAAGTCGGCATTGTTCCTTTTCTATTTAATTCTGATGCAATTTCTGTGTTTCATCGTCAATAAGAAGGTCCAAGGGATACAGTAGGCCTGAAGTGAAGCATCGGAATCTATAACTAGTGTCACAGGAATGGTTCAAAACATAGACTGTAAGAAGAGTCAGTCTTCTTGTACTTAAGTCAGCATTGTGCCTTTTGTATTTAATTCTGATGCAATTTCTGTGTTTCATTGTCATTAAGAAGATCATAGGGATACTGTAAACCTGATGTGAAGCATCGGAATCTATAACTAGTGTCACAGGAATGGTTCAATACATAGACAGTAAGAAGAGTCAGTCTTCTTGTACTTAAGTCGGTATTGTGCCTTTTGTATTTAATTCCGATGCAATTTCTGTGTTTCATCGTCAATAAGAAGGTCCAAGGGAGACAGTAAACCTGAAGTGAAGTATCGCAATCTGTAACTAGTGTCACAGAAATGGTTCAAAACATAGACAGGAAAAAGAGGCAGCCTTCTTGTACTTAAGTCGGCATTGTGCCTTTTCTATTTAATTCCGATGCAATCTCTGTGTTTCATCGTCAATTACAAGGTCCAAGGGATACAGTAAACTTGGAGTGTAGCATCGGAATCTATAACTAGTGTCACAGGAATGGTTCAAAACATAGGCAGTAAGAAGAGTCAGTCTTCGTGTACTTATGTCGGCAATTTGCCCTTTGTATTTAATTCCGATGCAATTTCTGTGTTTCATCGTCAATAAGAAGGTCCAAGGGATACAGTAAACCTGGAGTGAAGCATCGGAATCTATAACTAGTGTCAATGGAATGGTACAAAGCATAGACAGTAAGAAGAGTCAGTCTTCTTGTACTGAAGTCGGCATTGTGCCTTTTGTATTTAATTCCGATGCAATTTCTGTGTTTCATCGCCAATAAGAAGGTCAGAGGGATACAGTAAACCTGAAGTGAAGCATCGGAATCTATAGCTAGTGTCACAGGAATGGTTCAAATTATTGTCAGTAAGAAGAGTTAGTCTTCTTGTCCTTATGTCGGCATTGTGCCTTTTGTATTTAATTCCGATGCAATTTCTGTGTTTCATCGTCAATAAGAAGGTCCAAGGGATACAGTAAACCTGGAGAGAAGAATCGGAATATGTAACTACTGTCACAGGAATGGTTCAAAGCATAGACTGTAAGAAGAGTCAGTCTTCTTGTACTTATGTTGGCATTGTGCCTTTTGTATTTAATTCCGATGCTATTTCTGTGTTTCATCGTCAATAAGAAGGTCGAAAGGATACAGTAAACCTGAAGTGAAGCATCGGAATCTATAACTAGTGTCACAGGAATAGTTCAAAAGCATAGTCAGTAGAAAGAGTCCGTCTTCATGTACTTAAATCGGCATTGTGCCTTTTGTATTTAATTCCGATGCAATTTCTGTGTTTCATCGTCAATAAGAAGGACCAAGGGATACAGTAAACCTGAAGTGAAGCATCGGAATCTATAACTAGTGTCACAGGAATGGTTCAAAACATAGACAGTAGGAAGAGTCAGTCTTCTTGTACTTAAGTCGGCATTGTGCCTTTTGTATTTAATTCCGATGCAAATTCTGTGTTTCATCGTCAATAAGAAGGTCAGTGGGATACAGCAAACCTGAAGTGAAGCATCGCAATCTATAACCAGTGTCACAGGAATGGTTCAAAACATAGTCTGTAAGAAGAGTCAGTCTTATTGTACTTAAGTCTGCATTGTGCCTTTTGTATTTAATTCCGATGCTATTTCTGTGTTTCATCATCAATAAGAAGATCATAGGGATACTGTAAACCTGAAGTGAAGCATCGGAATCTATAACTAGTGTCACAGGAATGGTTCAAAACATAGACAGTAAAATGAGGCAGCATTCGTGTACTTAAGTCGGCATTGTGCCTTTTCTATTTAATTCCGATGCAATCTCTGTGTTTCATCGTCAATTACAAGGTCCAAGGTATACAGTAAACCTTAAAAGAAGCATCGGAATCTATAACTAGTGACACAGGAATGGTTCAAACATAGTCAGTAAGAACAGTCAGTCTTCTTGTACTTAAGTCGGCATTGTGCCTTTTGTATTTAATTCCGATGCAATTTCTGTGTTTCATCGTCAATAAGAAGGTCCAAGGGAAACAGTTAACCGGGAGTGAAGCAACGGAATCTATAACTAGTGTCACAGGAATGGTTGAAAAACATAGTCAGTAAGAAGACTCAGTCTTCTTGTTCTTAAGTCGGCATTGTTCCTTTTCTATTTAATTCTGATGCAATTAATGTGTTTCATCGTCAATAAGAAGGTCCAAGGGATACAGTAAGCCTGAAGTGAAGCATCGGAATCTATAACTAGTGTCACAGGAATGGTTCAAAACATAGACTGTAAGAAGAGTCAGTCTTCTTGTACTTAAGTCAGCATTGTGCCTTTTGTATTTAATTCCGATGCAATTTCTGTGTTTCATTGTCATTAAGAAGATCATAGGGATACAGTAAACCTGATGTGAAGCATTGGAATCTATAACTAGTGTCACAGGAATGGTTCAAAACATAGACAGTAAGAAGAGTCAGTCTTCTTGTACTTAAGTTGGTATTGTGCCTTTTGTATTTAATTCCGATGCAATTTCTGTGTTTCATCGTCAATAAGAAGGTCCAAGGGAGACAGTAAACCTGAAGTGAAGCATCGCAATCTGTAACTAGTGTCACAGAAATGGTTCAAAACATAGACAGTAAAAAGAGGCAGCATTCTTGTACTTAAGTCGGCATTGTGCCTTTTCTATTTCATTCCGATGCAATATCTGTGTTTCATCGTCAATAAGAAGGTCCAAGGGATAAAGTAAACCTGAAGTGAAGTATCGGAATCTATAACTAGTGTCACAGGAATGGTTCAAAAACATAGTCAGTAAGAAGCGTCAGTCTTCTTGTACTTAAGTTGGTATTGTGCCTTTTCTATTTAATTCTGATGCAATTTTTGTGTTTCATCGTCAATAAGAAAGTCCAAGGGAAACAGTAAACCTGGAGTGAAGCACCGGAATCTATAACTAGTGTCACAGGAATGGTTCAAAACATAGACTGTAAGAAGAGTCAGTCTTCGTGTACTTCAGTCAGCATTGTGCCTTTTGTATTTAATTCCGATGCAATTTCTGTGTTTCATTGTCAATAAGAAGATCATAAACATACAGTAAATCTGATGTGAAGCATCGGAATCTATAACTAGTGTCACAGGAATGGTTCAAAACATAGACATTAAGAAGAGTCAGTCTTATTGTACATAAGTCTGCATTGTGCCTTTTGTATTTAATTCCGATGCAATTTCTGTGTTTCATCGTCAATAAGAAGGTCAGAGTGTTACAGTAAACCTGAAGTGAAGCATCGGAATCTATAACTAGTGTCTCAGGATTGGTTCAAAACATAGACAGTTAGAAGGATCAGTCCTCTTGTACTTAAGTCGGGATTGTGCCTTTTGTATTTAATTCCGATGCAATTTCTGTGTTTCATCGTCAATAAGAAGATCATAGGGATACAGTAAACCTGAAGTGAAGCATCGGAATCTATAACTAGTGTCACAGGAATGGTTCAAAACATAGACAGTAAGAAGAGTTGTCTTCTTGTACTTAAGTCAGTATTGTGCCTTTTGTATTTAATTCCGATGCAAGTTCTGTGTTTCATCGTCAATAAGAAGGTCCAGGGGAGACAGTAAACCTGAAGTGAAGCATTGCAATCTATAACTAGTGTCACAGAAATGGTTCAAAACATAGACGGTAAAAAGAGGCAGCATTCGTGTACTTAAGTCGGCATTGTGCCTTTTCTATTTAATTCCGATGCAATCTCTGTGTTTCATCGTCAATTACAAGGTCCAAGGTATACAGTAAACCTGAAGTGAAGCATCGGAATCTATAACTAGTGACACAGGAATGGTTCAAACATAGTCAGTAAGAGGAGTCAGTCTTCTTGTACTTAAGTCGGCATTGTGCCTTTTGTATTTAATTCCGATGCAATTTCTGTGTTTCATCGTCAATAAGAAGGTCCAAGGGAAACAGTAAACCTGGAGTGAAGCACCGGAATCTATAACTAGTGTCACAGGAATGGTTGAAAAACATAGTCAGTAAGAAGCGTCAGTCTTCTTGTACTTAAGTCGGCATTGTTCCTTTTCTATTTAATTCTGATGATTTCTGTGTTTCATCGTCAATAAGAAGGTCCAAGGGATACAGTAAGCCTGAAGTGAAGCATCGGAATCTATAACTAGTGTCACAGGAATGGTTCAAAACATAGACTGTAAGAAGAGTCAGTCTTCTTGTACTTAAGTCAGCATTGTGCCTTTTGTATTTAATTCCGATGCAATTTCTGTGGTTCATTGTCATTAAGAAGATCATAGGGATACAGTAAACCTGATGTGAAGCATCGGAATCTATAACTAGTGTCACAGGAATGGTTCAAAACATAGACAGTAAGAAGAGTCAGTCTTCTTGTACTTAAGTCGGTATTGTGCCCTTTGTATTTAATTACGATGCAATTTCTGTGTTTCATCGTCAATAAGAAGGTCCAAGGGAGACAGTAAACCTGAAGTGAAGTATCGCAATCTGTAACTAGTGTCACAGAAATGGTTCAAAACATAGACAGTAAAAAGAGGCAGCCTTCTTGTACTTAAGTCGGCATTGTGCCTTTTCTATTTCATTCCGATGCAATAACTGTGTTTCATCGTCGATAAGAAGGTCCAAGGGATACAGTAAACCTGAAGTGAAGCATCGGAATCTATAACTAGTGTCATAGGAATGGTTCAAAATCATAGTCAGTAAGAAGCGTCAGTCTTCTTCTACTTAAGTAGGCATTGTTCCTTTTCTATTTAATTCTGATGCAATTTCTGTGTTTCTTCGTCAATAAGAAGGTCCAAGGGATACAGTAAGCCTGAAGTGAAGCATCGGAATCTATAACTAGTGTCACAGGAATGGTTCAAAACATAGACTGTAAGAAGAGTCAGTCTTCTTGTACTTAAGTCAGCATTGTGCCTTTTGTATTTAATTCCGATGCAATTTCTGTGTTTCATTGTCATTAAGAAGATCATAGGGATACAGTAAACCTGATGTGAAGCATCGGAATCTATAACTAGTGTCACAGGAATGGTTCAAAACATAGACAGTAAGAAGAGTCAGTCTTCTTGTACTTAAGTCGGTATTGTGCCTTTTGTATTTAATTCCGATGCAATTTCTGTGTTTCATCGTCAATAAGAAGGTCCAAGGGAGACAGTAAACCTGAAGTGAAGCATCGCAATCTGTAACTAGTGTCACAGAAATGGTTCAAAACATAGACAGTAAAAAGAGGCAGCATTCTTGTACTTAAGTCGGCATTGTGCCTTTTCTATTTCATTCCGATGCAATATCTGTGTTTCATCGTCAATAAGAAGGTCCAAGGGATACAGTAAACCTGAAGTGAAGTATCGGAATCTATAACTAGTGTCACAGAAATGGTTCAAAAACATAGTCAGTAAGAAGCGTCAGTCTTCTTGTATTTAAGTCGGCGTTGTGCCTTTTCTATTTAATTCTGATGCAATTTCTGTGTTTCATCGTCAATAACAAGGTCCAAGGGAAACAGTAAACCTGGAGTGAAGCACCGGAATCTATAACTAGTGTCACAGGAATGGTTCAAAACATAGACTGTAAGAAGAGTCAGTCTTCTTGTACTTAAGTCAGCATTGTGCCTTTTGTATTTAATTCCGATGCAATTTCTGTGTTTCATTGTCAATAAGAAGATCATAGGGATACAGTAAATCTGATGTGAAGCATCGGAATCTATAACTAGTGTCACAGGAATGGTTCAAAACATAGACAGTAAGAAGAGTCAGTCTTATTGTACATAAGTCTGCATTGTGCCTTTTGTATTTAATTCCGATGCAATTTCTGTGTTTCATCGTCAATAAGAAGGTCAGAGTGTTACAGTAAACCTGAAGTGAAGCATCGGAATCTATAACTAGTGTCTCAGGAATGGTTCAAAACATAGACAGTTAGAAGGATCAGTCCTCTTGTACTTAAGTCGGGATTGTGCCTTTTGTATTTAATTCCGATGCAATTTCTGTGTTTCATCGTCAATAAGAAGATCATAGGGATACAGTAAACCTGAAGTGAAGCATCGGAATCTATAACTAGTGTCACAGGAATGGTTCAAAACATAGACAGTAAGAAGAGTCAGTCTTCTTGTACTTAAGTCAGTATTGTGCCTTTTGTATTTAATTCCGATGCAAGTTCTGTGTTTCATCGTCAATAAGAAGGTCCAGGGGAGACAGTAAACCTGAAGTGAAGCATTGCAATCTATAACTAGTGTCACAGAAATGGTTCAAAACATAGACGGTAAAAAGAGGCAGCATTCGTGTACTTAAGTCGGCATTGTGCCTTTTCTATTTAATTCCGATGCAATCTCTGTGTTTCATCGTCAATTACAAGGTCCAAGGTATACAGTAAACCTGAAGTGAAGCATCGGAATCTATAACTAGTGACACAGGAATGGTTCAAACATAGTCAGTAAGAGGAGTCAGTCTTCTTGTACTTAAGTCGGCATTGTGCATTTTGTATTTAATTCCGATGCAATTTCTGTGTTTCATCGTCAATAAGAAGGTCCAAGGGAAACAGTAAACCTGGAGTGAAGCACCGGAATCTATAACTAGTGTCACAGGAATGGTTGAAAAACATAGTCAGTAAGAAGCGTCAGTCTTCTTGTACTTAAGTCGGCATTGTTCCTTTTCTATTTAATTCTGATGATTTCTGTGTTTCATCGTCAATAAGAAGGTCCAAGGGATACAGTAAGCCTGAAGTGAAGCATCGGAATCTATAACTAGTGTCACAGGAATGGTTCAAAACATAGACTGTAAGAAGAGTCAGTCTTCTTGTACTTAAGTCAGCATTGTGCCTTTTGTATTTAATTCCGATGCAATTTCTGTGGTTCATTGTCATTAAGAAGATCATAGGGATACAGTAAACCTGATGTGAAGCATCGGAATCTATAACTAGTGTCACAGGAATGGTTCAAAACATAGACAGTAAGAAGAGTCAGTCTTCTTGTACTTAAGTCGGTATTGTGCCTTTTGTATTTAATTACGATGCAATTTCTGTGTTTCATCGTCAATAAGAAGGTCCAAGGGAGACAGTAAACCTGAAGTGAAGTATCGCAATCTGTAACTAGTGTCACAGAAATGGTTCAAAACATAGACAGTAAAAAGAGGCAGCCTTCTTGTACTTAAGTCGGCATTGTGCCTTTTCTATTTCATTCCGATGCAATAACTGTGTTTCATCGTCGATAAGAAGGTCCAAGGGATACAGTAAACCTGAAGTGAAGCATCGGAATCTATAACTAGTGTCATAGGAATGGTTCAAAATCATAGTCAGTAAGAAGCGTCAGTCTTCTTCTACTTAAGTAGGCATTGTTCCTTTTCTATTTAATTCTGATGCAATTTCTGTGTTTCTTCGTCAATAAGAAGGTCCAAGGGATACAGTAAGCCTGAAGTGAAGCATCGGAATCTATAACTAGTGTCACAGGAATGGTTCAAAACATAGACTGTAAGAAGAGTCAGTCTTCTTGTACTTAAGTCAGCATTGTGCCTTTTGTATTTAATTCCGATGCAATTTCTGTGTTTCATTGTCATTAAGAAGATCATAGGGATACAGTAAACCTGATGTGAAGCATCGGAATCTATAACTAGTGTCACAGGAATGGTTCAAAACATAGACAGTAAGAAGAGTCAGTCTTCTTGTACTTAAGTCGGTATTGTGCCTTTTGTATTTAATTCCGATGCAATTTCTGTGTTTCATCGTCAATAAGAAGGTCCAAGGGAGACAGTAAACCTGAAGTGAAGCATCGCAATCTGTAACTAGTGTCACAGAAATGGTTCAAAACATAGACAGTAAAAAGAGGCAGCATTCTTGTACTTAAGTCGGCATTGTGCCTTTTCTATTTCATTCCGATGCAATATCTGTGTTTCATCGTCAATAAGAAGGTCCAAGGGATACAGTAAACCTGAAGTGAAGTATCGGAATCTATAACTAGTGTCACAGAAATGGTTCAAAAACATAGTCAGTAAGAAGCGTCAGTCTTCTTGTATTTAAGTCGGCGTTGTGCCTTTTCTATTTAATTCTGATGCAATTTCTGTGTTTCATCGTCAATAACAAGGTCCAAGGGAAACAGTAAACCTGGAGTGAAGCACCGGAATCTATAACTAGTGTCACAGGAATGGTTCAAAACATAGACTGTAAGAAGAGTCAGTCTTCTTGTACTTAAGTCAGCATTGTGCCTTTTGTATTTAATTCCGATGCAATTTCTGTGTTTCATTGTCAATAAGAAGATCATAGGGATACAGTAAATCTGATGTGAAGCATCGGAATCTATAACTAGTGTCACAGGAATGGTTCAAAACATAGACAGTAAGAAGAGTCAGTCTTATTGTACATAAGTCTGCATTGTGCCTTTTGTATTTAATTCCGATGCAATTTCTGTGTTTCATCGTCAATAAGAAGGTCAGAGTGTTACAGTAAACCTGAAGTGAAGCATCGGAATCTATAACTAGTGTCTCAGGAAGGGTTCAAAACATAGACAGTAAGAAGGATCAGTCCTCTTGTACTTAAGTCGGGATTGTGCCTTTTGTATTTAATTCCGATGCAATTTCTATGTTTCATCGTCAATAAGAAGATCATAGGGATACAGTAAACCTGAAGTGAAGCATCGGAATCTATAACTAGTGTCACAGGAATGGTTCAAAACATAGACAGTAAGAAGAGTCAGTCTTCTTGTACTTAAGTCGGTATTGTGCCTTTTGTATTTAATTCCGATGCAAGTTCTGTGTTTCATCGTCAATAAGAAGGTCCAGGGGAGACAGTAAACCTGAAGTGAAGCATCGCAATCTATAACTAGTGTCACAGAAATGGTTCAAAACATAGACAGTAAAAAGAGGCAGCATTCGTGTACTTAAGTCGGCATTGTGCCTTTTCTATTTAATTCCGATGCAATCTCTGTGTTTCATCGTCAATTACAAGGTCCAAGGTATACAGTAAACCTGAAGTGAAGCATCGGAATCTATAACTAGTGACACAGGAATGGTTCAAACATAGTCAGTAAGAAGAGTCAGTCTTCTTGTACTTAAGTCGGCATTGTGCCTTTTGTATTTAATTCCGATGCAATTTCTGTGTTTCATCGTCAATTAGAAGGTCCAAGGGAAACAGTAAACCTGGAGTGAAGCACCGGAATCTATAACTAGTGTCACAGGAATGGTTGAAAAACATAGTCTGTAAGAAGCGTCAGTCTTCTTGTACTTAAGTCGGCATTGTTCCTTTTCTATTTAATTCTGATGCAATTTCTGTCTTTCATCGTCAATAAGAAGGTCCAAGGGATACAGTAAGCCTGAAGTGAAGCATCGGAATCTATAACTAGTGTCACAGGAATGGTTCAAAACATAGACTGTAAGAAGAGTCAGTCTTCTTGTACTTAAGTCAGCATTGTGCCTTTTGTATTTAATTCCGATGCAATTTCTGTGGTTCATTGTCATTAAGAAGATCATAGGGATACAGTAAACCTGATGTGAAGCATCGGAATCTATAACTAGTGTCACAGGAATGGTTCAAAACATAGACAGTAAGAAGAGTCAGTCTTCTTGTACTTAAGTCGGTATTGTGCCTTTTGTATTTAATTACGATGCAATTTCTGTGTTTCATCGTCAATAAGAAGGTCCAAGGGAGACAGTAAACCTGAAGTGAAGTATCGCAATCTGTAACTAGTGTCACAGAAATGGTTCAAAACATAGACAGTAAAAAGAGGCAGCCTTCTTGTACTTAAGTCGGCATTGTGCCTTTTCTATTTCATTCCGATGCAATAACTGTGTTTCATCGTCAATAAGAAGGTCCAAGGGATACAGTAAACCTGAAGTGAAGCATCGGAATCTATAACTAGTGTCACAGGAATGGTTCAAAATCAGAGTCAGTAAGAAGCGTCAGTCTTCTTGTACTTAAGTCGGCATTGTGCCTTTTCTATTTAATTCTGATGCAATTTCTGTGTTTCATCGTCAATAAGAAGGTCCAAGGGAAACAGTAAACCTGGAGTGAAGCACCGGAATCTATAACTAGTGTCATAGGAATGGTTCAAAACATTGACAGTAGGAAGAGTCAGTCCTCTTGTACTTAAGTCGGCATAGTGCCTTTTGTATTTATCTCCGATGCAATTTCTGTGTTTCATCGTCAATAAGAAGGTCAGAGGGATACAGTAAACCTGGAGTGAAGCACCGGAATCTATAACTAGTGTCACAGGAATAGTTCAAAATATAGACAGTAAGAAGAGTTAGTCTTCTTGTACTTAAGTCGGCATTGTGCCTTTTGTATTTAATTCCGATGCAATTTCTGTGTTTCATCGTCAATAAGAAGGTCAGAGGGATACAGTAAACCTGGAGTGAAGCACCGGAATCTTTAACTAGTGTCATAGGAATGGTTCACAACATTGACAGTAGGAAGAGTCAGTCCTCTTGTACTTAAGTCGGCATTGTGCCTTTTCAATTTAATTCCGATGCAATTTCTGTGTTTCATTGTCAATAAGAAGGTCCAAGGGATACAGTAAACCTGGAGTGAAGCATCGGAATCTATAACTAGTGTCACAGGAATAGTTCAAAATATAGACAGTAAGAAGAGTTAGTCTTCTTGTACTTAAGTCGGCATTGTGCCTTTTGTATTTAATTCGGATGCAATTTCTGTGTTTCATCGTCAATACGAAGGTCAGAGGGATACAGTAAACCTGAAGTGAAGCATCGGAATCTATAGCTAGTGTCACAGGAATGGTTCAAAACATTGTCAGTAAGAAGAGTTAGCCTCCTTGTCCTTAAGTCGGCATTGTGCTTTTTGTATTTAATTCCGATGCAATTTCTGTGTTTCATCGTCAATAAAAAGGTCCAAGGGATACAGTAAACCTGGAGTGAAAAATCGGAATGTGTAACTAGTGTCACAGGAATGGTTCAAAGCATAGACTGTAAGAGGAGTCAGTCTTCTTGTACTTAAGTCGGCATTGTGCCTTTTGTATGTAATTCCGATGCAATTTCTGTGTTTCATCGTCACGAAGAAGGTCCAAGGGATACAGTAAACCTGAAGTGAAGCATCGGAATCTATAACTAGTGTCACAGGAATGGTTCAAAGCATAGTCAGTAGAAAGAGTCGGTCTTCATGTACTTAAATCGGCATTGTGCCTTTTGTATTTAATTCCGATGCAAATGCTGTGTTTCATCGTCAATAAGAAGGTCAGAGGGATACAGGAAACCTGAAGTGAAGCATCGCAATCTATAACTACTGTCACAGGAGTGTTTCAAAACATAGTCTGTAAGAAGAGTCAGTCTTCTTGTACTTAAGTCTGCATTGTGGGTTTTATATTTAACTCCGATGCAATTTCTGTGTTTCATCATCAATAAGAAGGTCAGAGGGTTACAGTAAAACTGAAGTGAAGCATCGGAATCTATAACTAGTGTCTCAGGAATGGTTCAAAACATAGACGTTAAGAAGGATCTGTCCTCTTGTACTTAAGTCGGCTTTGTGCCTTTTGTATTTAATTCCGATGCAATTTGTGTGTTTCATCGTCAATAAGAAGATCAGAGGGATACAGTAAACCTGAAGTGAAGCATCGGAATCTATAACTAGTGTCACAGGAATGGTTCAATATAAAGGCAGTAAGAAAAGTCAGTCGTCTTGTACTTAAGTCGGCATTGTGTCTTTACTATTTAATGCCGATGCAATTTCTGTGTTTCATCGTCAATAAGAAGGTCAGAGGGATACAGTAAACCAGAAGTAAAGCATCCGAATCCATAACTAGTGTCACAGGAATGGTTCAAAACATAGTCAGTAAAAAGAGTCAGTCTTCTTGTCCTTAAGTCGGCATTGTGCCTTTTGTACTTAATTCCGATGCAATTCTGTGTTTCATCGTCAATAAGAAGGTCAGAGGGGTACAGTAAACCTGAAGTGAAGCATCAAAATCTATAACCAGTGTCACAGGAATGGTTCAAAACATAGTCAGTAAGAAGAGTCAGTCTATTTGTACTTAAGTCGGCATTGTGCCTTTTGTGTTTAATTCCGATGCAATTTCTGTGTTTCATCGTCAATAAGAAGGTCCACGGGATACAGTAAGCCTGAAGTGAAGCATCGGAATCTATAACTAGTGTCACAGGAATGGTTCAAAACATAGACAGTAAGAAGAGTCAGTCTTCTTGTACTTAAGTCGGCATTGTGCCTTTTGTATTTAATTCCGATGCAATTTCTGTGATTCATCGTCAATAAGAAGATCAGAGAGATACAGTAAACCTGAAGTGAAGCATCGGAATCTATAACTAGTGTCACAGGAATGGTTCAAAACATAGACAGTAAGAAGAGTCAGTCTTCTTGTACTTAAGTCGGTATTGTGCCTTTTGTATTTAATTCCGATGCAATTTCTGTGTTTCATCGTCAATAAGAAGGTCCAAGGGAGACAGTAAACCTGAAGTGGAGCATCGGAATCTATAACTAGTGTCACAGAAATGGTTCAAAACATAGAGAGTAAGAAGAGTCAGTCTTCTTGTACTTAAGTCGTCATTGTGCCTTTTCTATTTAATTCCGATGCAATTTCTGTATTTCATCGTCAATTAGAAAGTCCAAGGTATACAGTAAACCTGAAGTGAAGCATCGGAATCTATAACTAGTGACACAGGAATGGTTCAAGACATAGTCAGTAAGAAACGTCAGTCTTCGTGTACTTAAGTCGGCATTTTGCCCTTTGTATTTAATTCCGATGCAATTTCTGTGTTTCATCGTCAATAAGAAGGTCCAAGGGACACAGTAACCTTGAAGTGAAGCATCGGAATCTGTGACTAGTGTCACCGGAATGGTTCAAAACATATTCAGTAAGAAGAGTCAGTCTTCTTGTACTTAAGTCGGCATTGTGCCTTTTGTATTTAATTCCGATGCAATTTCTGTGTTTCATCGTCATTAAGAAGGACCAAGGGATACAGTAAACCTGGAGTGGAGAATCGGAATGTGTAACTACTGTCACATGAATGGTTCAAAGCATAGACAGTAAGTAGAGTCAGTCTTCGTGTACTTAAGTCGGCATTTTGACCTATGTATTTAATTGCGATGCAATTTCTGTGTTTCATCGTCAATAAGAAGGTCCAAGGGATACAGTAACCCTGAAGTGAAGCATCGGAATCTATGACTAGTTTCACCGGAATTGTTCAAAACATAGTCAGTAAGAAGAGTCAGTCTTCTTGTACTTAAGTCGGCATTGTGCTTTTGTATTTAATTCCGATGCAAGTTCTGTGTTTCATCGTCAATAAGAAGGACCAAGGGATACAGTAAACCTGGAGTGAAGAATCGGAATGTGTAACTACTGTCACAGGAATGGTTCAAAGCATAGACAGTAAGAAGAGTCAGTCTTCTTGTACTTAAGTCGGCATTGTGCCTTTTGTATTTAATCCCGATGCACTTTCTGTGTTTCATCGTCAATAAGCAGGTCCAAGGGATACAGTAAACCTGAAGTGAAGCATCGGAATCTATAACTAGTGTCACAGGAATGGTTCAAAACATAAATAGTAAAAAGAGGCAGACTTCTTGTACTTAAGTCGGCATTGTGCCTTTTCTAATTAATACCGATGCAATCTCTGTGTTTCATCGTCAATTATAAGGTCCAAGGTATACAATAAACCTGAAGTGAAGCATCGGAATCTATAACTAGTGACACAGGAATGTTTCAAACATACTCAGTAAGAAGAGTCAGTCTTCTTGTACTTAAGTCGCATTGTGCCTTTTGTATTTAATTCCGATGCAATTTCTGTGTTTCATCGTCAATATGA
This sequence comes from Schistocerca serialis cubense, assembly GCF_023864345.2. Taxonomy (NCBI): domain Eukaryota; kingdom Metazoa; phylum Arthropoda; class Insecta; order Orthoptera; family Acrididae; genus Schistocerca; species Schistocerca serialis. The sequence goes on along the minus strand of NW_026047584.1, from coordinate 12,893,818 downwards.
AGGTTTAAGGGATACAGTAAACCTGAAGTGAAGCATCGGAATCTATAACTAGTGTCACGAGAATGGTTCAAAACATAGTCAGTAAGAAGATTCACTCTTCCTGTACTTAAGTCGGCATTGTGCCCTTTCTATTTCATTCCGATGCAATATCTGTGTTTCATCGTCAATAAGAAGGTCCAAGGGAAACAGTAAACGTGGAGTGAAGCATCGGAATCTATAACTAGTGTCACAGGAATGGTTCAAAAACATAGTCAGTAAGAAGCGTCAGTCTTCTTGTACTTAAGTCGGCATTGTGCCTTTTCTATTTAATTCCGATGCAATTTCTGTGTTTCATCGTTAATAAGAAGGTCCAAGGGATACAGTAAACCTGTAGTGAAACATCGGAATCTATAACTAGTGTCAATGGAATGGTTCAAAGCATAGACAGTAATAAGAGTCAGACTTCTTGTACTTAAGTCGGCATTGTGCCTTTTGTATTTAATTCCGATGCAATTTCTGTGTTTCATCGCCAATACGAAGGTCAGAGGGATACAGTAAACCTGAAGTGAAGCATCGGAATCTATAGCTAGTGTCACAGGAATGGTTCAAAACATTGTCAGGAAGAAGAGTTAGCCTTCTCGTCCTTAGGTCGGCATTGTGCTTTTTGTATTTACTTCCGATGCAATTTCTGTGTTTCATCGTCAATAAAAGGGTCCAAGGCATACAGTAAACCTGGAGTGAAGAATCGGAATGTGTAACTAGTGTCACAGGAATGGTTCAAAGCATAGACTGTAAGAGGAGTCAGTCTTCTTGTACTTAAGTCGGCATTGTGCGATTTGTATTTAATTCCGATACAATTTCTGTGTTTCATCGTCACGAAGAAGGTCCAAGGGATACAGTAAACCTGAAGTGAAGCACCGGAATCTATAACTAGTGTCACAGGAATGGTTCAAAACATAGTCAGTAGAAAGAGTCGGTCTTCATGTACTTAAATCGGCATTGTGCCTTTTGTATTTAATTCCGATGCAATTTCTGTGTTTCATCGTCAATAAGAAGGTCCAAGGGATACAGTAAACATGAAGTGAAGCATCGGAATCTATAACTAGTGTAACAGGAATGGTTCAAAACATAGACAGTAGGAAGAGTCTGTCTTCTTGTACTTAAGTCGGCATTGTGCCTTTTGTATTTAATTCCGATGCAAATGCTGTGTTTCATCGTCAATAAGAAGGTCAGAGGGATACAGCAAACCTGAAGTGAAGCATCGCAATCTATAACTACTGTCACAGGAATGTTTCAAAGCATAGTCTGTAAGAAGAGTCAGTCATCTTGTACTTAAGTCTGCATTGTGCCTTTTATATTTAACTCCGATGCAATTTCTGTGTTTCATCATCAATAAGAAGGTCAGAGGGTTACAGTAAACCTGAAGTGAAGCATCGGAATCTATAACTAGTGTCTCAGGAATGGATCAAAACATAGACGGCAAGAAGGATCAGTCCTCTTGTACTTAAGTCGGCTTTGTGCCTTTTGTATTTAATTCCGATGCAATTTCTGTGTTTCATCGTCAATAAGAAGATCAGAGGGATACAGTAAACCTGAAGTGAAGCATCGGAATCAATAACAAGTGTCACAGGAATGGTTCAATACATAGACAGTAAGAAAAGTCAGTCGTCTTGTACTTAAGTCGGCATTGTGTCTTTACTATTTAATTCCGATGCAATTTCTGTGTTTCATCGTCAATAAGAAGGTCAGAGGGATACAGTAAACCAGAAGTAAAGCATCCGAATCCATAACTAGTGTCACAGGAATGGTTCAAAACATAGTCAGTAAAAAGAGTCAGTCTTCTTATCCTTAAGTCGGCATTGTGCATTTTGTATTTAATTCCGATGCAATTTCTGTGTTTCATCGTCAATAAGAAGGTCAGAGGGGTACAGTAAACCTGAAGTGAAGCATCAGAATCTATAACCAGTGTCACAGGAATGGTTCAAAACATAGTCAGTAAGAAGAGTCAGTCTATTTGTACTTAAGTCAGCATTGTGCCTTTTGTGTTTAATTCCGATGCAATTTCTGTGTTTCATCGTCAATAAGAAGGTCCAAGGGATACAGTAAGCCTGAAGTGAAGCATCGGATTCTATAACTAGTGTAACAGGAATGGTTCAAAGCATAGACAGTAAGAAGAGTCAGTCTTCTTGTACTTAAGTCGGCATTGTGCCTTTTGTATTTAATCCCGATGCACTTTCTGTGTTTCATCGTCAATAAGCAGGTCCAAGGGATTCAGTAAACCTGAAGTGAAGCATCGGAATCTATAACTAGTGTCACAGGAATGGTTCAAAACATAAATAGTAAAAAGAGGCAGACTTCTTGTACTTAAGTCGGCATTGTGCCTTTTCTAATTAATACCGATGAAATCTCTGTGTTTCATCGTCAATTATAAGGTCCAAGGTATACAGTAAACCTGAAGTGAAGCATCGGAATCTATAACTAGTGACACAGGAATGTTTCAAACATACTCATTAAGAAGAGTCAGTCTTCTTGTACTTAAGTCGCATTGTGCCTTTTGTATTTAATTCCGATGCAATTTCTGTGTTTCAACCTCAATATGAAGGTTTAAGGGATACAGTAAACCTGAAGTGAAGCATCGGAATCTATAACTAGTGTCACGAGAATGGTTCAAAACATAGTCAGTAAGAAGATTCACTCTTCCTGTACTTAAGTCGGCATTGTGCCCTTTCTATTTCATTCCGATGCAATATCTGTGTTTCATCGTCAATAAGAAGGTCCAAGGGAAACAGTAAACGTGGAGTGAAGCATCGGAATCTATAACTAGTGTCACAGGAATGGTTCAAAAACATAGTCAGTAAGAAGCGTCAGTCTTCTTGTACTTAAGTCGGCATTGTGCCTTTTCTATTTAATTCTGATGCAATTTCTGTGTTTCATCGTCAATAAGAAGGTCCAAGGGAAACAGTAAACCTGGAGTGAAGCACCGGAATCTATAACTAGTGTCACAGGAATGGTTCAAAACATTGACAGTAGGAAGAGTCAGTCCTCTTGTACTTAAGTCGGCATTGTGCCTATTCTATTTAATTCCGATGCAATTTCTGTGTTTCATCGTTAATAAGAAGGTCCAAGGGATACAGTAAACCTGTAGTGAAACATCGGAATCTATAACTAGTGTCAATGGAATGGTTCAAAGCATAGACAGTAATAAGAGTCAGACTTCTTGTACTTAAGTCGGCATTGTGCCTTTTGTATTTAATTCCGATGATATTTCTGTGTTTCATCGCCAATACGAAGGTCAGAGGGATACAGTAAACCTGAAGTGAAGCATCGGAATCTATAGCTAGTGTCACAGGAATGGTTCAAAACATTGTCAGTAAGAAGAGTTAGCCTTCTCGTCCTTAGGTCGGCATTGTGCTTTTTGTATTTAATTCCGATGCAATTTCTGTGTTTCATCGTCAATAAAAGGGTCCAAGGCATACAGTAAACCTGGAGTGAAGAATCGGAATGTGTAACTAGTGTCACAGGAATGGTTCAAAGCATAGACTGTAAGAGGAGTCAGTCTTCTTGTACTTAAGTCGGCATTGTGCGATTTGTATTTAATTCCGATACAATTTCTGTGTTTCATCGTCACGAAGAAGGTCCAAGGGATACAGTAAACCTGAAGTGAAGCATCGGAATCTATAACTAGTGTCACAGGAATGGTTCAAAACATAGTCAGTAGAAAGAGTCGGTCTTCATGTACTTAAATCGGCATTGTGCCTTTTGTATTTAATTCCGATGCAATTTCTGTGTTTCATCGTCAATAAGAAGGTCCAAGGGATACAGTAAACATGAAGTGAAGCATCGGAATCTATAACTAGTGTAACAGGAATGGTTCAAAACATAGACAGTAGGAAGAGTCTGTCTTCTTGTACTTAAGTCGGCATTGTGCCTTTTGTATTTAATTCCGATGCAAATGCTGTGTTTCATCGTCAATAAGAAGGTCAGAGGGATACAGCAAACCTGAAGTGAAGCATCGCAATCTATAACTACTGTCACAGGAATGTTTCAAAGCATAGTCTGTAAGAAGAGTCAGTCATCTTGTATTTAAGTCTGCTTTTTGTGACTTTTATATTTAACTCCGATGCAATTTCTGTGTTTCATCATCAATAAGAAGGTCAGAGGGTTACAGTAAACCTGAAGTGAAGCATCGGAATCTATAACTAGTGTCTCAGGAATGGATCAAAACATAGACGGCAAGAAGGATCAGTCCTCTTGTACTTAAGTCGGCTTTGTGCCTTTTGTATTTAATTCCGATGCAATTTCTGTGTTTCATCGTCAATAAGAAGATCAGAGGGATACAGTAAACCTGAAGTGAAGCATCGGAATCAATAACAAGTGTCACAGGAATGGTTCAATACATAGACAGTAATAAAAGTCAGTCGGCTTGTACTTAAGTCGGCATTGTGTCTTTACTATTTAATTCCGATGCAATTTCTGTGTTTCATCGTCAATAAGAAGGTCAGAGGGATACAGTAAACCAGAAGTAAAGCATCCGAATCCATAACTAGTGTCACAGGAATGGTTCAAAACATAGTCAGTAAAAAGAGTCAGTCTTCTTATCCTTAAGTCGGCATTGTGACTTTTGTATTTAATTCCGATGCAATTTCTGTGTTTCATCGTCAATAAGAAGGTCAGAGGGGTACAGTAAACCTGAAGTGAAGCATCAGAATCTATAACCAGTGTCACAGGAATGGTTCAAAACATAGTCAGTAAGAAGAGTCAGTCTATTTGTACTTAAGTCAGCATTGTGCCTTTTGTGTTTAATTCCGATGCAATTTCTGTGTTTCATCGTCAATAAGAAGGTCCAAGGGATACAGTAAGCCTGAAGTGAAGCATCGGAATCTATAACTAGTGTAACAGGAATGGTTCAAAGCATAGACAGTAAGAAGAGTCAGTCTTCTTGTACTTAAGTCGGCATTGTGCCTTTTGTATTTAATTCCGATGCAATTTCTGTGATTCATCGTCAATAAGAAGATCAGAGGGATACAGTAAACCTGAAGTGAAGAGTCGGAATCTATAACTAGTGTCACAGGAATGGTTCAAAACATAGACAGTAAGAAGAGTCAGTCTTCTTGTACTTATGTCGGTATTGTGCCTTTTGTATTTAATTCCGATGCAATTTCTGTGTTTCATCGTCAATAAGAAGGTCCAAGGGATACAGTAAACCTGAAGTGAAGCATCGGAATCTATAACTAGTGTAACAGGAATGGTTCAAAACATAGACAGTACGAAGAGTCTGTCTTCTTGTACTTAAGTCGGCATTGTGCCTTTTGTACTTAATTCCGATGCAAATGCTGTGTTTCATCGTCAATAAGAAGGTCAGAGGGATACAGCAAACCTGAAGTGAAGCATCGCAATCTATAACTACTGTCACAGGAATATTTCAAAACATAGTCTGTAAGAAGAGTCAGTCTTCTTGTACTTAAGTCTGCATTGTGCCATTTATATTTAACTCCGATGCAATTTCTGTGTTTCATCATCAATAAGAAGGTCAGAGGGTTACAGTAAACCTGAAGTGAAGCATCGGAATCTATAACTAGTGTCTCAGGAATGGTTCAAAACATAGACGGTAAGAAGGATCAGTCCTCTTGTACTTAAGTCGGCTTTGTGCCTTTTGTTTTTAATTCCGATGCAATTTCTGTGTTTCATCGTCAATAAGAAGATCAGAGGGATACAGTAAACCTGAAGTGAAGCATCGGAATCTATAACTAGTGTCACAGGAATGCTTCAAAACATAGACAGTAAGAAAAGTCAGTCGTCTTGTACTTAAGTCGGCATTGTGTCTATACTATTTAATTCCGATGCAATTTCTGTGTTTCATCGTCAATAGGAAGATCAGAGGGATACAGTAAATCTGAAGTGAAGGATCGGAATCTGTAACTAGTGTCACAGGAATGGTTCAAAAGATAGACAGTAAGAAAAGTCAGTCGTCTTGTACTTAAGTCGGCATTGTGCCTTTACTATTTTATTCCAATGCAATTTCTGTGTTTAATCGTCAATAAGAAGGTCAGAGGGATACAGTAAACCTGAAGTGAAGCATCGGAATCTATAACTAGTGTCACAGGAATGGTTCAAATCATAGTCAGTAAGAAGAGTCAGCCTTTTTGTACTTAAGTCGGCATTGTGCCTCTTGTGTTTAATTCCGATGCAATTTCTGTGTTTCATCGTCAATAAGAAGATCAGAGGGATACAGTAAACCTGAAGTGAAGCATCGGAATCTATAACTAGTGTCACAGAAATGGTTCAAAACATAGACAGTAAGAAGGGTCAGTCTTCTTGTACTTAAGTCGGCATTGTGCCTTTTCTATTTAATTCCGATGCATTTTCTTTGTTTCATCGTCAATTAGAAAGTCCAAGGTATACAGTATACCAGAAGTGAAGCATCGGAATCTATAACTAGTGACACAGGAATGGTTCAAAACATAGTCAGTAAGAGGAGTCAGTCTTCTTGTACTTAAGTCGGCATTGTGAATTTTGTATTTAATTCCGATGCAATTTCTGTGTTTCATCGTCAATATGAAGGTCAGAGGGATACAGCAAACCTGAAGTGAAGCATCGGAATCTATAACTAGTGTCACAGGAATGGTTGAAAAACATAGTCAGTAAGAAGCGTCAGTCTTCTTGTACTTAAGTCGGGATTGTGCCTTTTCTATTTAATTCTGATGCAATTTCTGTGTTTCATCGTCAATAAGGAGGTCCAAGGGAAACAGGAAACCTGGAGTGAAGCACCGGAATCTATAACTAGTGTCACAGGAATGGTTCAAAACATTGGCAGTAGGAAGAGTCCGTCCTCTTGTACTTAAGTCGGCATTGTGCCTTTTCTATTTAATTCCGATGCAATTTCTGTGTTTCATCGTCAATAAGGAGGTCCAAGGGATACAGTAAACCTGGAGCGAAGCATCGGAATCTATAACTAGTGTCACAGGAATGGTTCAAAACATAGACAGTCAGAAGAGTCAGTCTTCTTGTCCTTAAGTCGGCATTGTGCCTTTTGTATTTCATTCCGATGCAATTTCTGTTTTTCATCGTCAATAAGAAGGTCCAAGGGATACAGTAAACCTGTGGTGAAGCATCGGAATCTATGACTAGTGTCACCGGAATGGTTCAAAACATAGTCAGTAAGAAGAGTCAGTACTCTTGTACTTAAGTCGGCAATGTGCCATTTCTATTTAATTCCGATGCAATTTCTGTGTTTCATCGTCAATAAGAAGGTCCAAGGGATACAGTAAACCTGGAGTGAAGCATCGGAATCTATAACTAGTGTCAATGGAATGGTTCAAAGAATAGACAGTAAGAAGAGTCAGTCTTCTTGTACTGAAGACCGCATTGTGCCTTTTGTATTTAATTCCGATGCAATTTCTGTGTTTCATCGTCAATAAGAAGGTCAGAGGGATACAGCAAACCTGAAGTGAAGCATCGCAATCTATAACCAGTGTCACAGGAATGGTTCAAAACATAGTCTGTAAGAAGAGTCAGTCTTCTTGTACTTAAGTCTGCATTGTGCCTTTTGTATTTAATTCCGATGCAATTTCTCTGTTTGATCATCAATAAGAAGGTCTGAGGGACACAGTAAACCTGAAGTGAAGCATCGGAATCAATAGCTAGTGCCACACGAATGGTTCAAATTATTGTCAGTAAGAAGAGTTAGTCTTATTGTCCTTAAGTCGGCATTGTGCCTTTTGTATTTAATTCCGATGCAATTTCTGTGTTTCATCGTCAATAAGAAGGTAAGAGCGATAATGTAAACCTGAAGTGAAGCATCGGAATCTATAACTAGTGTCACAGGAATGGTTCAAAACATAGACAGTAGGAAGAGTCAGTCTTCTTGTACTTAAGTCGGCGTTCTGCCTTTTGTATTTAATTCCGATGCAAATTCTGTGTTTCATCGTCAATAAGAAGGTCAGAGGGATACAGCAAACCTGAAGTGAAGCATCGCAATCTATAACCAGTGTCACAGGAATGGTTCAAAACATAGTCTGTAAGAAGAGTCAGTCTTCTTGTACTTAAGTCTGCATTGTGCCTTTTGTATTTAATTCCGATGCAATTTCTCTGTTTGATCATCAATAAGAAGGTCTGAGGGACACAGTAAACCTGAAGTGAAGCATCGGAATCAATAGCTAGTGCCACACGAATGGTTCAAATTATTGTCAGTAAGAAGAGTTAGTCTTATTGTCCTTAAGTCGGCATTGTGCCTTTTGTATTTAATTCCGATGCAATTTCTGTGTTTCATCGTCAATAAGAAGGTAAGAGCGATAATGTAAACCTGAAGTGAAGCATCGGAATCTATAACTAGTGTCACAGGAATGGTTCAAAACATAGACAGTAGGAAGAGTCAGTCTTCTTGTACTTAAGTCGGCGTTCTGCCTTTTGTATTTAATTCCGATGCAAATTCTGTATTTCATCGTCAATAAGAAGGTCAGAGGGATACAGCAAACCTGAAGTGAAGCATCGCAATCTATAACCAGTGTCACAGGAATGGTTCAAAACATAGTCTGTAAGGAGAGTCAGTCTTCTTGTACTTAAGTCTGCATTGTGCCTTTTGTATTTAATTCCGATGCAATTTCTCTGTTTGATCATCAATAAGAAGGTCAGAGGGTTACAGTAAACCTGAAGTGAAGCATCGAAATCTATAACTAGGTTCTCAGGAATGGTTCAAAACATAGATAGTAAGATGGATCAGTCCTCTTGTACTTAAGTCGGCATTGTGCCTTTTGTATACAAATCCGATGCAATTTCTGTGTTTCATCGTCAATAAGAAAGTCCAAGGGATACAGTAAACCTGGAGTGAAGCATCAGAATCTATAACTAGTGTCACAGGAATGGTTCAAAACATAGACAGTAGGAAGAGTCAGTCTTCGTGTACTTAAGTCTGCATTGTGCCTTTTGTATTTAATTCCGATGCAAATTCTGTGTTTCATCGTCAATAAGAAGGTCAGAGGATTACAGTAAACCTGAAGTAAAGCATCGGAATCTATAACTAGTATCACAGGAATAGTTCAAATCATAGAGAGTAAGAAAAGTCAGTTGTCTTGTACATAAGTCGGCATTGTGCCTTTTCTATTTAATTCCGATGCAATTTCTGTGTTTCATCGTCAATAAGAAGGTCAGAGGGATACAGTGAGCCAGAAGTGAAGCATCCGAATCCATAACTAGTGTAACAGGAATGGTTCAAACATAGTCAGTAAAAAGAGTCTGTCTTCTTGTACTTAAGTCAGCATTGTGCCTTTTGTATTTAATCGCGATGCAATTTCTGTGTTTCATCGTCAATAAGAAGATCATAGGGATACAGTAAACCTGATGTGAAGCATCGGACTCTATAACTAGTGCCACAGGAATGGTTCAAAACATAGACAGTCAGGAGAGTCAGTCTTCTTGTATTTAAGTCGGTATTGTGCCTTTTGTATTTAGTTCCGATGCAATTTCTGTGTTTCATCGTCAATAAGAAGGTCCACGGGAGACAGTAAACCTGTAGTGATGCATCGCAATCTATAACTAGTGTCACAGAAATGGTTCAAAACATAGACAGTAAAAAGAGGCAGCCTTCTTGTACTTAAGTCGGCATTGTGCCTTTTCAATTTAATTCCGATGCAATCTCTGTGTTTCATCGTCAATTATAAGGTCTAAGGTATACAGTAAACCTGAAGTGAAGCATCGGAATCTATAACTAGTGACACAGGAATGGTTCAAACATAGTCAGTAAGAAGAGTCAGTCTTCTTGTACTTAAGTCGGCATTGTGCCTTTTGTATTTAAATCCGATGCAATTTCTGTGTTTCATCGTCAATAAGAAGGTCCAAGGGATACAGTAAACCTGGAGTGAAGCACCGGAATCTATAACTAGTGTCACAGGAATGGTTCAAAGCATAGACAATCAGAAGAGTCAGTCTTCTTGTACTTAAGTCGGCATTGTGCGTTTTGTATTTACTTCCGAAGCAATTTCTGTGTTTCAACATCAATAAGAAGGTCAGAGGGATACAGTAAACCTGAAGTGAAGCATCGGAATCTATAACTAGTGTCACAGGAATGGTTCAAATCATAGTCAGTAAGAAGAGTCAGCCTTTTTGTACTTAAGTCGGCATTGTGCCTCTTGTGTTTAATTCCGATGCAATTTCTGTGTTTCATCGTCAATAAGAAGATCAGAGGGATACAGTAAACCTGAAGTGAAGCATCGGATTCTATAACTAGTGTCACAGAAATGGTTCAAAACATAGACAGTAAGAAGGGTCAGTCTTCTTGTACTTAAGTCGGCATTGTGCCTTTTCTATTTAATTCCGATGCAATTTCTTTGTTTCATCGTCAATTAGAAAGTCCAAGGTATACAGTATACCAGAAGTGAAGCATCGGAATCTATAACTAGTGACACAGGAATGGTTCAAAACATAGTCAGTAAGAAGAGTCAGTCTTCTTGTACTTAAGTCGGCATTGTGAATTTTGTATTTAATTCCGATGCAATTTCTGTGTTTCATCGTCAATAAGAAGGTCAGAGGGATACAGCAAACCTGAAGTGAAGCATCGGAATCTATAACTAGTGACACAGGAATGGTTCAAACATAGTCAGTAAGAAGAGTCAGTCTTCTTGTACTTAAGTCGGCATTGTGCCTTTTGTATTTAATTCCGATGCAATTTCTGTGTTTCATCGTCAATAAGAAGGTCCAAGGGATACAGTAAACCTGGAGTGAAGCACCGGAATCTATAACTAGTGTCACAGGAATGGTTGAAAAACATAGTCAGTAAGAAGCGTCAGTCTTCTTGTACTTAAGTCGGGATTGTGCCTTTTCTATTTAATTCTGATGCAATTTCTGTGTTTCATCGTCAATAAGAAGGTCCAAGGGAAACAGTAAACCTGGAGTGAAGCACCGGAATCTATAACTAGTGTCACAGGAATGGTTCAAAACATTGACAGTAGGAAGAGTCCGTCCTCTTGTACTTAAGTCGGCATTGTGCCTTTTCTATTTAATTCCGATGCAATTTCTGTGTTTCATCGTCAATAAGGAGGTCCAAGGGATACAGTAAACCTGGAGCGAAGCATCGGAATCTATAACTAGTGTCACAGGAATGGTTCAAAACATAGACAGTCAGAAGAGTCAGTCTTCTTGTCCTTAAGTCGGCATTGTGCCTTTTGTATTTCATTCCGATGCAATTTCTGTTTTTCATCGTCAATAAGAAGGTCCAAGGGATACAGTAAACCTGTGGTGAAGCATCGGAATCTATGACTAGTGTCACCGGAATGGTTCAAAACATAGTCAGTAGGAAGAGTCAGTACTCTTGTACTTAAGTCGGCAATGTGCCTTTTCTATTTAATTCCGATGCAATTTCTGTGTTTCATCGTCAATAAGAAGGTCCAAGGGATACAGTAAACCTGGAGTGAAGCATCGGAATCTATAACTAGTGTCAATGGAATGGTTCAAAGCATAGACAGTAAGAAGAGTCAGTCTTCTTGTACTGAAGACCGCATTGTGCCTTTTGTATTTAATTCCGATGCAATTTCTGTGTTTCATCGTCAATAAGAAGGTCAGAGGGATACAGCAAACCTGAAGTGAAGCATCGCAATCTATAACCAGTGTCACAGGAATGGTTCAAAACATAGTCTGTAAGAAGAGTCAGTCTTCTTGTACTTAAGTCTGCATTGTGCCTTTTGTATTTAATTCCGATGCAATTTCTCTGTTTGATCATCAATAAGAAGGTCAGAGGGACACAGTAAACCTGAAGTGAAGCATCGGAATCAATAGCTAGTGCCACACGAATGTTTCAAATTATTGTCAGTAAGAAGAGTTAGTCTTATTGTCCTTAAGTCGGCATTGTGCCTTTTGTATTTGATTCCGATGCAATTTCTGTGTTTCATCGTCAATAAGAAGGTAAGAGCGATAATGTAAACCTGAAGTGAAGCATCGGAATCTATAACTAGTGTCACAGGAATGGTTCGAAACATAGACAGTAGGAAGAGTCAGTCTTCTTGTACTTAAGTCGACGTTCTGCCTTTTGTATTTAATTCCGATGCAAATTCTGTGTTTCATCGTCAATAAGAAGGTCAGAGGGATACAGCAAACCTGAAGTGAAGCATCGCAATCTATAACCAGTGTCACAGGAATGGTTCAAAACATAGTCTGTAAGGAGAGTCAGTCTTCTTGTACTTAAGTCTGCATTGTGCCTTTTGTATTTAATTCCGATGCAATTTCTCTGTTTGATCATCAATAAGAAGGTCAGAGGGTTACAGTAAACCTGAAGTGAAGCATCGAAATCTATAACTAGGTTCTCAGGAATGGTTCAAAACATAGACAGTAAGAAGGATCAGTCCTCTTGTACTTAAGTCGGCATTGTGCCTTTTGTATTCAAATCCGATGCAATTTCTGTGTTTCATCGTCAATAAGAAAGTCCAAGGGATACAGTAAACCTGGAGTGAAGCATCAGAATCTATAACTAGTGTCACAGGAATGGTTCAAAACATAGACAGTAGGAAGAGTCAGTCTTCTTGTACTTAGGTCGGCATTGTGCCTTTTGTATTTAATTCCGATTCAAATTCTGTGTTTCATCGTCAATAAGAAGGTCATAGGATTACAGTAAACCTGAAGTGAAGCGTCGGAATCTATAACTAGTGTCACAGGAATGGTTGAAAACATAGACAGTATGAAGGATCAGTCCTCTTGTACTTAAGTCGACATTGTGCCTTTTGTATTTAATTCCGATGCAATTTCTGTGTTTAATCGTCAATAAGAAGATCAGAGGGATACAGTAAACCTGAAGTAAAGCATCGGAATCTATAACTAGTATCACAGGAATAGTTCAAATCATAGAGAGTAAGAAAAGTCAGTCGTCTTGTACATAAGTCGGCATTGTGCCTTTTCTATTTAATTCCGATGCAATTTCTGTGTTTCATCGTCAATAAGAAGGTCAGAGGGATACAGTGAACCAGAAGTGAAGCATCCGAATCCATAACTAGTGTAACAGGAATGGTTCAAACATAGTCAGTAAGAAGAGTCAGTCTTCTTGTACTTAAGTCGGCATTGTGCCTTTTGTATTTAATTCCGATGCAATTTCTGTGTTTCATCGTCAATAAGAAGGACAGAGGGACACAGTAAACCTGAAGTGAAGCATCGGAATCTATAACTAGTGTCACAGGAATGGTTCAAAAACATAGTCAGTAAGAAGCGTCAGTCTTCTTGTACTTAAGTCGACATTGTGCCTTTTGTATTTAATTCCGATGCAATTTCTGTGTTTCATCGTCAATAAGAAGGTCCAAGGGATGCAGTAAACCTGAAGTGTAGCATCGAAATCTATAACTAGTGTCACAGGAATGGTTCAAAACATAGACCGTAGGAAGAGTCAGTCTTCTTGTACTTAAGTCGATATTGTGCCTTTTGTATTTAATTCGGATGCAATTTCTGTGTTTCATCGTCTATAGGAAGGTCAGAGGGATACAGTAAACCTGAAGTGAAGCATCGGAATCTATAACTAGTGTCACAGGAATGGTTCAAAAACATAGTCAGTAAGAAGCGTCAGTCTTCTTGTACTTAAGTCGGCATTGTGCCTTTTCTATTTAATTCCGATGCAATTTCTGTGTTTCATCGTCAATAAGAAGGTCCAAGGGAAACAGTAAACCTGGAGTGAAGCACCGGAATCTATAACTAGTGTGACAGGAATGGTTCAAAACATTGACTGTAGGAAGAGTCAGTCCTCTTGTACTTAAATCGGCATTGTGCCTTTTGTATTTAATTCCGATGATATTTCTGTGTTTCATCGTCAATAAGAAGGTCCAAGGGATACAGTAAACCTGGAGTGAAGCATCGGAATCTATAACTAGTGTCACGGGAATGGTTCAAAACATAGACAGTAAGAAGAGTTAGTCTTCTTGTACTTAAGTCGGCATTGTGCCTGTTCCATTTAATTCCGATGCAATTTCTGTGTTTCATCGTCAATAAGAAGGTAAGAGGGATAATGTAAACCTGAAGTGAAGCATCGGAATCTATAACTAGTGTCACAGGAATGGTTCAAAGCATAGACAGTCGGAAGAGTCAAACTTCTTGTACTTAAGTCGGCATTGTGCGTTTTGTATTTAATTCCGATGCAATTTCTGTGTTTCAACATCAATAAGAAGGTCAGAGGGATACAGTAAACCTGAAGTGAAGCATCGGAATCTATAACTAGTGTCACAGGAATGGTTGAAAACATAGACAGTATGAAGGATCAGTCCTCTTGTACTTAAGTCGGCATTGTGGCTTTTGTATTTAATTCCGATGCAATTTCTGGGCTTAATCGTCAATAAGAAGATCTGAGGGATACAGTAAACCTGAAGTAAAGCATCGGAATCTATAACTAGTATCACAGTAATAGTTCAAATCATAGACAGTAAGAAAAGTCAGTCGTCTTGTACATAAGTCGGCTTTGTGCCTTTTCTATTTAATTCCGATGCAATTTCTGTGTTTCATAGTCAATAAGAAGGTCAGAGGGATACAGTGAACCAGAAGTGAAGCATCCGAATCTATAACTAGTGTCACAGGAATGGTTCAAACATAGTCAGTAAAAAGAGTCAGTCTTCTTGTACTTAAGTCAGCATTGTGCCTTTTGTATTTAATCCCGATGCAATTTCTGTGTTTCATCGTCAATAAGAAGGTCATAGGGATACAGTAAACTTGATGTGAGGCATCGGAATCTATAACTAGTGCCTCAGGAATGGTTCAAAACATAGACGGTCAGAAGTGTCAGTCTTCTTGTACTTAAGTCGGTATTGTGCCTTTTGTATTTAATTCCGATGCAATTTCTGTGTTTCATCGTCAATAAGAAGGTCCAAGGGAGACAGTAAACCTGAAGTGATGCATCGCAGTCTATAACTAGTGTCACAGAAATGGTTCAAATCATAGACAGTAAAAAGAGGCAGCCTTCTTGTACTTAAGTCGGCATTGTGCCTTTTCTATTTAATTCCGATGCAATCTCTGTGTTTCATCGTCAATTATAAGGTCCAAGGTATACAGTAAACCTGAAGTGAAGCATCGGAATCTATACTAGTGACACAGGAATGGTTCAAACATAGTCAGTAAGAAGAGTCAGTCTTCTTGTTCTTAAGTCGGCATTGTGCCTTTTGTATTTAATTCCAATGCAATTTCTGTGTATCATCGTCAATAAGAAGGTTTAAGGGATACAGTAAACCTGAAGTGAAGCATCGGAATCTATAACTAGTGTCACGAGAATGGTTCAAAACATAGTCAGTAGGAAGAGTCAGTCTTCTTGTACTTAAGTCGGCATTGTGCCTTTTGTATTTAATTCCGATGCAATTTCTGTGTTTCATCGTCAATAAGAAGGTCAGAGGGATACAGTAAACCTGAAGTGTAGCACCGAAATCTATAACTAGTGTCACAGGAATGGTTCAAAACATAGACAGTAGGAAGAGTCAGTCTTCTTATACTTAAGTCGATATTGTGCCTTTTGTATTTAATTCGGATGCAATTTCTGTGTTTCATCGTCTATAGGAAGGTCAGAGGGATACAGTAAACCTGAAGTGAAGCATCGGAATCTATAACTAGTATCACAGGAATAGTTCAAATCATAGACAGTAAGAAAAGTCATTCGTCTTGTACATAAGTCGGCATTGTGCCTTTTCTATTTAATTCCAATGCAATCTCTGTGTTTCATCGTCAATTATAAGGTCCAAGGTATACAGTAAACCTGAAGTGAAGCATCGGAATCTATAACTAGTGACACAGGAATGGTTCAAACATAGTCAGTAAGAAGAGTCAGTCTTCTTGTACTTAAGTCGGTATTGTGCCTTTTGTATTTAATTCCGACGCAATTTCTGTGTTTCATCGTCAATAAGAAGGTCCAAGGGATACAGTAAACCTGAAGTGAAGCATCGGAATCTATAACTAGTGTCACAGGAATGGTTTAAAAACATAGTCAGTAAGAAGCGTCAGTCTTCTTGTACTTAAGTCGACATTGTGCCTTTTGTATTTAATTCCGATGCAATTTCTGTGTATCATCGTCAATAAGAAGGTTTAAGGGATACAGTAAACCTGAAGTGAAGCATCGGAATCTATAACTAGTGTCACGAGAATGGTTCAAAACATAGTCAGTAAGAAGCGTCAGTCTTCTTGTACTTAAGTCGACATTGTGCCTTTTGAATTTAATTCCGATGCAATTTCTGTGTATCATCGTCAATAAGAAGGTTTAAGGGATACAGTAAACCTGAAGTGAAGCATCGGAATCTATAACTAGTGTCACGAGAATGGTTCAAAACATAGTCAGTAAGAAGAGTCAGTCTTCTTGTACTTAAGTCGGCATTGTGCCTTTTGTATTCAATTCCGATGCAATTTCTGTGTTTCATCGTCAATAAGAAGGTCAGAGGGATACAGTAAACCTGAAGTGTAGCATCGAAATCTATAACTAGTGTCACAGGAATGGTTCAAAACATAGACAGTAGGAAGAGTCAGTCTTCTTGTACTTAAGTCGATATTGTGCCTTTTGTATTTAATTCGGATGCAATTTCTGTGTTTCATCGTCTATAGGAAGGTCAGAGGGATACAGTAAACCTGAAGTGAAGCATCGGAAACTATTACTAGTGTCACAGGAATGGTTCAAACATAAACAGTAAGAAGAGTCAGTCTTCTTGTACTTAAGTCGGCATTGTGCCTTTTCTATTTCATTCCGATGCAATATCTGTGTTTCATCGTCAATAACAAGGTCCAAGGGATACAGTAAACCTGAAGTGAAGCATCGGAATCTATAACTAGTGTCACAGGAATGGTTCAAAATCATAGTCAGTAAGAAGCGTCAGTCTTCTTGTACTTAAGTCGACATTGTGCCTTTTGTATTTAATTCCGATGCAATTTCTGTGTTTCATCGTCAATAAGAAGGTCCAAGGGATACAGTAAACCTGAAGTGTAGCATCGAAATCTATAACTAGTGTCACAGGAATGGTTCAAAACATAGACAGTAGGAAGAGTCATTCTTCTTGTACTTAAGTCGGCGTTGTGCCTTTTGTATTTAATTCCGATGTAATTTCTGTGTATCATCGTCAATAAGAAGGTTTAAGGGATACAGTAAACCTGAAGTGAAGCATCGGAATCTATAACTAGTGTCACGAGAATGGTTCAAAACATAGTCAGTAAGAAGAGTCAGTCTTCTTGTACTTAAGTCGGCATTGTGCCTCTTGTATTTAATTCCGATGCAATATCTGTGTTTCATCGTCAATAAGAAGGTCAGAGGGATACAGTAAACCTGAAGTGTAGCATCGAAATCTATAACTAGTGTCACAGGAATGGTTCAAAACATAGACAGTAGGAAGAGTCAGTCTTCTTGTACTTAAGTCGATATTGTGCCTTTTGTATTTAATTCGGATGCAATTTCTGTGTTTCATCGTCTATAGGAAGGTCAGAGGGATACAGTAAACCTAAAGTGAAGCATCGGAAACTATTACTAGTGTCACAGGAATGGTTCAAACATAAACAGTAAGAAGAGTCAGTCTTCTTGTACTTAAGTCGGCATTGTGCCTTTTCTATTTCATTCCGATGCAATATCTGTGTTTCATCGTCAATAACAAGGTCCAAGGGATACAGTACACCTGAAGTGAAGCATCGGAATCTATAACTAGTGTCACAGGAATGGTTCAAAATCATAGTCAGTAAGAAGCGTCAGTCTTCTTGTACTTAAGTCGACATTGTGCCTTTTGTATTTAATTCCGATGCAATTTCTGTGTTTCATCGTCAATAAGAAGGTCCAAGGGATACAGTAAACCTGAAGTGTAGCATCGAAATCTATAACTAGTGTCACAGGAATGGTTCAAACATAGACAGTAGGAAGAGTCAGTCTTCTTGTACTTAAGTCGATATTGTGCCTTTTGTATTTAATTCGGATGCAATTTCT
Source organism: Schistocerca serialis cubense (assembly GCF_023864345.2). NCBI lineage: Eukaryota > Metazoa > Arthropoda > Insecta > Orthoptera > Acrididae > Schistocerca > Schistocerca serialis. The sequence continues at coordinate 12,875,952 of NW_026047584.1, read as the reverse complement.
GTGTTTCATCGTCTATAGGAAGGTAGAGGGATACAGTAAACCTGAAGTGAAGCATCGGAATCTATAACTAGTGTCACAGGAATGGTTCAAACATAAACAGTAAGAAGAGTCAGTCTTCTTGTACTTAAGTCGGCATTGGGCCTTTTCTATTTCATTCCGATGCAATATGTGTGTTTCATCGTCAATAAGAAGGTCCAAGGGATACAGTAAATCTGAAGTGAAGCATCGGAATCTATAACTAGCTTCACAGGAATGGTTCAAAAACATAGTCAGTAAGAAGCGTCTGTCTTCTTGTACTTAAGTCGGCATTGTGGCTTTTCTATTTAATTCTGATGCAATTTCTGTGTTTCATCGTCAATAAGAAGGTCCAAGGGAAACAGTAAACCTGGAGTGAAGCACCGGAATCTATAACTAGTGTGACAGGAATGGTTCAAAACATTGTTTGTAGGAAGAGTCAGTCCTCTTGTACTTAAGTCGGCATTGTGCCTTTTGTATTTAATTCCGATGATATTTCTGTGTTTCATCATCAATAAGATGGTCCAAGGGATACAGTAAACCTGGAGTGAAGCATCGGAATCTATAACTAGTGTCACAGGAATGGTTCAAAACATAGACAGTAAGAAGAGTTAGTCTTCTTGTACTTAAGTCGGCATTGTGCCTGTTCCATTTAATTCCGATGCAATTTCTGTGTTTCATCGTCAGTAAGAAGGTAAGAGGGATAATGTAAACCTGAAGTGAAGCATCGGAATCTATTACTAGTGTCACAGGAATGGTTCAAAGCATAGACAGTAAGAAGAGTCAGTCTTCTTGTACTTAAGTCTGCATTGTGCCTTTTGTATTTAATTTCGATGCAATTTCTGTGTTTCATCGTCAATACGAAGGTCAGTGGGATACAGTAAACCTGAAGTGGAGCATTGGAATCTATAGCTAATGTCACAGGAATGGTTCAAAACATAGTCAGTCAGAAGAGTCAGTCTATTTGTACTTAAGTCGGCATTGTGCCTTTTGTGTTTAATTCCGATGCAATTTCTGTGTTTCATCGTCAATAAGAAGGTCCAAGGGATACAGTAAGCCTGAAGTGAAGCATCGGAATCTATAACTAGTGTCACAGGAATGGTTCAAAACATAGACAGTAAGAAGAGTCAGTCTTCTTGTACTTAAGTCGGCATTGTGCCTTTTTTATTTAATTTCGATGCAATTTCTGTGTTTCGTCGTCAATAAGAAGGTCAGAGGAATACAGTAAACCTGAAGTGAAGCATCAGAATCTATTACTAGTGTCACAGGAATGGTTCAAAACATAGACGGTAAGAAGAGTCAGTCTTCTTGTACTTAAGTCGGTATTGTGCCTCTTGTATTTAATTCCGATGCAATTTCTGTGTTTCATCGTCAATAAGAAGGTCCAAGGGAGACAGTAAACCTGAAGTGGAGCATCGGAATCTGTAACTAGTGTCACAGAAATGGTTCAAAACATAGAGAGTAAGAACAGTCAGTCTTCTTGTACTTAAGTCGTCATTGTGCCTTTTCTATTTAATTCCGATGCAAGTTCTGTGTTTCATCGTCAAGTACAAAGTCCAAGGTATACAGTAAACCTGAAGTGAGGCAACGGAATCTATAACTAGTGTCACTGGAATGGTTCAAAATATAGTCAGTAAGAAGAATCAGTCTTCTTGTAATTAAGTCGGTATTGTGCCTTTTGTATTTAATTCCGATGCAATTACTGTGTTTCATCGTCAATAAGAACGCCCAAGGGATACAGTAAACCTGGAGTGAAGAATCGGAATGTGTAACTACTGTCACAGGAATGGTTCAAAGCATAGACAGTAAGAAGAGTCAGTCTTCTTTTACTTAAGTCGGCATTGTGCCTTTTGTATTTAATTCCGATGCAATTTCTGTGTTTCATCGTCGATAAGAAGGTCCAAGGAATACAGTAAACCTGAAGTGAAGCATCGGAATCTATAACTAGTGTCACAGGAATGGTTCAAAACAGAGACAGTAAGAAGGATCAGTCCTCTTGTACTTAGTCGTCATTGTGCCTTTTGTATTTAATTCCGATGCAATTTCTGTGTTTCATCGTCAATAAGAAGATCAGAGGGATACAGTAAACCTGAAGTGAAGCATCGGAATCTATAACTAGTGTCACAGGAATGGTTCAAAATATAGACAGTAAGAAAAGTCAGTCGTCTTGTACTTAAGTCGGCATTGTGCCTTTACTATTTTATTCCGATGCAATTTCTGTGTTTCATCGTCAATAAGAAGATCAGATGGATACAGTAAACCTGAAGTGAAGCATCGGAATCTATAACTAGTGTCACAGGAATGGTTCAAAACATAGACAGTAAGAAGAGTCAGTCTTCTTGTACTTAGGTCGGTATTGTGCCTTTTGTATTTAATTCCGATTCAATTTCTGTGTTTCATCGTCAATAAGAAGGTCCAAGGGAGACAGTAAACCTGAAGTGAAGCATCGGAATCTATAACTAGTGTCACAGAAATGGTTCAAAACATAGACAGTAAGAAGAGTCAGTCTTCTTGTACTTAAGTCGGCATTGTGCCTTTTCTATTCAATTCCGATGCAATTTCTGTGTTTCATCGTCAATTAGAAAGTCGAAGGTATACAGTAAACCTGAAGTGAAGCATCGGAATCTATAACTAGTGTCACAGGAATGGTTCAAAACATAGACACTAGGAAGAGTCAGTCCTCTTGTACTTAAGTCGGCATTGTGCCTTTTCTATTTAATTCCGATGCAATTTCTGTGTTTCATCGTCAATAAGAAGGTCCAAGGGATACAGTAAACCTGGAGTGAAGCATCGGAATCTATAACTAGTGTCACAGGAATGGTACATAACATAGACAGTAGGAAGAGTCAATCTTCTTGTACTTAAGTCGGTTTTGTGCCTGTTCCATTTAATTCCGATGCAATTTCTGTGTTTCATCGTCAATAAGAAGGTCAGAGGGATAATGTAAACCTGAAGTGAAGCATCGGAATCTATAACTAGTGTCACAAGAATGGTTCAAAACATAGTCAGTAAGAAGAGTCAGTCTTCTTGTCCTTAAGTCGGCATTGTGCCTTTTGTATTTAATTCCGATGCAATTTCTGTTTTTCATCGTCAATAAGAAGCTCCAAGGGATACAGTAAACCTGGAGTGAAGCATCGGAATCTATAACTAGTGTCAATGGAATGGTTCAAAACATAGAAAGTAAGAAGAGTCAGACTTCTTGTACTTATGTCGGCATTGTGCCTTTTGTATCTAATTCCGATGCAATTTCTGTGTTTCATCGTCAATAATTAGGTCAGAGGGATACAGTAAACCTGAAGTGAAGCATCGGAATCTATAGCTAGTGTCACAGGAATGGTTCAAAACATTGTCAGTAAGAAGAGTTAGTCTGCTTGTCCTTATGGCGGCATTTTGCCTTTTGTATTTAATTCCGATGCAATTTCTGTGTTTCATCGTCAATAAGAATGTCAGAGGGATACAGTAAACCTGAAGTGAAGCATCGGAATCTATAACTAGTGTCACAGGAATGGTTCAAAACATAGACAGTAGGAAGAGTAAGTCTTCTTGTACTTAAGTCGGCATTGTGCCTTTTGTATTTAATTCCGTTGCAAATTCTGTGTTTCATCTTCAATAAGAAGGTCAGAGGGATACAGCAAACCTGAAGTGAAGCATCGCAATCTATAACTAGTGTCACAGGAAAGGTTCAAAACATAGTCAGTAAGAAGAGTCAGTCATCTTGTACTCAAGTCTGCATTGTGCCTTTTGTATTTAATTCCAATGCAATTTCTGTGTTTCATCATCAATAAGAAGGTCAGAGGGATACAGTAAACCTGAAGTGAAGCATCGAAATCTATAACTAGTGTCTCAGGAATGGTTAAAAACAGAGACAGTATGAGGGATCAGTCCTCTTGTACTTAGTCGGTATTGTGCCTTTTGTATTTAATTCCGATGCAATTTCTGTGTTTCATCGTCAATAAGAAGATCAGAGGGATACAGTAAATTTGAAGTGAAGCATCGGAATCTATAACTAGTGTCACAGGAATGGTTCAAAAGATAGACAGTAAGAAAAGTCAGTCGTCTTGTACTTAAGTCGGCATTGTGCCTTTTCTATTTTATTCTGATGGAATTTCAGTGTTTCATCGTCAATAAGAAGATCAGAGGGATACAGTAAACCTGAAGTGAAGCATCGGAATCTATAACTAGTGTCACAGGAATGGTTCAAAACATAGACAGTAAGAAGAGTCAGTCTTCTTGTACTTAGGTCGGTATTGTGCCTTTTGTATTTAATTCCGATGCAATTTCTGTGTTTCATCGTCAATAAGAAGGTCCCAGAGAGACAGTAAACCTGAAGTGAAGCATCGGAATCTATAACTAGTGTCACAGAAATGGTTCAAAACATAGACAGTAAGAAGAGTCAGTCTTCTTGTACTTAAGTCGGCATTGTGCCTTTTCTATTTAATTCCGATGCAATTTCTATGTTTCATCGTCAATTAGAAAGTCGAAGGTATGCAGTAAACCTGAAGTGAAGCATCGGAATCTATAACTAGTGTCACAGGAATGGTTCAAAACATAGACACTAGGAAGAGTCAGTCCTCTTGTACTTAAGTCGGCATTGTGCCTTTTCTATTTAATTCCGAAGCAATTTCTGTGTTTCATCGTCAATAAGAAGGTCCAAGGGATACAGTAAACCTGGAGTGAAGCATCGGAATCTATAACTAGTGTCACAGGAATGTTTCATAACATAGACAGTAGGAAGAGTCAGTCTTCTTGTACTGAAGTCGGTTTTGTGCCTGTTCTATTTAATTCCGATGCAATTTCTGTGTTTCATCGTCAATAAGAAGGTCAGAGGGATAATGTAAACCTGAAGTGAAGCATCGGAATCTATAACTAGAGTCACAGGAATGGTTCAAAACATAGTCAGTAAGAAGAGTCAGTCTTCTTGTCCTTAAGTCGGCATTGTGCCTTTTGTATTTAATTCCGATGCAATTGCTGTTTTTCATCGTCAATAAGAAGCTCCAAGGGATACAGTAAACCTGGAGTGAAGCATCGGAATCTATAACTAGTGTCAATGGAATGGTTCAAAACATACGCAGTAAGAAGAGTCAGTCTTCTTGTACTTATGTCGGCATTGTGCCTTTTGTATCTAATTCCGATGCAATTTCTGTGTTTCATCGTCAATAAGAAGGTCAGAGGGATACAGTAAACCTGAAGTGAAGCATCGGAATCTATAGCTAGTGTCACAGGAATGGTTCAAAACATTGTCAGTAAGAAGAGTTAGTCTTCTTGTCCTTAAGGCGGCATTGTGCCTTTTGTATTTAATTCCGATGCAATTTCTGTGTTTCATCGTCAATAAGAAGGTCCAAGAGATACAGTAAACTTGGAGTGAAGAATCGGAATGTGTAACTAGTGTAACAGGAATGGTTCAAAATATAGACAGTAAGAAGAGTCAGTCTTCTTGTACTTAAGGCGGCATTGTGCAATTTGTGTTTAATTCCGATGCAATTTCTGTGTTTCATCGTCAAGAAGAAGGTCCAAGGGATACAGTAAACCTGAAGTGAAGCATCGGAATCTATAACTAGTGTCACAAGAATGGTTCAAAACATAGTCAGTAGGAAGAGTCGGTCTTCATGTACTTAAATCGGCATTGTGCCTTTTGTATTTAATTCCGATGCAATTTCTGTGTTTCATCGTCAATAAGAAGGTCCAAGGGATACAGTAAACCTGAAGTGAAGCATCGGAATCTATAACTAGTGTCACAGGAAAGGTTCAAATCATAGACAGTAGGAAGAGTCAGTCATCTTGTACTTAAGTCGTCATTGTGCCTTTTGTATTTAATTCCGATGCAAATTCTGTGTTTCATTGTCAATAAGAAGGTCAGAGGGATACAGCAAACCTGAAGTGAAGCATCGCCATCTATAACTAGTGTCACAGGAATGGTTCAAAACATAGTCAATAAGAAGAGTCAGTCTTCTTGTACTTAAGTCTGCATTGTGACTTTTGTATTTACTTCCGATGGAATTTCTGTGTTTCATCATCAATAAGAAGGTCCGAGGGATACAGTAAACCTGAAGTGTAGCATCGGAATCTATATCTAGTGTCTCAGGAATGGTTCAAAACATAGACAGTAAGAAGGATCAGTCCGCTTGTACTTAGGGTGGCATTGTGCCTTTTGTATGTAATTCCGATGCAATTTCTGTGTTTCATCGTCAATATGAAGATCAGAGGGATACAGTAAACCTGAAGTTAAGCATCGGAATCTATAACAACTGTCACAGGAATGGTTCAAAACATAGAGAGTAAGAAAAGTCAGTCGTCTTGTACTTTAGTCGGCATTGTGCCTTTTCTATTTAATTCCGATGCAATTCCTGTGTTTCATCTTCAATATGAAGGTCAGAGGGATACAGTAAACCAAAATTGAAGCATCCGAATCCATAAGTAGTGTCACAGGAATGGTTCAAAACATAGTCAGTAAAAAGAGTCAGTCTTCTTGTCCTTAAGTCGTCATTATGCCTTTTGTATTTAATTCCGATGCAATTTCTGTGTTTCATCGTCAATAAGAAGATCAGAGGGATACAGTAATCCTGAAGTGAAGCATCGGAATCTATAACTAGTGTCACAGGAATGGTTCAAAACATAGACAGTAAGAAGAGTCAGTCTTCTTGTACTTAAGTCGGTATTGTGACTTTTGTATTTAATTCCGATGCAATTTCTGTGTTTCATCGTCAATAAGAAGGTCCATGGGAGACAGTAAACCTGAAGTGAAGCATCGGAATCTATAACTAGTGTCACAGAAATGGTTCAAATCATAGACAGTGAGAAGAGTCAGTCTTCTTGTACTTAAGTCGGCATTGTGCCTTTTCTATTTTATTCCGATGCAATTTCTGTGATTCATCGTCTATTAGATAGTCCAAGGTATACTTTAAACCTGAAGTGAAGCATCGGAATCTATAACTAGTGACACAGGAATGGTTCAAAGCATAGTCAGTAAGAAGAGTCAGTCTTCTTGTACTTAAGTCGGCATTGTGCCTTTTGTCTTTAATTCCGATGCAATTTCTGTGTTTCATCGTCAATAAGAAGGTTTATGGGATACAGTAAACCTGAGGTGATGCATCGGAATCTATAACTAGTGTCACGAGAATGGTTCAAAACATAGTCAGTAAGAAGAGTCAGTTTTCTTGTACTTAAGTCGGCATTGTGCGTTTTGTATTTAATTCCGATGCAATTTCTGTGTTTCATCGTCAATAAGAAGGTCAGAGAGATACAGGAAACCTGAAGTGAAGCATCGGAATCTATAACTAGTGTCACAGGAATGGTTCAAATCATAGACAGTAGGAAGAGTCAGTCTTCTTGTACTTAAGTCGTCATTGTGCCTTTTGTATTTAATTCCGATGCAAATTCTGTGTTTCATCGTCAATAAGAAGGTCAGAGGGATACAGCAAAGCTGAAGTGAAGCATCGGAATCTATAACTAGTGTCACAGGAATGGTTCAAAACATAGACAGTAAGAAGAGTCAGTCTTCTTGTACTTAAGTCGGTATTGTGACTTTTGTATTTAATTCCGATGCAATTTCTGTGTTTCATCGTCAATAAGAAGGTCCAAGGGAGACAGTAAACCTGAAGTGAAGCATCGGAATCTATAACTAGTGTCATAGAAATGGTCCAAATCATAGACAGTGAGAAGAGTCAGTCTTCTTGTACTTAAGTCGGCATTGTGCCTTTTCTATTTTATTCCGATGCAATTTCTGTGTTTCATCGTCTATTAGAATGTCCAAGGTATACTGTAAACCTGAAGTGAAGCATCGGAATCTATAACTAGTGACACAGGAATGGTTCAAAACATAGTCAGTAAGAAGAGTCAGTCTTCTTGTACTTAAGTCGGCATTGTGCCTTTTGTATTTAATTCCGATGCAATTTCTGTGTTTCATCGTCAATAAGAAGGTTTAAGGGATACAGTAAACCTGAAGTGAAGCATCGGAATCTATAACTAGTGTCACGAGAATGGTTCAAAACATAGTCAGTAAGAAGAGTCAGTCTTCTTGTACTTAAGTCGGCATTGTGCGTTTTGTATTTAATTCCGATGCAATTTCTGTGTTTCATCGTCAATAAGAAGGTCAGAGGGATACAGTAAACCTGAAGTGAAGCATTGGAATCTATAACTAGTGTCACAGGAATGGTTCAAAACATAGACAGTATGAAGAGTCAGTCTTCTTGTACTTAAGTCGGCATTGTGCCTTTTGTATTTAATTCCGATGCAATTTCTGTGTTTCATCGTCTATAGGAAGGTCAGAGGGATACAGTAAACCTGAAGTGATGCATCGGAATCTATAACTAGTGTCACGAGAATGGTTCAAAACATAGTCAGTAAGAAGAGTCAGTCTTCTTGAACTTAAGTCGGCATTGTGCCTTTTGAATTTAATTCCGATGCAATTTCTGTGTTTCATCGTCAATAAGAAGGTCAGAGGGACACAGTAAACCTGAAGTGAAGCATTGGAATCTATAACTAGTGCCACAGGAATGGTTCAAATCATAGACAGTATGAAGATTCAGTCTTCTTGTACTTAAGTCGGCATTGTGCCTTTTGTATTTAATTCCGATGCAATATCTGAGTTTCATCGTCAATAAGAAGGTCCAAGGGATACAGTAAACCTGAAGTGAAGCATCGGAATCTATAACTAGTGTCACAGGAATGGTTCAAATCATAGTCAGTAAGAAGCGTCAGTCTTCTTGTACTTAAGTCGGCATTGTGCCTTTTCTATTTAACTTTGATGCAATTTCTGTGTTTCATCGTCAATAAGAAGGTCCAAGGGAAACAGTAAACGTGGAGTGAAGCACCGGAATTTATAACTAGTGTCATAGGAATGGTTCAAAACATAGACAGTAGGAACAGTCCGTCCTCTTGTACTTAAGTCGGCATTGTGTCTTATCTATTTAATTCCGATGCAATAACTGTGTTTCATCGTCAATAAGAAGGTCCAAGGGATACAGTAAACCTGGAGTGAAGCATCGGAATCAGTAACTAGTGACACAGGAATGGTTCAAACATAGTCAGTAAGAAGAGTCAGTCTTCTTTACTTAAGTCGGCATTGTGCATTTTGTATTTAATTCCGATGCAATTTCTGTGTTTCATCGTCTATTAGATAGTCCAAGGTATACTGTGAACCTGAAGTGAAGCATCGGAATCTATAACTAGTGACACAGGAATGGTTCAAAACATAGTCAGTAAGAAGAGTCAGTCTTCTTGTACTTAAGTCGGCATTGTGCCTTTTGTATTTAATTCCGATGCAATTTCTGTGTTTCATCGTCAATAAGAAGGTTTAAGGGATACAGTAAACCTGAAGTGATGCATCGGAATCTATAACTAGTGTCACGAGAATGGTTCAAAGCATAGTCAGTAAGAAGAGTCAGTCTTCTTGTACTTAAGTCGGCATTGTGCGTTTTGTATTTAATTCCGATGCAATTTCTGTGTTTCATCGTCAATAAGAAGGTCAGAGGGATACAGTAAACCTGAAGTGAAGCATCGGAATCTATAACTAGTGTCACAGGAATAGTTCAAATCATAGTCAGTAAGAAGCGTCAGTCTTCTTGTACTTAAGTCGGCATTGTGCCTTTTCTATTTAACTTTGATGCAATTTCTGTGTTTCATCGTCAATAAGAAGGTCCAAGGGAAACAGTAAACCTGGAGTGAAGCACCGGAATTTATAACTAGTGTCATAGGAATGGTTCAAAACATATACAGTAGGAACAGTCCGTCCTCTTGTACTTAAGTCGGCATTGTGCCTTTTCTATTTAATTCCGATGCAATATCTGTGTTTCATCGTCAATAAGAAGGTCCAAGGGTTACAGTAAACCTGGAGTGAAGCATCGGAATCTATAACTAGTGTCACCGGAATGGTTCAAAACATGGACAGTAAGAAGAGTCAGTCTTCTTGTACTTAAGTCGGCATTGTGCCTGTTCTATTTAATTCCGATGCCATTTCTGTGATTCATCGTCAATACGAAGGTCAGAGGGATACAGTAAACCTGGTGTGAAGCATCGGAATCTATAGCTAGTGTTACAGGAATAGTTCAGAACATTGTCAGTAAGGAGAGTCAGTCTTCTTGTCCATAAGTCGGCATTGTGCCTTTTGTATTTAATTCCGATTCAATTTCTGTGTTTCATCGTCAAGAAGAAGGTCAGAGGGATACAGTAAACCTGAAGTGAAGCATCGGAATCTATAGCTAGTGTCACAGGAATGGTTCAGAACATTGTCAGTAAGAAGAGTCAGTCTTCTTGTCCATAAGTCGGCATTGTGCCTTTGGTATTTAATTCCGATGCAAATTCTGTGTTTCATCGTCAATACGAAGGTCCAAGGGAAACAGTAAACCTGGAGTGAACCACCGGAATCTATAACTAGTGTCACAGGAATGGTTGAAAAACATAGTCAGTAAGAAGCGTCAGTCTTCTTGTACTTAAGTCGGCATTGTGCCTTTTCTATTTAACTTTGATGCAATTTCTGTGTTTCATCGTCAATAAGAAGGTCCAAGGGATACAGTAAACCTGGAGTGAAGCATCGGAATCAGTAACTAGTGACACAGGAATGGTTCAAACATAGTCAGTAAGAAGAGTCAGTCTTCTTGTACTTAAGTCGGCATTGTGCATTTTGTATTTAATTCCGATGCAATATCTGTGTTTCATCGTCAATAAGAAGGTCCAAGGGAAACAGTAAACCTGGAGTGAAGCACCGGAATCTATAACTAGTGTCACAGGAATGGTTGAAAAACATAGTCAGTAAGAAGCGTCAGTCTTCTTGTACTTAAGTCGGCATTGTGCCATTTCTATTTAATTCCGATGCAATTTCTGTGTTTCATCGTCAATAAGAAGGTCCAAGGGATACAGTAAACCTGGTGTGAAGCATCGGAATCTATAGCTAGTGTTACAGGAATGGTTCAGAACATTGTCAGTAAGAAGAATCAGTCTTCTTGTCCATAAGTCGGCATTGTGCCTTGGTATTTAATTCGGATGCAAATTCTGTGTTTCATCGTCAATAAGAAGGTCCAAGGGATACAGTAAACCTGGAGTGAAGCATCGGAATCAGTAACTAGTGACACAGGAATGGTTCAAACATAGTCAGTAAGAAGAGTCAGTCTTCTTGTACTTAAGTCGGCATTGTGCCTTTTGTATTTAATTCCGATGCAATTTCTGTGTTACATCGTCAATAAGAAGGTACAAGGTATACAGTAAATCTGAAGTGAAGCATCGGAATCTATAACTAGTGTCACAAGAATGGTTCAAAACATAGTCAGTAAGAAGTGTCAGTCTTCTTGTACTTAAGTCGGCATTGTGCCTTTTGTATTTAATTCCGATGCAATTTCTGTGTTTCATCGGCAATAAGGTCAGAGGGATACAGTAAACCTTAAGTGAAGCATCGGAATCTATAACTAGTGTCACAGGAATGGTTCAAAACATAGACAGTAGGAAGAGTCAGTCTTCTTGTACTTAAGTCGGCATTGTGCCTTTTGTATTTAATTCCGATGCAATTTCTGTGTTTCATCGGCAATAAGGTCAGAGGGATACAGTAAACCTGAAGTGAAGCATCAGAATCTATAACTTGTGTCACAGGAATGGTTCAAAACATAGTCAGTAAGAAGAGTCAGTCTTCTTGTACTTAAGTCGGCATTGTGCGTTTTGTATTTAATTCCGATACAACATCTGTGTTTCATCGTCAATAAGAAGTTCAGAGGGATACAGTAAACCTGAAGTGAAGCATTGGAATCTATAACTAGTGTCACAGGAATGGTTCAAAACATAGACAGTATGAAGAGTCAGTCTTCTTGTACTTAAGTCGGCATTGTGCCTTTTGTATTTAATTCCGATGCAATTTCTGTGTTTCATCGTCAAGAAGAAGGTCAGAGGGATACAGTAAACCTGAAGTGAAGCATCGGAATCTATAGCTAGTGTCACAGGAATGGTTCAGAATATTGGCAGTAAGAAGAGTCAGTCTTCTTGTCCATTAGTCGGCATTGTGCCTTTGGTATTTAATTCCGATGCAAATTCTGTGTTTCATCGTCAATAAGAAGGTCCAAGGGATACAGCAAACCTGGAGTGAAGCATCGGAATCAGTAACTAGTGACACAGGAATGGTTCAAACATAGTCAGTGAGAAGAGTCAGTCTTCTTTACTTAAGTCGGCATTGTGCATTTTGTATTTAATTCCGATGCAATTTCTGTGTTTCATCGTCAATAGGAAGGTCCAAGGGAAACAGTAAACCTGGAGTGAAGCATCGGAATCTATAACTAGTGTCACAGGAATGGTTGAAAAACATAGTCAGTAAGAAGCGACAGTCTTCTTGTACTTAAGTCGGCATTGTGCAATTTCTATTTAATTCCGATGCAATTTCTGTGTTTCATCGTCAATAAGGAGGTCCAAGGGATACAGTAAACCTGGTGTGAAGCATCGGAATCTATAGCTAGTGTTACAGGAATGGTTCAGAACATTGTCAGTAAGAAGAATCAGTCTTCTTGTCCATAAGTCGGCATTGTACCTTTGGTTTTAATTCGGATGGATTTCTGTGTTTCATCATCAATAAGAAGGTCAGAGGGATACAGTAAACCTGAAGTGAAGCATCGGAATCTATAACTAGTGTCTCAGGAATGGTTCAAAACATAGACAGTAAGAAGGATCAATCCTCTTGTACTTAGGGTGGCATTGTGCCTTTTGTATTTAATTCCGATGCAATTCCTGTGTTTCATCTTCAATATGAAGGTCAGAGGGATACAGTAAACCAAAATTGAAGCATCCGAATCCATAAGTAGTGTCACAGGAATGGTTCAAAACATAGTCAGTAAAAAGAGTCAGTCTTCTTGTCCTTAAGTCGGCATTGTGCCTTTTGTATTTAATTCCGATGCAATTTCTGTGTTTCATCGTCAATAAGAAGATCAGAGGGATACAGTAATCCTGAAGTGAAGCATCGGAATCTATAACTAGTGTCACAGGAATGGTTCAAAACATAGTCAGTAAGAAGAGTCAGTCTTCTTGTACTTAAGTCGGCATTGTGCGTTTTGTATTTAATTCCGATGCAATTTCTGTGTTTCATCGTCAATAAGAAGGTCAGAGGGATACAGTAAACCTGAAGTGAAGCATCGGATCTATAACTAGTGTCACAGGAATGGTTCAAATCATAGACAGTAGGAAGAGTCAGTCTTCTTGTACTTAAGTCGTCATTGTGCCTTTTGTATTTAATTCCGATGCAAATTCTGTGTTTCATCGTCAATAAGAAGGTCAGAGGGATACAGCAAACCTGAAGTGAAGCATCGCAATCTATAACTAGTGTCACAGGAATGGTTCAAAACATAGTCAGTAAGAAGAGTCAGTCTTCTTGTACTTAAGTCTGCATTGTGCCTTTTGTATTTACTTCCGATGGATTTCTGTGTTTCATCATCAATAAGAAGGTCAGAGGGATACAGTAAACCTGAAGTGAAGCATCGGAATCTATAACTAGTGTCTCAGGAATGGTTCAAAACATAGACAGTAAGAAGGATCAGTCCTCTTGTACTTAGGGTGGCATTGTGCCTTTTGTATTTAATTCCGATGCAATATCTGTGTTTCATCGTCAATAAGAAGATCAGAGGGATACAGTAAACCTGAAGTGAAGCATCGGAATCTATAACAAGTGTCACAGCAATGGTTCAAAACATAGAGAGTAAGAAAAGTCAGTCGTGTTGTACTTTAGTCGGCATTGTGCCTTTTCTATTTAATTCCGATGCAATTCCTGTGTTTCATCTTCAATATGAGGGTCAGAGGGATACAGTAAACCAAAATTGAAGCGTCCGAATCCATAAGTAGTGTCACAGGAATGGTTCTAAACATAGTCAGTAAAAAGAGTCAGTCTTCTTGTCCTTAAGTCGGCATTGTGCCTTTTGTATTTAATTCCGATGCAATTTCTGTGTTTCATCGTCAATAAGAAGATCAGAGGGAAACAGTAATCCTGAAGTGAAGCATCGGAATTTATAACTAGTGTCACAGGAATGGTTCAAAGCATAGACAGTAAGAAGAGTCAGTCTTCTTGTACTTAAGTCGGTATTGTGACTTTTGTATTTAATTCTGATGCAATTTCTGTGTTTCATCGTCAATAAGAAGGTCCAAGGGAGACAGTAAACCTGAAGTGAAGCATCGGAATCTATAACTAGTGTCATAGATATGGTTCAAGTCATAGATAGTGAGAAGAGTCAGTCTTCTTGTACTTAAGTCGGCATTGTGCCTTTTGTATTTAATTCCGATTCAATTTCTGTGTTTCATCGTCAATAAGAAGGTTTAAGGGATACAGTATACCTGGAGTGAAGCATCGGAATCTATAACTAGTGTCACAGGAATGTTTCATAACATAGACAGTAGGAAGAGTCAGTCTTCTTGTCCTTAAGTCGGCATTGTGCCTTTTGTATTTAATTCCGATGCAATTTCTGTTTTTCATCGTCAATAAGAAGCTCCAAGGGATACAGTAAACCTGGAGTGAAGCATCGGAATCTATAACTAGTGTCAATGGAATGGTTCAAAACATACACAGTAAGAAGAGTCAGTCTTCTTGTACTTATGTCGGCATTGTGCCTTTTGTATCTAATTCCGATGCAATTTCTGTGTTTCATCGTCAATAAGAAGGTCAGAGGGATATAGTAAACCTGAAGTGAAGCATCGGAATCTATAGCTAGTGTCACAGGAATGGTTCAAAACATTGTCAGTAAGAAGAGTTAGTCTTCTTGTCCTTAAGGCGGCATTGTGCCTTCTGTATTTAATTCCGATGCAATTTCTGTGTTTCATCGTCAATAAGAAGGTCCAAGAGATACAGTAAACCTGGAGTGAAGAATCGGAATGTGTAACTAGTGTAACAGGAATGGTTCAAAACATAGACAGTAAGAGGAGTCAGTCTTCTTGTACTTAAGTCGGCATTGTGCAATTTGTGTTTAATTCCGATGCAATTTCTGTGTTTCATCGTCAAGAAGAAGGTCCAAGGGATACAGTAAACCTGAAGTGAAGCATCGGAATCTATAACTAGTGTCACAAGAATGGTTCAAAACATAGTCAGTAGGAAGAGTCGGTCTTCATGTACTTAAATCGGCATTGTGCCATTTGTATTTAATTCCGATGCAATTTCTGTGTTTCATCGTCAATAAGAAGGTCCAAGGGAGACAGTAAACCTGAAGTGAAGCATCGGAATCTATAACTAGTGTCACAGGAAAGGTTCAAATCATAGACAGTAGGAAGAGTCAGTCATCTTGTACTTAAGTCGTCATTGTGCCTTTTGTATTTAATTCCGATGCAAATTCTGTGTTTCATCGTCAATAAGAAGGTCAGAGGGATACAGCAAACCTGAAGTGAAGCATCGCCATCTATAACTAGTGTCACAGGAATGGTTCAAAACATAGTCAGTAAGAAGAGTCAGTCTTCTTGTACTTAAGTCTGCATTGTGACTTTTGTATTTACTTCCAATGGAATTTCTGTGTTTCATCATCAATAAGAAGGTCCGAGGGATACAGTAAACCTGAAGTGTAGCATCGGAATCTATATCTAGTGTCTCAGGAATGGTTCAAAACATAGACAGTAAGAAGGATCAGTCCTCTTGTACTTAGGGTGGCATTGTGCCTTTTGTATTTAATTCCGATGCAATTTCTGTGTTTCATCGTCAATAAGAAGATCAGAGGGATACAGTAAACCTGAAGTTAAGCATCGGAATCTATAACAAGTGTCACAGGAATGGTTCAAAACATAGAGAGTAAGAAAAGTCAGTCGTCTTGTACTTTAGTCGGCATTGTGCCTTTTCTATTTAATTCCGATGGAATTCCTGTGTTTCATCTTCAATATGAAGGTCAGAGGGATACAGTAAACCAAAATTGAAGCATCCGAATCCATAAGTAGTGTCACAGGAATGGTTCAAGACATAGTCAGTAAAAAGAGTCAGTCTTCTTGTTCTTAAGTCGTCATTGTGCCTTTTGTATTTAATTCCGATGCAATTTCTGTGTTTCATCGTCAATAAGAAGATGAGAGGGATACAGTAATCCTGAAGTGAAGCATCGGAATCTATAACTAGTGTCACAGGAATGGTTCAAAACATAGACAGTAAGAAGAGTCAGTCTTCTTGTACTTAAGTCGGTATTGTGACATTTGTATTTAATTCCGATGCAATTTCTGTGTTTCATCGTCAATAAGAAGGTCCAAGGGAGACAGTAAACCTGAAGTGAAGCATCGGAATCTATAACTAGTGTCATAGAAATGGTTCAAATCATAGACAGTGAGAAGAGTCAGTCTTCTTGTACTTAAGTCGGCATTGTGCCTTTTCTATTTTATTCCGATGCAATTTCTGTGTTTCATCGTCTATTAGAAAGTCCTAGGTATACTGTAAACCTGAAGTGAAGCATCGGAATCTATAACTAGTGACACAGGAATGGTTCAAAACATAGTCAGTAAGAAGAGTCAGTCTTCTTGTACTTAAGTCGGCATTGTGCCTTTTGTATTTAATTCCGATGCAATTTCTGTGTTTCATTGTCAATAAGAAGGTTTAAGGGATACAGTAAACCTGAAGTGAAGCATCGGAATCTATAACTAGTGTCACGAGAATGGTTCAAAACATAGTCAGTAAGAAGAGTCAGTCTTCTTGTCCATAAGTCGGCATTGTGCCTTTTGTATTTAATTCCGATGCAAATTCTGTGTTTCATCGTCAAGAAGAAGGTCAGAGGGATACAGTAAACCTGGAGTGAAGCATCGGAATCTATAGCTAGTGTTACAGGAATGGTTCAGAACATTGTCAGTAAGAAGAGTCAGTCTTCTTGTCCATAAGTCGGCATTGTGCCTTTTGTATTTAATTCCGATGCAATTTCTGTGTTTCATCGTCAAGAAGAAGGTCAGAGGGATACAGTAAACCTGAAGTGAAGCATCGGAATCTATAGCTAGTGTCACAGGAATGGTTCAGAATATTGGCAGTAAGAAGAGTCAGTCTTCTTGTCCATAAGTCGGCATTGTGCCTTCGGTATTTAATTCCGATGCAAATTCTGTGTTTCATCGTCAATAAGAAGGTCCAAGGGATACAGTAAACCTGGAGTGAAGCATCGGAATCAGTAACTAGTGACACAGGAATGGTTCAAACATAGTCAGTAAGAAGAGTCAGTCTTCTTTACTTAAGTCGGCATTGTGCATTTTGTATTTAATTCCGATGCAATTTCTGTGTTTCATCGTCTATTAGATAGTCCAAGGTATACTGTAAACCTGAAGTGAAGCATCGGAATCTATAACTAGTGACACAGGAATGGTTCAAAACATAGACAGTATGAAGATTCAGTCTTCTTGTACTTAAGTCGGCATTGTGCCTTTTCTATTTAACTTTGATGCAATTTGTGTGTTTCATCGTCAATAAGAAGGTCCAAGGGAAACAGTAAACCTGGAGTGAAGCACCGGAATTTATAACTAGTGTCATAGGAATGGTTCAAAACATACACAGTAGGAACAGTCCGTCCTCTTGTACTTAAGTCGGCATTGTGCCTTATCTATTTAATTCCGATGCAATATCTGTGTTTCATCGTCAATAAGAAGGTCCAAGGGATACAGTAATCCTGGAGTGAAGCATCGGAATCTATAACTAGTGTCACATAAATGGTTCAAAACATAGACAGTAAGAAGAGTCAGTCTTCTTGTACTTAAGTCGGCATTGTGCCTGTTCTATTTAATTCCGATGCAATTTCTGTGTTTCATCGTCAATAAGAAGGTCAGAGGGATACAGTAAACCTGGAGTGAAGCATCGGAATCTATAGCTAGTGTTACAGGAATGGTTCAGAACATTGTCAGTAAGAAGAGTCAGTCTTCTTGTCCATAAGTCGGCATTGTGCCTTTTGTATTTAATTCCGATGCAATTTCTGTGTTTCATCGTCAAGAAGAAGGTCAGAGGGATACAGTAAACCTGAAGTGAAGCATCGGAATCTATAGCTAGTGTCACAGGAATGGTTCAGAATATTGGCAGTAAGAAGAGTCAGTCTTCTTGTCCATAAGTCGGCATTGTGCCTTCGGTATTTAATTCCGATGCAAATTCTGTGTTTCATCGTCAATAAGATGGTCCAAGGGATACAGTAAACCTGGAGTGAAGCATCGGAATCAGTAACTAGTGACACAGGAATGGTTCAAACATAGTCAGTAAGAAGAGTCAGTCTTCTTTACTTAAGTCGGCATTGTGCATTTTGTATTTAATTCCGATGCAATTTCTGTGTTTCATCGTCTATTAGATAGTCCAAGGTATACTGTAAACCTGAAGTGAAGCATCGGAATCTATAACTAGTGACACAGGAATGGTTCAAAACATAGTCAGTAAGAAGAGTCAGTCTTCTTGTACTTAAGTCGGCATTGTGCCTATTGTATTTAATTCCGATGCAATTTCTGTGTTTCATCGTCAATAAGAAGGTTTAAGGGATACAGTAAACCTGAAGTGATGCATCGGAATCTATAACTAGTGTCACGAGAATGGTTCAAAGCATAGTCAGTAAGAAGAGTCAGTCTTCTTGTACTTAAGTCGGCATTGTGCGTTTTGTATTTAATTCCGATGCAATATCTGTGTTTCATCGTCAATAAGAAGGTCAGAGGGATACAGTAAACCTGAAGTGAAGCATCGGAATCTATAACTAGTGTCACAGGAATAGTTCAAATCATAGTCAGTAAGAAGCGTCAGTCTTCTTGTACTTAAGTCGGCATTGTGCCTGTTCTATTTAATTCCGATGCCATTTCTGTGATTCATCGTCAATACGAAGGTCAGAGGGATACAGTAAACCTGGAGTGAAGCATCGGAATCTATAGCTAGTGTTACAGGAATAGTTCAGAACATTGTCAGTAAGAAGAGTCAGTCTTCTTGTCCATAAGTCGGCATTGTGCCTTTTGTATTTAATTCCGATGCAATTTCTGTGTTTCATCGCCAAGAAGAAGGTCAGAGGGATACAGTAAACCTGAAGGGAAGCATCGGAACCTATAGCTAGTGTCACAGGAATGGTTCAGAACATTGTTAGTAAGAAGAGTCAGTCTTCTTGTCCATAAGTCGGCATTGTGCCTTTGGTATTTAATTCCGATGCAAATTCTGTGTTTCATCGTCAATAAGAAGGTCCAAGGGAAACAGTAAACCTGGAGTGAACCACCGGAATCTATAACTAGTGTCACAGGAATGGTTGAAAAACATAGTCAGTAAGAAGCGTCAGTCTTCTTGTACTTATGTCGGCATTGTGCCTTTTCTATTTAACTTTGATGCAATTTCTGTGTTTCATCGTCAATTAGAAGGTCCAAGGGATACAGTAAACCTAGAGTGAAGCATCGGAATCAGTAACTAGTGACACAGGAATGGTTCAAACATAGTCAGTAAGAAGAGTCAGTCTTCTTGTACTTAAGTCGGCATTGTGCATTTTGTATTTAATTCCGATGCAATTTCTGTGTTTCATCGTCAATAAGAAGGTCCAAGGGAAACAGTAAACATGGAGTGAAGCACCGGAATCTATAACTAGTGTCACAGGAATGGTTGAAAAACATAGTCAGTAAGAAGCGTCAGTCTTCTTGTACTTAAGTCGGCATTGTGCCATTTCTATTTAATTCCGATGCAATTTCTGTGTTTCATCGTCAATAAGAAGGTCCAAGGGATACAGTAAACCTGGAGTGAAGCATCGGAATCAGTAACTAGTGACACAGGAATGGTTCAAACATAGTCAGTAAGAAGAGTCAGTCTTCTTGTACTTAAGTCGGCATTGTGCCTTTTGTATTTAATTCCGATGCAATTTCTGTGTTACATCGTCAATAAGAAGGTACAAGGTATACAGTAAATCTGAAGTGAAGCATCAGAATCTATAACTAGTGTCACAAGAATGGTTCAAAACATAGTCAGTAAGAAGAGTTAGTCTTCTTGTACATAAGTCGGCATTGTGCCTTTTGTATTTAATTCCGATGCAATTTCTGTGTTTCATCGGCAATAAGGTCAGAGGGATACAGTAAACCTTAAGTGAAGCATCGGAATCTATAACTAGTGTCACAGGAATGGTTCAAAACATAGACAGTAGGAAGAGTCAGTCTTCTTGTACTTAAGTCGGCATTGTGCCTTTTGTATTTAATTCCGATGCAATTTCTCTGTTTCATCGGCAATAAGGTCAGAGGGATACAGTAAACCTGAAGTGAAGCATCAGAATCTATAACTAGTGTCACAGGAATGGTTCAAAACATAGTCAGTAAGAAGAGTCAGTCTTCTTGTACTTAAGTCGGCATTGTGCGTTTTGTATTTAATTCCGATTCAATTTCTGTGTTTCATCGTCAATAAGAAGGTCAGAGGGATACAGTAAACCTGAAGTGAAGCATTGGAATCTATAACTAGTGTCACAGGAATGGTTCAAAACATAGACAGTATGAAGAGTCAGTCTTCTTGTACTTAAGTCGGCATTGTGCCTTTTGTATTTAATTCCGATGCAATTTCTGTGTTTCATCGTCAAGAAGAAGGTCAGAGGGATACAGTAAACCTGAAGTGAAGCATCGGAATCTATAGCTAGTGTCACAGGAATGGTTCAGAATATTGGCAGTAAGAAGAGTCAGTCTTCTTGTCCATGAGTCGGCATTGTGCCTTTGGTATTTAATTCCGATGCAAATTCTGTGTTCATCGTCAATAAGAAGGTCCAAGGGATACAGCAAACCTGGAGTGAAGCATCGGAATCAGTAACTAGTGACACAGGAATGGTTGAAAAACATAGTCAGTAAGAAGCGACAGTCTTCTTGTACTTAAGTCGGCATTGTGCCATTTCAATTTAATTCCGATGCAATTTCTGTGTTTCATCGTCAATAAGGAGGTCCAAGGGATACAGTAAACCTGGTGTGAAGCATCGGAATCTATAGCTAGTGTTACAGGAATGGTTCAGAACATTGTCAGTAAGAAGAATCAGTCTTCTTGTCCATAAGTCGGCATTGTGCCTTTGGTTTTAATTCGGATGGATTTCTGTGTTTCATCATCAATAAGAAGGTCAGAGGGATACAGTAAACCTGAAGTGAAGCATCGGAATCTATAACTAGTGTCTCAGGAATGGTTCAAAACATAGACAGTAAGAAGGATCAATCCTCTTGTACTTAGGGTGGCATTGTGCCTTTTGTATTTAATTCCGATGCAATTTCTGTGTTTCATCGTCAATAAGAAGATCAGAGGGATACAGTAAACCTAAAGTGAAGCATCGGAATCTATAACAAGTGTCACAGCAATGGTTCAAAACATAGAGAGTAAGAAAAGTCAGTCGTGTTGTACTTTAGTCGGCATTGTGCCTTTTCTATTTAATTCCGATGCAATGCCTGTGTTTCATCTTCAATATGAAGGTCAGAGGGATACAGTAAACCAAAATTGAAGCATCCGAATCCATAAGTAGTGTCACAGGAATGGTTCAAAACATAGTCAGTAAAAAGAGTCAGTCTTCTTGTCCTTAAGTCGGCATTGTGCCTTTTGTATTTAATTCCGATGCAATTTCTGTGTTTCATCGTCAATAAGAAGATCAGAGGGATACAGTAAACCTGAAGTGAAGCATCGGAATCTATAACTAGTGTCACAGGAATGGTTCAAAACATAGTCAGTAAGAAGAGTCAGTCTTCTTGTACTTAAGTCGGCATTGTGCGTTTTGTATTTAATTCCGATGCAATTTCTGTGTTTCATCGTCAATAAGAAGGTCAGAGGGATACAGTAAACCTGAAGTGAAGCATCGGAATCTATAACTAGTGTCACAGGAATGGTTCAAATCATTAACAGTAGGAAGAGTCAGTCTTCTTGTACTTAAGTCGTCATTGTGCCTTTTGTATTTAATTCCGATGCAAATTCTGTGTTTCATCGTCAATAAGAAGGTCAGAGGGATACAGCAAACCTGAAGTGAAGCATCGCAATCTATAACTAGTGTCACAGGAATGGTTCAAAACATAGTCAGTAAGAAGAGTCAGTCTTCTTGTACTTAAGTCTGCATTGTGCCTTTTGTATTTTCTTCCGATGGATTTCTGTGTTTCATCATCAATAATAAGGTCAGAGGGATACAGTAAACCTGAAGTGAAGCATCGGAATCTATAACTAGTGTCTCAGGAATGGTTCAAAACATAGACAGTAAGAAGGAATAGTCCTCTTGTACTTAGGGTGGCATTGTGCCTTTTGTATTTAATTCCGATGCAATTTCTGTGTTTCAACGTCAATAAGAAGATCAGAGGGATACAGTAAACCTGAAGTGAAGCATCGGAATCTATAACAAGTGTCACAGCAATGGTTCAAAACATAGAGAGTAAGAAAAGTCAGTCGTGTTGTACTTTAGTCGGCATTGTGCCTTTCCTATTTAATTCCGATGCAATTCCTGTGTTTCATCTTCAATATGAGGGTCAGAGGGATACAGTAAACCAAAATTGAAGCGTCCGAATCCATAAGTAGTGTCACAGGAATGGTTCTAAACATAGTCAGTAAAAAGAGTCAGTCTTCTAGTCCTTAAGTCGGCATTGTGCCTTTTGTATTTAATTCCGATGCAATTTCTGTGTTTCATCGTCAATAAGAAGGTCAGAGGGATACAGTAATCCTGAAGTGAAGCATCGGAATTTATAACTAGTGTCACAAGAATGGTTCAAAACATAGACAGTAAGAAGAGTCAGTCTTCTTGTACTTAAGTCGGTATTGTGACTTTTGTATTTAATTCTGATGCAATTTCTGTGTTTCATCGTCAATAAGAAGGTCCAAGGGAGACAATAAACCTGAAGTGAAGCATCGGAATCTATAACTAGTGTCATAGAAATGGTTCAAATCATAGATAGTGAGAAGAGTCAGTCTTCTTGTACTTAAGTCGGCATTGTGCCTTTTCTATTTTTTCCGATGCAATTTCTGTGTTTCATCGTCTATTAGATAGTCCAAGGTATACTGTAAACCTGAAGTGAAGCATCGGAATCTATAAATAGTGAAACAGGAATGGTTCAAAACATAGTCAGTAAGAAGAGTCAGTCTTCTTGTACTTAAGTCGGCATTGTGCCTTTTGTATTTAATTCCGATGCAATTTCTGTGTTTCATCGTCAATAAGAAGGTTTAAGGGATACAGTAAACCTGAAGTGATGCATCGGATTCTATAACTAGTGTCACAGGAATGGTTCAAAACATAGACAGTAGGAAGAGCCAGTCTTCTTGTACTTAAGTCGGCATTGTGCCTTTTGTATTTAATTCCGATGCAATTTCTGTGCTTCATCGGCAATAAGGTCAGAGGGATACAGTAAACCTGAAGTGAAGCATCAGAATCTATAACTAGTGTCACAGGAATGGTTCAAAACATAGTCAGTAAGAAGAGTCAGTCTTCTTGTACTTAAGTCGGCATTGTGCCTTTTGTATTTAATTCCGATGCAATTTCTGTGTTTCATCGTCAATAAGAAGGTCAGAGGGATACAGTAAACCTGAAGTGAAGCATTGGAATCTATAACTAGTGTCACAGGAATGGTTCAAAACATAGACAGTATGAAGAGTCAGTCTTCTTGTACTTAAGTCGGCATTGTGCCTTTTGTATTTAATTCCGATGCAATTTCTGTGTTTCATCGTCAATAAGAAGATCAGAGGGATACAGTAAACCTAAAGTGAAGCATCGGAATCTATAACAAGTGTCACAGCAATGGTTCAAAACATAAAGAGTAAGAAAAGTCAGTCGTGTTGTACTTTAGTCGGCATTGTGCCTTTTCTATTTAATTCCGATGCAATTCCTGTGTTTCATCTTCAATATGAAGGTCAGAGGGATACAGTAAACCAAAATTGAAGCATCCGAATCCATAAGTAGTGTCACAGGAATGGTTCAAAACATAGTCAGTAAAAAGAGTCAGTCTTCTTGTCCTTAAGTCGGCATTGTGCCTTTTGTATTTAATTCCGATGCAATTTCTGTGTTTCATCGTCAATAAGAAGATCAGAGGGATACAGTAATCCTGAAGTGAAGCATCGGAATCTATAACTAGTGTCACAGGAATGGTTCAAAACATAGTCAGTAAGAAGAGTCAGTCTTCTTGTACTTAAGTCGGCATTGTGCGTTTTGTATTTAATTCCGAAGCAATTTCTGTGTTTCATCGTCAATAAGAAGGTCAGAGGGATACAGTAAACCTGAAGTGAAGCATCGGAATCTATAACTAGTGTCACAGGAATGGTTCAAATCATAGACAGTAGGAAGAGTCAGTCTTCTTGTACTTAAGTCGTCCTTGTGCCTTTTGTATTTAATTCCGATGCAAATTCTGTGTTTCATCGTCAATAAGAAGGTCAGAGGGATACAGCAAACCTGAAGTGAAGCATCGCAATCTATAACTAGTGTCACAGGAATGGTTCAAAACATAGTCAGTAAGAAGAGTCAGACTTCTTGTACTTAAGTCTGCATTGTGCCTTTTGTATTTACTCCCGATGGATTTCTGTGTTTCATCATCAATAAGAAGGTCAGAGGGATACAGTAAACCTGAAGTGAAGCATCGGAATCTATAACTAGTGTCTCAGGAATGGTTTAAAACATAGTCAGTAAGAAGAGTCAGTCTTCTTGTACTTAAGTCGGCATTGTGCGTTTTGTATTTAATTCCGATGCAATTTCTGTGTTTCATCGTCAATAAGAAGGTCAGAGGGATACAGTAAACCTGAAGTGAAGCATCGGAATCTATAACTAGTGTCACAGGAATGGTTCAAATCATAGACAGTTGGAGGAGTCAGTCTTCTTGTACTTAAGTCGTCATTGTGCCTTTTGTATTTAATTCCGATGCAAATTCTGTGTTTCATCGTCAATAAGAAGATCAGAGGGATACAGTAAACCTGAAGTGAAGCATCGGAATCTATAACAAGTGTCACAGCAATGGTTCAAAACATAGAGAGTAAGAAAAGTCAGTCGTGTTGTACTTTAGTCGGCATTGTGCCTTTTCTATTTAATTCCGATGCAATTCCTGTGTTTCATCTTCAATATGAGGGTCAGAGGGATACAGTAAACCAAAATTGAAGCATCCGAATCCATAAGTAGTGTCACAGGAATGGTCCTAAACATAGTCAGTAAAAAGAGTCAGTCTTCTTGTCCTTAAGTCGGCATTGTGCCTTTTGTATTTAATTCCGATGCAATTTCTGTGTTTCATCGTCAATAAGAAGATCAGAGGGATACAGTAATCCTGAAGTGAAGCATCGGAATCTAATGGTTCAAAACATAGTCAGTAAGAAGAGTCAGTCTTCTTGTACTTAAGTCGGCATTGTGCGTTTTGTATTTAATTCCGATGCAATTTCTGTGTGTCATCGTCAATAAGAAGGTCAGAGGGATACAGTAAACCTGAAGTGAAGCATCGGAATCTATAACTAGTGTCACAGGAATGGTTCAAATCATAGACAGTAGGAAGAGTCAGTCTTCTTGTACTTAAGTCGTCATTGTGCCTTTTGTATTTAATTCCGATGCAAATTCTGTGTTTCATCGTCAATAAGAAGGTCAGAGGGATACAGCAAACCTGAATCTATCGCAATCTATAACTAGTGTCACAGGAATGGTTCAAAACATAGTCAGTAAGAAGAGTCAGTCTTCTTGTACTTAAGTCTGCATTGTGCCTTTTGTATTTACTTCCGATGGATTTCTGTGTTTCATCATCAATAAGAAGGTCAGAGGGATACAGTAAACCTGAAGTGAAGCATCGGAATCTATAACTAGTGTCACAGGAATGGTTCAAAACATAGTCAGTTAGAAGAGTCAGTCTTCTTGTACTTAAGTCGGCATTGTGCGTTTTGTATTTAATTCCGATGCAATTTCTGTGTTTCATCGTCAATAAGAAGGTGAGAGGGATACAGTAAACCTGAAGTGAAGCATCGGAATCTATAACTAGTGTCACAGGAATGGTTCAAATCATAGACAGTTGGAAGAGTCAGTCTTCTTGTACTTAAGTCGTCATTGTGCCTTTTGTATTTAATTCCGATGCAAATTCTGTGTTTCATCGTCAATAAGAAGATCAGAGGGATACAGTAAACCTGAAGTGAAGCATCGGAATCTATAACAAGTGTCACAGCAATGGTTCAAAACATAGAGAGTAAGAAAAGTCAGTCGTGTTGTACTTTAGTCGGCATTGTGCCTTTTCTATTTAATTCCGATGCAATTCCTGTGTTTCATCTTCAATATGAGGGTCAGAGGGATACAGTAAACCAAAATTGAAGCATCCGAATCCATAAGTAGTGTCACAGGAATGGTTCTAAACATAGTCAGTAAAAAGAGTCAGTTTTCTTGTCCTTAAGTCGGCGTTGTGCCTTTTGTATTTTATTCCGATGCAATTTCTGTGTTTCATCGTCAATAAGAAGATCAGAGGGATACAGTAATCCTGAAGTGAAGCATCGGAATCTATAACTAGTGTCACAGGAATGGTTCAAAACATAGACAGTAAGAAGAGTCAGTCTTCTTGTACTTAAGTCAGTATTGTGACTTTTGTATTTAATTCTGATGCAATTTCTGTGTTTCATCGTCAATAAGAAGGTCCAAGGGAGACAGTAAACCTGAAGTGAAGCATCGGAATCTATAACTAGTGTCATAGAAATGGTTCAAATCATAGACAGTGAGAAGAGTCAGTCTTCTTGTACTTAAGTCGGCATTGTGCCTTTTCTATTTTATTCCGATGCAATTTCTGTGTTTCATCGTCTATTAGATAGTCCAAGGTATACTGTAAACCTGAAGTGAAGCATCGGAATCTATAACTAGTGACACAGGAATGGTTCAAAACATAGTCAGTAAGAAGAGTCAGTCATCTTGTACTTAAGTCGGCATTGTGCCTTTTGTATTTAATTCCGATGCAATTTCTGTGTTTCATCGTCAATAAGAAGGTTTAAGGGATACAGTAAACCTGAAGTGATGCATCGGAATCTATAACTAGTGTCACGAGAATGGTTCAAAGCATAGTCAGTAAGAAGAGTCAGTCTTCTTGTACTTAAGTCGGCATTGTGCGTTTTGTATTTAATTCCGATGCATTTTCTGTGTTTCATCGTCAATAAGAAGGTCAGAGGGATACAGTAAACCTTAAGTGAAGCATCGGAATCTATAACTAGTGGCACAGGAATAGTTCAAATCATACTCAGTAAGAAGCGTCAGTCTTCTTGTACTTAAGTCGGCATTGTGCCTTTTCTATTTAATTCCGATGCAATATCTGTGTTTCATCGTCAATAAGAAGGTCCAAGGGATACAGTAAACCTGGAGTGAAGTATCGGAATCTATAACTAGTGTCACCGGAATGGTTCAAAACATAGACAGTAAGAAGAGTCAGTCTTCTTGTACTTAAGTGGCATTGTGCCTGTTCTATTTAATTCCGATGCCATTTCTGTGATTCATCGTCAATATGAAGGTCAGAGGGATACAGTAAACCTGGAGTGAAGCATCGGAATCTATAGCTAGTGTTACAGGAATAGTTCAGAACATTGTCAGTAAGCAGAGTCAGTCTTCTTGTCCATAAGTCGGCATTGTGCCTTTTGTATTTAATTCCGATGCAATTTCTGTGTTTCATCGTCAAGAAGAAGGTCAGAGGGATACAGTAAACCTGAAGTGAAGCATCGGAATCAGTAACTAGTGACACAGGAATGGTTGAAAAACATAGTCAGTAAGAAGAGTCAGTCTTCTTGTCCATAAGTCGGCATTGTGCCTTTGGTATTTAATTCCGATGCAAATTCTGTGTTTCATCGTCAATAAGAAGGTCCAAGGGATACAGCAAACCTGGAGTGAAGCATCGGAATCAGTAACTAGTGACACAGGAATGGTTCAAACATAGTCAGTAAGAAGAGTCAGTCTTCTTTACTTAAGTCGGCATTGTGCATTTTGAATTTAATTCCGATGCAATTTCTGTGTTTCATCGTCAATAGGAAGGTCCAAGGGAAACAGTAAACTTGGAGTGAAGCATCGGAATCTATAACTAGTGTCACAGGAATGGTTGAAAAACATAGTCAGTAAGAAGCGACAGTCTTCTTGTACTTAAGTCGGCATTGTGCCATTTCTGTTTAATTCCGATGCAATTTCTGTGTTTCATCGTCAATAAGGAGGTCCAAGGGATACAGTAAACCTGGTGTGAAGCATCGGAATCTATAGCTAGTGTTACAGGAATGGTTCAGAACATTGTCAGTAAGAAGAATCAGTCTTCTTGTCCATAAGTCGGCATTGTGCCTTTGGTTTTAATTCGGATGGATTTCTGTGTTTCATCATCAATAAGAAGATCAGAGGGATACAGTAATCCTGAAGTGAAGCATCGGAATCTATAACTAGTGTCACAGGAATGGTTCAAAACATAGTCAGTAAGAAGAGTCAGTCTTCTTGTACTTAAGTCGGCATTGTGCGTTTTGTATTTAATTCCGATGCAATTTCTGTGTTTCATCGTCAATAAGAAGGTCAGAGGGATACAGTAAACCTGAAGTGAAGCATCGGAATCTATAACTAGTGTCACAGGAATGGTTCAAATCATAGACAGTAGGAAGAGTCAGTCTTCTTGTACTTAAGTCGTCATTGTGCCTTTTGTATTTAATTCCGATGCAAATTCTGTGTTTCATCGTCAATAAGAAGGTCAGAGGGATACAGCAAACCTGAAGTGAAGCATCGCAATCTATAACTAGTGTCACAGGAAAGGTTCAAAACATAGTCAGTAAGAAGAGTCAGTCTTCTTGTACTTCAGTCTGCATTGTGCCTTTTGTATTTACTTCCGATGGATTTCTGTGTTTCATCATCAATAAGAAGGTCAGAGGGTACAGTAAACCTGAAGTGAAGCATCGGAATCTATAACTAGTGTCTCAGGAATGGTTCAAAACATAGACAGTAAGAAGGATCAGTCCTCTTGTACTTAGGGTGGCCTTGTGCCTTTTGTATTTAATTCCGATGCAATTTCTGTGTTTCATCGTCAATAAGAAGATCAGAGGGATACAGTAAACCTGAAGTGAAGCATCGGAATCTATAACAAGTGTCACAGCAATGGTTCAAAACATAGAGAGTAAGAAAAGTCAGTCGTGTTGTACTTTAGTCGGCATTGTGCCTTTTCTATTTAATTCCGATGCAATTCCTGTGTTTCATCTTCAATATGAGGGTCAGAGAGATACAGTAAACCAAAATTGAAGCGTCCGAATCCATAAGTAGTGTCACAGGAATGGTTCTAAACATAGTCAGTAAAAAGAGTCAGTCTTCTTGTCCTTAAGTCGGCATTGTGCCTTTTGTATTTAATTCCGATGCAATTTCTGTGTTTCATCGTCAATAAGAAGATCAGAGGGATACAGTAATCCTGAAGTGAAGCATCGGAATTTATAACTAGTGTCACAGGAATGGTTCAAAACATAGACAGTAAGAAGAGTCAGTCTTCTTGTACTTAAGTCGGTATTGTGACTTTTGTATGTAATTCTGATGCAATTTCTGTGTTTCATCGTCAATAAGAAGGTCCACGGGAGACAGTAAACCTGAAGTGAAGCATCGGAATCTATAACTAGTGTCATAGAAATGGTTCAAATCATAGATAGTGAGAAGAGTCAGTCTTCTTGTACTTAAGTCGGCATTGTGCCTTTTCTATTTTATTCCGATGCAATTTCTGTGTTTCATCGTCTATTAGATAGTCCAAGGTATACTGTAAACCTGAAGTGAAGCATCGGAATCTATAAATAGTGAAACAGGAATGGTTCAAAACATAGTCAGTAAGAAGAGTCAGTCTTCTTGTACTTAAGTCGGCATTGTGTCTTTTGTATTTAATTCCGATGCAATTTCTGTGTTTCATCGTCAATAAGAAGGTTTAAGGGATACAGTAAACCTGAAGTGATGCATCGGAATCTATAACTAGTGTCACGAGAATGGTTCAAAGCATAGTCAGTAAGAAGAGTCAGTCTTCTTGTACTTAAGTCGGCATTGTGCGTTTTGTATTTAATTCCGATGCAATTTCTGTGTTTCATCGTCAATAAGAAGGTCAGAGGGATACAGTAAACCTGAAGTGAAGCATCGGAATCTATAACTAGTGTCACAGGAATAGTTCAAATTATAGTCAGTAAGAAGCGTCAGTCTTCTTGTACTTAAGTCGGCATTGTGCCTTTTCTATTTAACTTTGATGCAATTTCTGTGTTTCATCGTCAATAAGAAGGTCCAAGGGAAACAGTAAACCTGGAGTGAAGCACCGGAATTTATAACTAGTGTCATAGGAATGGTTCAAAACATAGACAGTAGGAACAGTCCGTCCTCTTGTACTTAAGTCGACATTGTGCCTTTTCTATTTAATTCCGATGCAATATCTGTGTTTCATCGTCAATAAGAAGGTCCAAGGGATACAGTAAACCTGGAGTGAAGCATCGGAATCTATAACTAGTGTCACCGGAATGGTTCAAAGCATAGACAGTAAGAAGAGTCAGTCTTCTTGCACTTAAGTCGGCATTGTGCCTGTTCTATTTAATTCCGATGCAATTTCTGTGTTTCATCGTCAATACGAAGGTCAGAGGGATACAGTAAACCTGGAGTGAAGCATCGGAATCTATAGCTAGTGTTACAGGAATGGTTCAGAACATTGTCAGTAAGAAGAGTCAGTTTTCTTGTCCATAAGTCGGCATTGTGCCTTTTGTATTTAATTCCGATGCAATTTCTGTGTTTCATCGTCAAGAAGAAGGTCAGAGGGATACAGTAAACCTGAAGTGAAGCATCGGAATCAATAGCTAGTGTCACAGGAATGGTTCAGAACATTGTCAGTAAGAAGAGTCAGTCTTCTTGTCCATAAGTCGGCATTGTGCCTTTGGTATTTAATTCCGATGCAAATTCTGTGTTTCATCGTCAATAAGAAGGTCCAAGGGAAACAGTAAACCTGGAGTGAAGCACCGGAATCTATAACTAGTGTCACAGGAATGGTTGAAAAACATAGTCAGTAAGAAGCGTCAGTCTTCTTGTACTTAAGTCGGCATTGTGCCTTTTCTATTTAACTTTGATGCAATTTCTGTGTTTCATCGTCAATAAGAAGGTCCAAGGGATACACTAAACCTGGAGTGAAGCATCGGAATCAGTAACTAGTGACACAGGAATGGTTCAAACATAGTCAGTAAGAAGAGTCAGTCTTCTTGTACTAAAGTCGGCATTGTGCATTTTGTATTTAATTCCGATGCAATTTCTGTGTTTCATCGTCAATAAGAAGGTCCAAGGGAAACAGTAAACCTGGAGTGAAGCACCGGAATCTATAACTAGTGTCACAGGAATGGTTGAAAAACATAGTCAGTAAGAAGCGTCAGTCTTCTTGTACTTAAGTCGGCATTGTGCCATTTCTATTTAATTCCGATGCAATTTCTGTGTTTCATCGTCAATAAGAAGGTCCAAGGGATAGAGTAAACCTGGTGTGAAGCATCGGAATCTATAGCTAGTGTTACAGGAATGGTTCAGAACATTGTCAGTAAGAAGAATCAGTCTTCTTGTCCATAAGTCGGCATTGTGCCTTTGGTATTTAATTCGGATGCAAATTCTGTGTTTCATCGTCAATAAGAAGGTCCAAGGGATACAGTAAACCTGGAGTGAAGCATCGGAATCAGTAACTAGTGACACAGGAATGGTCCAAACATAGTCAGTAAGAAGAGTCAGTCTTCTTGTACTTAAGTCGGCATTGTGCCTTTTGTATTTAATTCCGATGTAATTTCTGTGTTACATCGTCAATAAGAAGGTACAAGGTATACAGTAAACCTGAAGTGAAGCATCGGAATCTATAACTAGTGTCACAAGAATGGTTCAAAACATAGTCAGTAAGAAGAGTCAGTCTTCTTGTACTTAAGTCGGCATTGTGCCTTTTGTATTTAATTCCGATGCAATTTCTGTGTTTCATCGGCAATAAGGTCAGAGGGATACAGTAAACTTTAAGTGAAGCATCGGAATCTATAACTAGTGTCACAGGAATGGTTCAAAACATAGACAGTAGGAAGAGTCAGTCTTCTTGTACTTAAGTCGGCATTGTGCCTTTTGTATTTAATTCCGATGCAATTTCTGTGTTTCATCGGCAATAAGGTCAGAGGGATACAGTAAACCTGAAGTGAAGCATCAGAATCTATAACTAGTGTCACAGGAATGGTTCAAAACATAGTCAGTAAGAAGAGTCAGTCTTCTTGTACTTAAGTCGGCATTGTGCGTTTTGTATTTAATTCCGATGCAATTTCTGTGTTTCATCGTCAATAAGAAGGTCAGAGGGATACAGTAAACCTGAAGTGAAGCATTGGAATCTATAACTAGTGTCACAGGAATGGTTCAAAACATAGACAGTATGAAGAGTCAGTCTTCTTGTACTTAAGTCGGCATTGTGCCTTTTGTATTTAATTCCGATGCAATTTCTGTGTTTCATCGTCTATAGGAAGGTCAGAGGGATACAGTAAACCTGAAGTGATGCATCGGAATCTATAACTAGTGTCACGAGAATGGTTCAAAACATAGTCAGTAAGAAGAGTCAGTCTTCTTGTACTTAAGTCGGCATTGTGCCTTTTGTATTTAATTCCGATGCAATTTCTGTGTTTCATGGTCAATAAGAAGGTCAGAGGGACACAGTAAACCTGAAGTGAAGCATTGGAATCTATAACTAGTGCCACAGGAATGGTTCAAAACATAGACAGTATGAAGAGTCAGTCTTCTTGTACTTAAGTCGGCATTGTGCCTTTTCTATTTCATTCCGATGCAATATCTGAGTTTCATCGTCAATAAGAAGGTCCAAGGGATACAGTAAACCTGAAGTGAAGCATCGGAATCTATAACTAGTGTCACAGGAATGGTTCAAATCATAGTCAGTAAGAAGCGTCAGTCTTCTTGTACTTAAGTCGGCATTGTGCCTTTTCTATTTAACTTTGATGCAATTTCTGTGTTTCATCGTCAATAAGAAGGTCCAAGGGAAACAGTAAACCTGGAGTGAAGCACCGGAATTTACAACTAGTGTCATAGGAATGGTTCAAAACATAGACAGTAGGAACAGTCCGTCCTCTTGTACTTAAGTCGGCATTGTGCCTTTTCTATTTAATTCCGATGCAATATCTGTGTTTCATCGTCAATAAGAAGGTCCAAGGGATACAGTAAACCTGGAGTGAAGCATCGGCATCTATAACTAGTGTCACAGGAATGGTTCAAGACATAGACAGTAAGAAGAGTCAGTCTTCTTGTACTTAAGTCGGCATTGTGCCATTTCTATTTAATTCCGATGCAATTTCTGTGTTTCATCGTCAATAAGAAGGGCCAAGGGATACAGTAAACCTGGTGTGAAGCATCGGAATCTATAGCTAGTGTTACAGGAATGGTTCAGAACATTGTCAGTATGAAGAATCAGTCTTCTTGTCCATAAGTCGGCATTGTGCCTTTGGTATTTAATTCGGATGCAAATTCTGTGTTTCATCGTCAATAAGAAGGTCCAAGGGATACAGTAAACCTGGAGTGAAGCATCGGAATCAGAACTAGTGACACAGGAATGGTTCAAACATAGTCAGTAAGAAGAGTCAGTCTTCTTGTACTTAAGTCGGCATTGTGCCTTTTGTATTTAATTCCGATGCAATTTCTGTGTTACATCGTCAATAAGAAGGTACAAGGTATACAGTAAACATGAAGTGAAGCATCGGAATCTATAACTAGTGTCACAAGAATGGTTCAAAACATAGTCAGTAAGAAGAGTCAGTCTTCTTGTACTTAAGTCGGCATTGTGCCTTTTGTATTTAATTCCGATGCAATTTCTGTGTTTCATCGGCAATAAGGTCAGAGGGATACAGTAAACCTGAAGTGAAGCATCGGAATCTATAACTAGTGTCACAGGAATAGTTCAAAACATAGACAGTAGGAAGAGTCAGTCTTCTTGTACTTAAGTCGGCATTGTGCCATTTGTATTTAATTCCGATGCCGTTTCTGTGTTTCATTGTCAATAAGAAGGTCAGAGGGATACAGTAAACCTTAGGTGAAGCATCGGAAAACAAAACTAGTGTCACAGGAATGGTTCAAAACATAGACAGTAGGAAGAGTCAGTCTTCTTGTACTTAAGTCGACATTGTGCCTTTTCTATTTAATTCCGATGCAATTTCTGTGTTTCATCGTCAATAAGAAGGTCCAAGGGTTACAGTAAATGTGGAGTGAAGCATCGGAATCTATAACTAGTGTCACAGGAATGGTTCAAAACATAGACAGTAAGAAGAGTCAGTCTTCTTGTACTTAAGTCGACATTGTGCCTTTTCTATTTAATTCCGATGCAATTTCTGTGTTTCATCGTCAATAAGAATGTCCAAGGTATACAGTAAACCTGAAGTAAAGCATCGGAATCTATAACTAGTGTGACAGCAATGGTTCAAACTATAATCACAAAGAAGGGACAGTCTTCTTGTACTTCAGTCGGCATTGTGCCTTTTCTATTTAATTCCGATGCAATTTCTGTGTTTCATCGGCAATAAGGTCAGAGTTATACAGTAAACCTGAAGTGAAGCATCGGAATCTATAACTAGTGTCACAGGAATGGTTCAAAACATAGACAGTAGGAAGAGTCAGTCTTCTTGTACTTAAGTCGGCATTGTGCCTTTTCTATTTAACTTTGATGCAATTTCTGTGTTTCATCGTCAATAAGAAGGTCCAAGGGATACACTAAACCTGGAGTGAAGCATCGGAATCAGTAACTAGTGACACAGGAATGGTTCAAACATAGTCAGTAAGAAGAGTCAGTCTTCTTGTACTTAAGTCGGCATTGTGCATTTTGTATTTAATTCCGATGCAATTTCTGTGTTTCATCGTCAATAAGAAGGTCCAAGGGAAACAGTAAACCTGGAGTGAAGCACCGGAATCTATAACTAGTGTCACAGGAATGGTTGAAAAACATAGTCAGTAAGAAGCGTCAGTCTTCTTGTACTTAAGTCGACATTGTGCCATTTCTATTTAATTCCGATGCAATTTCTGTGTTTCATCGTCAATAAGAAGGTCCAAGGGATAGAGTAAACCTGGTGTGAAGCATCGGAATCTATAGCTAGTGTTACAGGAATGGTTCAGAACATTGTCAGTAAGAAGAATCAGTCTTCTTGTCCATAAGTCGGCATTGTGCCTTTGGTATTTAATTCGGATGCAAATTCTGTGTTTCATCGTCAATAAGAAGGTCCAAGGGATACAGTAAACCTGGAGTGAAGCATCGGAATCAGTAACTAGTGACACAGGAATGGTCCAAACATAGTCAGTAAGAAGAGTCAGTCTTCTTGTACTTAAGTCGGCATTGTGCCTTTTGTATTTAATTCCGATGTAATTTCTGTGTTACATCGTCAATAAGAAGGTACAAGGTATACAGTAAACCTGAAGTGAAGCATCGGAATCTATAACTAGTGTCACAAGAATGGTTCAAAACATAGTCAGTAAGAAGAGTCAGTCTTCTTGTACTTAAGTCGGCATTGTGCCTTTTGTATTTAATTCCGATGCAATTTCTGTGTTTCATCGGCAATAAGGTCAGAGGGATACAGTAAACCTTAAGTGAAGCATCGGAATCTATAACTAGTGTCACAGGAATGTTTCAAAACATAGACAGTAGGAAGAGTCAGTCTTCTTGTACTTAAGTCGGCATTGTGCCTTTTGTATTTAATTCCGATGCAATTTCTGTGTTTCATCGGCAATAAGGTCAGAGGGATACAGTAAACCTGAAGTGAAGCATCAGAATCTATAACTAGTGTCACAGGAATGGTTCAAAACATAGTCAGTAAGAAGAGTCAGTCTTCTTGTACTTAAGTCGGCATTGTGCGTTTTGTATTTAATTCCGATGCAATTTCTGTGTTTCATCGTCAATAAGAAGGTCAGAGGGATACAGTAAACCTGAAGTGAAGCATTGGAATCTATAACTAGTGTCACAGGAATGGTTCAAAACATAGACAGTATGAAGAGTCAGTCTTCTTGTACTTAAGTCGGCATTGTGCCTTTTGTATTTAATTCCGATGCAATTTCTGTGTTTCATCGTCTATAGGAAGGTCAGAGGGATACAGTAAACCTGAAGTGATGCATCGGAATCTATAACTAGTGTCACGAGAATGGTTCAAAACATAGTCAGTAAGAAGAGTCAGTCTTCTTGTACTTAAGTCGGCATTGTGCCTTTTGTATTTAATTCCGATGCAATTTCTGTGTTTCATGGTCAATAAGAAGGTCAGAGGGACACAGTAAACCTGAAGTGAAGCATTGGAATCTATAACTAGTGCCACAGGAATGGTTCAAAACATAGACAGTATGAAGAGTCAGTCTTCTTGTACTTAAGTCGGCATTGTGCCTTTTCTATTTCATTCCGATGCAATATCTGAGTTTCATCGTCAATAAGAAGGTCCAAGGGATACAGTAAACCTGAAGTGAAGCATCGGAATCTATAACTAGTGTCACAGGAATGGTTCAAATCATAGTCAGTAAGAAGCGTCAGTCTTCTTGTACTTAAGTCGGCATTGTGCCTTTTCTATTTAACTTTGATGCAATTTCTGTGTTTCATCGTCAATAAGAAGGTCCAAGGGAAACAGTAAACCTGGAGTGAAGCACCGGAATTTACAACTAGTGTCATAGGAATGGTTCAAAACATAGACAGTAGGAACAGTCCGTCCTCTTGTACTTAAGTCGGCATTGTGCCTTTTCTATTTAATTCCGATGCATAATCTGTGTTTCATCGTCAATAAGAAGGTCCAAGGGATACAGTAAGCCTGGAGTGAAGCATCGGCATCTATAACTAGTGTCACAGGAATGGTTCAAGACATAGACAGTAAGAAGAGTCAGTCTTCTTGTACTTAAGTCGGCATTGTGCCATTTCTATTTAATTCCGATGCAATTTCTGTGTTTCATCGTCAATAAGAAGGTCCAAGGGATACAGTAAACCTGGTGTGAAGCATCGGAATCTATAGCTAGTGTTACAGGAATGGTTCAGAACATTGTCAGTAAGAAGAATCAGTCTTCTTGTCCATAAGTCGGCATTGTGCCTTTGGTATTTAATTCGGATGCAAATTCTGTGTTTCATCGTCAATAAGAAGGTCCAAGGGATACAGTAAACCTGGAGTGAAGCATCGGAATCAGAACTAGTGACACAGGAATGGTTCAAACATAGTCAGTAAGAAGAGTCAGTCTTCTTGTACTTAAGTCGGCATTGTGCCTTTTGTATTTAATTCCGATGCAATTTCTGTGTTTCATCGGCAATAAGGTCAGAGGGATACAGTAAACCTGAAGTGAAGCATCGGAATCTATAACTAGTGTCACAGGAATGGTTCAAAACATAGACAGTAGGAAGAGTCAGTCTTCTTGTACTTAAGTCGGCATTGTGCCATTTGTATTTAATTCCGATGCCGTTTCTGTGTTTCATTGTCAATAAGAAGGTCAGAGGGATACAGTAAACCTTAGGTGAAGCATCGGAAAACAAAACTAGTGTCACAGGAATGGTTCAATACATAGACAGTAGGAAGAGTCAGTCTTCTTGTACTTAAGTCGACATTGTGCCTTTTCTATTTAATTCCGATGCAATTTCTGTGTTTCATCGTCAATAAGAAGGTCCAAGGGTTACAGTAAATGTGGAGTGAAGCATCGGAATCTATAACTAGTGTCACAGGAATGGTTCAAAACATAGACAGTAAGAAGAGTCAGTCTTCTTGTACTTAAGTCGACATTGTGCCTTTTCTATTTAATTCCGATGCAATTTCTGTGTTTCATCGTCAATAAGAATGTCCAAGGTATACAGTAAACCTGAAGTAAAGCATCGGAATCTATAACTAGTGTGACAGCAATGGTTCAAACTATAATCACAAAGAAGGGACAGTCTTCTTGTACTTCAGTCGGCATTGTGCCTTTTCTATTTAATTCCGATGCAATTTCTGTGTTTCATCGGCAATAAGGTCAGAGGGATACAGTAAACCTGAAGTGAAGCATCGGAATCTATAACTAGTGTCACAGGAATGGTTCAAAACATAGACAGTAGGAAGAGTCAGTCTTCTTGTACTTAAGTCGGCATTGTGCCATTTGTATTTAATTCCGATGCAATTTCTGTGTTTCATTGTCAATACGAAGGTCAGAGGAATACAGTACACCTGAGGTGAAGCATCGGAATTCAAAACTAGTGTCACAGGTATGGTTCAAAACATAGACAGTAAGAAAAGTCAGTCTTCTTGTACTTAAGTCGACATTAAGACTTTTCTATCTAATTCCGATGCAATTTCTGTATTTCATCGTCAATAAGACTGTTCAAGGTATACAGTAAACCTGAAGTGAAGCATCGGAATCTATAACTAATGTCACAGGAATGGTTCAAAGCATAGTCAGTAAGAAGATTCAGTCTTCTTGTACCTAAGTCGGCATTGTGCCTTTTGTATTTAATTCCGATGCATTTTCTGTGTTTCATCGTCAATAAGAAGGTCCAAGGGATACAGCAAACCTGGTGTGAGGCATCGGAATCTATAACTAGTGTCACAGGAATGGTTCAAAACATAGTCAGTAAGAAGAGTCAGTCTTCTTGTACTTAAGTCAGCATCGTGGCTTTTCTATTTAATTCCGATGCAATTTCTGTGTTTCATCGTCAATAAGAAGGTCCAAGGGTTACAGTAAACCTGGAGTGAAGCATCGGAATCTATAACTAGTGTCACAGGAATGGTTCAAAGCATAGACAGTAAGAAAAGTCAGTCATCTTGTACTTAAGTCGACATTAAGCCTTTTCTATTTAATTCCGATGCAATTTCTGTGTTTCATCGCCAATAAGAAAGTTCCAGGTATACAGAAAACCTGAAGTGAAGAACCGGAATCTATAACTAGTGTAACAGGAATGGTTCGAAACATAGACAGTAAGAAGAGTCAGTATTCTTGTACTTAAGTCGGCATTGTGCCTTTTGTATTTAATTCCGATGCAATTTCTTTGTTTCATCGTCAATAAGAATGTCCAAGGTATACAGTAAACCTGAAGTAAAGCATCGGAATCTATAACTAGTGTCACAGCAATGGTTCAAACTATAATCACTAAGATGAGTCAGTCTTCTTGTACTTAAGTCGGCATTGTGCCTTTACTATTTAATTCCAAAGCACTTTCTGTGTTTCATCGTCAATAAGAAGGTCCAAGGTAGACAGTACACCTGGAGTGAAGCATCGGAATCTATAACTAGTGCCACAGGAATGGTTCAAAACAAAGACAGTAAGAAGAGAGAGTCATCTTTTACTTGAGTCGGCATTGTGAGATTTCTATTTAACTCCGATGCAATTTCGGTGTTTCATCGTCAATAAGAAGGTCCACGGGAAACAGTACACCTGAAGTGAAGCATCGGAATCTATAACTAGTGTCACAGGAATGGTTCAAATCATAGTCAGTAAGAAGGGTCAGTCTTCTTGTCCTTAAGTCGGAATTGCGCCTTTTGTTTTTAATTACGATGCAATTTCTGTGTTTCATCGGCAATAAAGTCAGAGGGATACAGTAAACGAGAAGTGAAGCATCGGAATCTATAACTAGTGTAACAGGAATGGTTCAAAACATAGACAGAAGGAACAGTCAGTCTTCTTGTACTTACGTCGGCATTCTGCCTTTTGTATTTAATTCCGATGCAATTTCTGTGTTTCATTGTCAATAAGAAGGTCAGAGGGATACAGTAAACCTGAAGTGAAGCATCGGAATCTATAACTAGTGTCACAGGAAGGGTTCAAAACATAGACAGTGGGAAGAGTCCGTCTTCTTGTACTTAAGTCGGCATTGTGCCTTTTGTATTTAATTCCGATGCAATTTCTGTGTTTCATCGTCAATAAGAAGGTCCAAGGGATACAGTAAACCTGGAGTGAAGCATCGGAATCTATAACTAGTGTCACAGGAATGGTTCAAAACATAGACAGTAAGAAGAGTCAGTCTTCTTGCACTTAAGTCGGCATTGTGCCTTTTCTATTTAATTCCGATGCAATTTCTGTGTTTCATCGTCAAATAGAAGGTCAGAGGGATACAGTAAACCTGAAGTGAAGCATCGGAATCTATAACTAGTGTCACTGGAATGGTTCAAAATGTAGACGGTAAGAAGAGTCAGTCTTCTTGTAGTTAAGTCGGCATTGTGCCTTGTGTATTTAATTCCGATGCAATTCCTGTGATTCATCGTCAATAAGAAGGTCCAAGGGATACAGTAAACCTGGAGTGAAGCATCGGAATCTATAACTAGTGTCACAGGAATGGTTCAAAACATAGACAGTAAGAAGAGTCAGTCTTCTTGCACTTAAGTCGGCATTGTGCCTTTTCTATTTAATTCCGATGCAATTTCTGTGTTTCATCGTCAAATAGAAGGTCAGAGGGATACAGTAAACCTGAAGTGAAGCATCGGACTCTATAACTAGTGTCACGGAATTGGTTCAAAGCATAGACAGTAGGAAGAGTCAGTCCTCTTGTACTTAAGTCGGCATTGTGGCATTTGTATTTAATTACGATGCAATTTCTGTGTTTCATCGTCAATAAGAAGGTCAGAGGGATACAGTAAACCTGAAGTGAAGCATCGGAATCTATAACTAGTGTCACCGGAATGGTTCAAAACATAGTCAGTAAGAAGAGTCAGTCTTCTTGTACTTAAGTCGACATTGTGCTTTTTCTATTTAATTCCGATGAAATTTCAGTGTTTCATCGTCAATAAGATGGTCAGAGGGATACAGTAAACATGAAGTGAAGCATCGAAATCTATAACTTGTGTCACAGGAATAGTTCAAAACATAGTCAGTAAGAAGAGTCAGTCTGCTTGTACTTAAGACTGCATTGTGTCTTTTCTATTTAATTCCGATGCAATTTCTGTGTTTCATCGTCAATAAGAAGGTCCAAGGGATACGGTAGACCTGGAGTGAAGCATCGGAATCTATAACTAGTGTCAATGGAATGGTTCAATTCATAGACAGTAAGAAGAATCAGTCTTGTTGTACTTATGTTCGGCATTGTGCCTTTTTGTATTTAATTCCGATGCAATTTCTGTGTTTCATCGTCAATAAGAAGGTCAGAAGGATACAGTAAACCTCAAGTGAAGCATCGGAATCTATAACTAGTGTCACAGGAATGGTTAAAAACATAGTCAGTAAGAAGTCAGTCTTCTAGTACTTAAGTCAGGATTGTGCCTTTTCAATTTAATACCGATGCAATTTCTGTGTTTCATCGTCAATAAGAAGGTCCAAGGGATACAGTAAACCAGGGGTGAAGCATCGGAATCTATAACTAGTGTCTATGGAATGGTTCAATACATGGACAGTAAGAGGATACAGTCTTCTTGTACTTATGTTGACATTGTGTCATTTCTATTTAATTCCGATGCAATTTCTGTGTTTCATCGTCAATAAGAATGTCCAAGGTATACAGTAAACCTGAAGTAAAGCGTCGGAATCTATAACTAGTGTCACAGCAATGGTTCAAACTATAATCACTAAGAAGAGTCAGTCTACTTGTACTTTAGTCGGCATTGTGCTTTTTCTATTTAATTCCGATGCAATATCTGTGTTTCATCGTCAGTAAGAAGGTCCAAGGGATATAGTAAACTTGGAGTGAAGCATCGGAATCTATAACTAGTGTCACAGGAATGGTCCATAACATAGACAGTAAGAAGAGTCAGTCTTCTTGTACTTTAGTCGGCATTGTGCCTTTTATATTTAATTCCGATGCAATTTCTGTGTTTCATCGTCAATAAGAATGTCTAAGGGATACAGTAATATTGATGTGAAGCATCGGAATCTATAACTACTGTCACAGGAATGGTTCAAATCATTGTCAGTAAGAAGATTCGGTCTTCATGTACTTAAGTCGGCATTGTGCCTTTTGTATATAATTCCGATGCAATTTCTGTGTTTCATCGTGTATAAGAAGGTCCAAGGTGTACAGTAAACCTGAAGTGAAGCATCGGAATCTACATTTAGTGATGCAGGAATGGTTCAAAACATAGACAGTAAGATGAGTCAGTGTTCATGTACTTAAGTCGTTATTGTGCCTTTTCTATTTAATTCCGATGCAATCTCTGTGTTTCATCGTCAATAAGAAGGTCACAGGGATACAGTAAACCTGAAGTGAAGCATCGGAATCTACAACTAGTGCCACAGGAATGGTTCAAAACATAGACAGTAAGATGAGTCAGTGTTCTTGTACTTAAGTCGACATTGTGCCTTTTCTATTTAATTCCGATGAAATCTCTGTGTTTCATCGTCAATAAGAAGGTCACAGGGATACAGTAAACCTGAAGTGAAGCATCGGAATCTATAACTAGTGTCACAGGAATGGTTCAAACCATAGTCAGTATGAACAGTCAGTCTTCTTGTCCTTAGGTCGCCATTGTGCCTTTTGTATTTAATTCCGATGCAATTTCTGTGTTTCATCGGCAATAAGGTCAGAGGGATACAGTAAACCTGAAGTGAAGCATCGGAATCTATAACTAGTGTCACAGGAATGGTTCAAAACATAGTCAGTAAGAAGAGTCAGTCTTCTTGTACTTAAGTCTGCATTGTGCCTTTTGTATTTACTTCCGATGGATTTCTGTGTTTCATCATCAATAAGAAGATCAGAGGGATACAGTAAACCTGAAGTGAAGCATCGGAATCTATAACTAGTGTCTAAGGAATGGTTCAAAACATAGACAGTTATAAGGATCAGTCCTCTTGTACTTAGGGTGGCATTGTGCCTTTTGTATTTAATTCCGATGCAATTTCTGTGTTTCATCGTCAATAAGAAGATCAGAGGGATACAGTAAACCTGAAGTGAAGCATAGGAATCTATAACAAGTGTCACAGCAATGGTTCAAAACATAGAGAGTAAGAAAAGTCAGTCGTGTTGTACTTTAGTCGGCATTGTGCCTTTCCTATTTAATCCCGATGCAATTCCTGTGTTTCATCTTCAATATGAAGGTCAGAGGGATACAGTAAACCAAAATTGAAGCATCCGAATCCATAAGTAGTGTCAAAGGAATGGTTCAAAACATAGTCAGTAAAAAGAGTCAGTCTTCTTGTCCTTAAGTCTTCATTGTGCCTTTTGTATTTAATTCCGATGCAATTTCTGTGTTTCATCGTCAATAAGAAGATCAGAGGGATACAGTAATCCTGAAGTGAAGCATCGGAATCTATAACTAGTGTGACAGGAATGGTTCAAAACATAGACAGTAAGAAGAGTCAGTCTTCTTGTACTTAAGTCGGTATTGTGACATTTGTATTTAATTCTGATGCAATTTCTGTGTTTCATCGTCAATAAGAAGGTCCAAGGGATACAGTAAACCTGGAGTGAAGCATCGGAATCTATAACTAGTGTCACCGGAATGGTTCAAAACATAGACAGTAAGAAGAGTCAGTCTACTTGTACTTAAGTCGGCATTGTGCCTGTTCTATTTAATTCCGATGCAATTTCTGTGTTTCATCGTCAATAAGAAGGTCAGAGGGATACAGTAAACCTGGAGTGAAGCATCGGAATCTATAGCTAGTGTTACAGGAATGGTTCAGAACATTGTCAGTAAGAAGAGTCAGTCTTCTTGTCCATAAGTCGGCATTGTGCCTTTTGTATTTAATTCCGAAGCAATTTCTGTGTTTCATCGGCAATAAGGTCAGAGGGATACAGTAAACCTGAAGTGAAGCATCGGAATCTATAACTAGTGTCACAGGAATGGTTCAAAACATAGTCAGTAAGAAGAGTCAGTCTTCTTGTACTTAAGTCGGCATTGTGCGTTTTGTATTTAATTCCGATGCAATTTCTGTGTTTCATCGTCAATAAGAAGGTCAGAGGGATACAGTAAACCTGAAGTGAAGCATTGGAATCTATAACTAGTGTCACAGGAATGGTTCAAAACATAGACAGTATGAAGAGTCAGTCTTCTTGTACTTAAGTCGGCATTGCGCCTTTTGTATTTAATTCCGATGCAATTTCTGTGTTTCATCGTCTATAGGAAGGTCAGAGGGATACAGTAAACCTGAAGTGATGCATCGGAATCTATAACTAGTGTCACGAGAATGGTTCAAACATAGTCAGTAAGAAGAGTCTGTCTTCTTGTACTTAAGTCGGTATTATGCCTTTTGTATTTAATTCCGATGCAATTTCTCTGTTTCACCGTCAATAAGAAGGTCAGAGGGACAGAGTAAACCTGAAGTGAAGCATTTGAATCTATAACTAGTGCCACAGGAAAGGTTCAAAACATAGACAGTATGAAGAGTCTGTCTTCTTGTACTTAAGTCGGCATTGTGCCTTTTCTATTTCATTCCGATGCAATATCTGAGTTTCATCGTCAATAAGAAGGTCCAAGGGATACAGTAAACCTGAAGTGAAGCATCGGAATCTATAACTAGTGTCACAGGAATGGTTCAAATCATAGTCAGTAAGAAGCGTCAGTCTTCTTGTACTTAAGTCGGCATTGTGCCTTTTCTATTTCATTCCGATGCAATATCTGAGTTTCGTCGTCAATAAGAAGGTCAGAGGGATACAGTAAACCTGGAGTGAAGCATCGGAATCTATAGCTAGTGTTACAGGAATGGTTCAGAGCATTGTCAGTAAGAAGAGTCAGTCTTCTTGTCCATAAGTCGGCATTGTGCCTTTGGTATTTAATTCCGATGCAAATTCTGTGTTTCATCGTCAATAAGAAGGTCCAAGGGATACAGTAAACCTGGAGTGAAGCATCGGAATCAGTAACTGGTGACACAGGAATGGTTCAAACATAGTCAGTAAGAAGAGTCAGTCTGCTTGTACTTAAGTCGGCATTGTGCATTTTGTATTTAATTCCGATGCAATTTCTGTGTTTCATCGTTAATAAGAAGGTCCAAGGGAAACAGTAAACCAGGAGTGAAGCACCGGAATCTATAACTAGTGTCACAGGAATGGTTGAAAAACATAGTCAGTAAGAACCGTCAGTCTTCTTGTACTTAAGTCGGCATTGTGCCATTTCTATTTCATTCCGATGCAATTTCTGTGTTTCATCGTCAATAAGAAGGTCCAAGGGATACAGTAAACCTGGTGTGAAGCGTCGGAATCTATAGCTATTGTTACAGGAATGGTTCAGAACATTGTCAGTAAGAAGAATCAGTCTTCTTGTCCATAAGTCGGCATTGTGCCTTTGGTATTTAATTCGGATGCAAATTCTGTGTTTCATCGTCAATAAGAA
Source organism: Schistocerca serialis cubense (assembly GCF_023864345.2). Lineage (NCBI taxonomy): Eukaryota > Metazoa > Arthropoda > Insecta > Orthoptera > Acrididae > Schistocerca > Schistocerca serialis. Next base: position 12,830,969 of record NW_026047584.1, on the reverse strand, counting down.
GGTCCAAGGGATACAGTAAACCTGGAGTGAGGCATCGGAATCAGTAACTAGTGACACAGGAATGGTTCAAACATAGTCAGTAAGAAGAGTCAGTCTTCTTGTACTTAAGTCGGCATTGTGCCTTTTGTATTTAATTCCGATGCAATTTCTGTGTTACATCGTCAATAAGAAGGTACAAGGTATACAGTAAACCTGAAGTGAAGCATCGGAATCTATAACTAGTGTCACAAGAATGGTTCAAAACATAGTCAGTAAGAAGAGTCAGTCTTCTTGTACTTAAGTCGGCATTGTGCCTTTTGTATTTAATTCCGATGCAATTTCTGTGTTTCATCGGCAATAAGGTCAGAGGGATACAGTAAACCTGAAGTGAAGCATCGGAATCTATAACTAGTGTCACAGGAATGGTTCAAAACATAGACAGTAGGAAGAGTCAGTCTTCTTGTACTTAAGTCGGCATTGTGCCATTTGTATTTAATTCCGATGCCGTTTCTGTGTTTCATTGTCAATAAGAAGGTCAGAGGGATACAGTAAACCTTAGGTGAAGCATCGGAAAACAAAACTAGTGTCACAGGAATGGTTCAAAACATAGACAGTAGGAAGAGTCAGTCTTCTTGTACTTAAGTCGACATTGTGCCTTTTCTATTTAATTCCGATGCAATTTCTGTGTTTCATCGTCAATAAGAAGGTCCAAGGGTTACAGTAAATGTGGAGTGAAGCATCGGAATCTATAACTAGTGTCACAGGAATGGTTCAAATCATAGTCAGTAAGAAGAGTTAGTCTTCTTGTACTTAAGTAGGCATTGTGCCTTTTGTATTTAATTCCGATGCAATTTCTGTGTATCATCGTCAATTAGAATGTCCAAGGGATACAGTCAACCTGGAGTGAAGCATCGGAATCTATAACTAGTGTCACGGGGATGGTTCGAAAGATAGACAGTAAGAAGAGTCAGTATTCTTGTACTTAAGTCGGCATTGTGCCTTTTGTATTTAATTCCGATGCAATTTCTTTGTTTCATCGTCAATAAGAATGTCCAAGGTATACAGTAAACCTGAAGTAAAGCATCGGAATCTATAACTAGTGTCACAGCAATGGTTCAAACTATAATCACTAAGATGAGTCAGTCTTCTTGTACTTAAGTCGGCATTGTGCCTTTACTATTTAATTCCAAAGCAATTTCTGTGTTTCATCGTCAATAAGAAGGTCCAAGGTAAACAGTAAACCTGGAGTGAAGCATCGGAATCTATAACTAGTGCCACAGGAATGGTTCAAAACAAAGACAGTAAGAAGAGTCAGTCATCTTTTACTTGAGTCGGCATTGTGAGATTTCTATTTAACTCCGATGCAATTTCGGTGTTTCATCGTCAATAAGAAGGTCCACGGGAAACAGTACACCTGAAGTGAAGCATCGGAATCTATAACTAGTGTCACAGGAATGGTTCAAATCCTAGTCAGTAAGAAGAGTCAGTCTTCTTGTCCTTAAGTCGGCATTGCGCCTTTTGTATTTAATTACGATGCAATTTCTGTGTTTCATCGGCAATAAAGTCAGAGGGATACAGTAAACGAGAAGTGAAGCATCGGAATCTATATCTAGTGTCACAGGAATGGTTCAAAACATAGACAGAAGGAACAGTCAGTCTTCTTGTACTAACGTCGGCATTGTGCCTTTTGTATTTAATTCCGATGCAATTTCTGTGTTTCATTGTCAATAAGAAGGTCAGAGGGATACAGTAAACCTGAAGTGAAGCATCGGAATCTATAACTAGTGTCACATGAAGGGTTCAAAACATAGACAGTGGGAAGAGTCCGTCTTCAGGTACTTAAGTCGGCATTGTGCCTTTTGTATTTAATTCCGATGCAATTTCTGTGTTTCATCGTCAATAAGAAGGTCCAAGGGATACAGTAAACCTGGAGTGAAGCATCGGAATCTATAACTAGTGTCACAGGAATGGTTCAAAACATAGACAGTAAGAAGAGTCAGTCTTCTTGCACTTAAGTCGGCATTGTGCCTTTTCTATTTAATTCCGATGCAATTTCTGTGTTTCATCGTCAAATAGAAGGTCAGAGGGATACAGTAAACCTGAAGTGAAGCAACGGAATCTATAACTAGTGTCACTGGAATGGTTCAAAATATAGACAGTAAGAAGAGTCAGTCTTCTTGTAGTTAAGTCGGCATCGTGCCTTGTGTATTTAATTCCGATGCAATTCCTGTGATTCATCGTCAATAAGAAGGTCCAAGGGATACAGTAAACCTGAAGTGAAGCATCGGACTCTATAACTAGTGTCACGGAATTGGTTCAAAGCATAGACTGTAGGAAGAGTCAGTCCTCTTGTACTTAAGTCGGCATTGTGGCTTTTGTATTTAATTACGATGCAATTTCTGTGTTTCATCGTCAATAAGAACGTCAGAGGGATACAGTAAACCTGAAGTGAAGCATCGGAATCTATAACTAGTGTCACCGGAATGGTTCAAAACATAGTCAGTAAGAAGAGTCAGTCTTCTTGTACTTAAGTTCGGCATTGTGCCTTTTTGTATTTAATTCCGATGCAATTTCTAAGTTTCATCGTCAATAAGAAGGTCAGAGGGATACAGTAAACTTCAAGTGAAGCATCGGAATCTATAACTAGTGTCACAGGAATGGTTAAAAACATAGTCAGTAAGAAGAGTCAGTCTTCTTGTACTTAAGTCGGCTTTGTGCCTTTTGTATTTAATTCCGATGCAATTCCTGTGTTTCATCGTCAATAAGAAGGTCCAAGGGATACAATAATCCTGGAGTGTAGCATCGGGATCCATAACTAGTGTCACAGGAATGGTTCAATACATGGACAGTAAGAAAGATCAGTCCTCTTGTACTTAAGTCGCCATTGTGCCTTTTGTATTTAATTCCGATGCAATTTCTGTGTTTCATCGTCAATAAGAAGATCAGAGGGATACAGTAAACCTGAAGTGAAGCATCGGAATCTATAACTAGTGTCACCGGAATGGTTCAAAACATAGTCAGTAAGAAGAGTCAGTCTTCTTGTACTTAAGTTCGGCATTGTGCCTTTTTGTATTTAATTCCGATGCAATTTCTAAGTTTCATCGTCAATAAGAAGGTCAGAGGGATACAGTAAACTTCAAGTGAAGCATCGGAATCTATAACTAGTGTCACAGGAATGGTTAAAAACATAGTCAGTAAGAAGAGTCAGTCTTCTTGTACTTAAGTCGGCATTGTGCCTTTTCAATTTAATTCCGATGCAATTTCTGTGTTTCATCGTCAATAAGAAGGTCCAAGGGATACAGTAAACCAGGGGTGAAGCATCGGAATCTATAACTAGTGTCAATGGAATGGTTCAATACATGGACAGTAAGAGGATACAGTCTTCTTGTACTTATGTTGACATTGTGTCTTTTCTATTTAATTCCGATAAAATTTCTGTGTTTCATCGTCAATAAGAATGTCCAAGGTATACAGTAAACCTGAAGTAAAGCGTCGGAATCTATAACTAGTGTCACAGCAATGGTTCAAACTATAATCACTAAGAAGAGTCAGTCCACTTGTACTTTAGTCGGCATTGTGCTTTTTCTATTTAATTCCGATGCAATCTCTGTGTTTCATCGTCAATAAGAAGGTCACAGGGATACAGTAAACCTGAAGTGAAGCATCGGAATCTACAACTAGTGCCACAGGAATGGTTCAAAACATAGACAGTAAGATGAGTCAGTGTTCTTGTACTTAAGTCGGCATTGTGCCTTTTCTATTTAATTCCGATGCAATCTCTGTGTTTCATCGTCAATAAGAAGGTCACAGGGATACAGTAAACCTGAAGTGAAGCATCGGAATCTATGACTAGTGTCACAGGAATGGTTCAAACCATAGTCAGTATGAACAGTCAGTCTTCTTGTCCTTAGGTCGCCATTGTGCCTTTTGTATTTAATTCCGATGCAATTTCTGTGTTTCATCGGCAATAAGGTCAGAGGGATACAGTAAACCTGAAGTGAAGCATCGGAATCTATAACTAGTGTCACACCAATGGTTCAAAACATAGACAGTAGGAAGAGTCAGTCTTCTTGTACTTTGTGCCTTTTGTATTTAATTCCGATGCAATTCCTGTGTTTCATCGTCAATAAGAAGGTCCAAGGGATACAATAATCCTGGAGTGTAGCATCGGGATCCATAACTAGTGTCACAGGAATGGTTCAAAACATAGACAGTAAGAAGAGTCAGTCTTCGTGTACTAAAATTGGCATTTTGCCTTTTGTATTCAATTCCGATGCAATTTCTGTGTTTCATCGTCAATAAAAAGGTCCAAGGCATACTGTAAACCTGAAGTGAAGCATCGAAATCTATAACTAGTGTCACAGGAATGGTTCAAAACATAGTCAGTAAGAAGAGTCGGTCTTCTTGTACTTAAGTCGGCATTGTGCCTTTTGTATTTAATTCCGATGCAATTTATGTGTTTCATCGTCAATAAGAAGGTCAGAGGGATAAAGTAAACCTGAAGTGAAGCATCGGAATCCACAACTAGTGTCACAGGAATGGTTCAAAACATAGACAGTAGGAAGAATCAGCCTTCTTGTACTTATGTCGGCATTGTGCCTTTTGTATTTAATTCCGATGCATTTTCTGTGTTTCATCGTCAATAAGAAGGTCCAAGGTATACAGTAAACCTGAAGTGAAGCATCGGATTCTATAACTAGTGTCACAGGAATGGTTCAAAACTAAGTCAGTAAGAGTAGTCAGTCTTCTTGTCCGTATGTCGGCATTGTTCCTTTTGTATTTAATTCCGATGCAATTTCTGTGTTTCATCGTCAATAAGAAGGTCCAGGGGATACAGTAAACCTGGAGTGTATCATCGGGATCCATAACTAGTGTCACAGGAATGGTTCAAAACATAGACCGTAAGAAGAGTCAGTCTTCGTGTACTAAAATTGGCAATTTGCATTTTGTATTTAATTCCGTTGCAATTTCTGTGTTTCATCGTCAATACATAGGTCCAAGGGAAACTGTAAACCTGAAGTGAAGCATCGGAATCTATAACTAGTGTCACAGGAATGGTTCAAGACATAGTCAGTAAGAAGAGTCAGTCTTCGGGTACTTAAGTCGGCATTGTCCCTTTTGTATTTAATTCCGATGCAATTTCTGTGTTTCATCGTCAATAAGAAGTTCCAAGGGATACAGTAAATCTGAAGTGAAACATCGGACTCTATAACTAGTGTCACAGATTTGGTTTTAAACATAGACAGTAGTAAGAGTCAGTCTTCTTGTACTTAAGTCGGCATTGTTCCTTTTGTATTTAATTCCGATGCAATTTCTGTGTTTCATCGTCAATAAGAAGGTCCAAGGGAAACAGTAAACCTGAAGTGAAGCATCGGAATCTATAACTAGTGTCACAGGAATCGTTCAAATCATAGACAGTAAGAAGAGTAAGTTTTCTTGTGCTTCAGTCGGCATTGTGGCTTTTCGTATTTAATTACGATGCAATTTATGTGTTTCATCGTCAATAAGAAGTTCAGAGGGATACAGTAAACCTGAAGTGAAGCATCGGAATCTATAACTAGAGTCACAGGAATGGTTCAAAACATAGTCAGTAAGAAGAGTCAGTCTTCTTGTCCTTAACTCGGCATTGTGCCTTTTGTATTTATTTCTGATGCAATTTCTGTGTTTCATGGGCAATAAAGTCAGAGGGATACAGTAAACCTGAAGTGAAGCATCGGAATCTATAACTAGTGTCACAGGAATGGTTCACAACATAGACAGTGGGAAGAGTCAATCTTCTTGTACTTAAGTCGGCATTGTGCCTTTTTTTTTAATTCCGATGCAATTTCTGTGTTTCATCGTCAATAAGAAGGTCCGAGGGATACAGTAAACCTGAAGTGAAGCATCGGAATCCAAAACTAGTGTCACAGGAATGGTTCAAAACATAGACAGTGGGAAGAGTCAGTCTTCTTGTACTTAAGTCGGCATTGTGACTTTTGTATTTAATTCCGATGCAATTTCTGTGTTTCATCGTCAATAAGAAGGTCCAAGGTATACAGTAAACCTGAAGTGAAGCATCGGAATCTATAACTAGTGTCACAGGAATGGTTCAAACATAGTCAGTAAGAAGAGTCAGTCTTCTTGTACTTAAGTCGGCATTGTGCCTTTTCTATTTAATTCCGATGCAATTTCTGTGTTTCATCGTCAATAAGAAGGTCCAAGGGATACAGTAAACCTGGAGTGAAGCATCGGAATCTATAACTAGTGTCACAGGAATGGTTCAAAACATAGACAGTAAGAAGAGTCAGTCTTCTTGTACTTAAGTCGGCATTGTGCCTTTTCTATTTAATTCCGATGCATTTTCTGTGTTTCATCGTCAATAAGAAGGTCCAAGGGATACAGTAGACCTGAAGTGAAGCATCGGAATCTATAACTAGTGTCAATGGAATGGTTCAATTCATAGACAGTAAGAAGAGTCAGTCTTCTTGTACTTAAGTCGGCATTGTGCCTTTTGTATTTAATTCCGATGCAATTTCTGAGTTTCATCGTCAATAAGAAGGTCAGAGGGATACATTAAACCTGAAGAGAAGCATCGGAATCTATAACTAGTGTCACAGGAGTGGTTCAAAACATAGTCGGTAAGAAGAGTCAGTCTTCTTGTTCTTAAGTCGGCATTGTGCCTTTTCTACTTAATTCCGATGCAATTTCTGTGTTTCATGGTCAATAAGAAGGTCCAAGGGATACAGTAAACCTGGACTGAAGCATCGGAATCTATAACTAGTGTCAATGGAATGTTTCAAAACATAGACAGTAAGAAGAGTCAGTCTTCTTGTACTTAAGTCGGTATTGTGCCTTTTGTATTTAATTCCGATGCAATTTCTGAGTTTCATCGTCAATAAGAAGGTCAGAGGGATACAGTAAACCTGAAGTGAAGCATCGGAATCTATAACTAGTGTCACAGTAATGGTTCAAAACATAGTCAGTAAAAGAGTCAGTCTTCTTGTCCTTAAGTCGGCATTGTGCCTTTTGTATTTAATTCCGATGCAATTTCTGTGTTTCATCGTCAATAAGAACTTCCAAGGGATACAGTAAACCTGAAGTGAAACATCGGACTCTATAACTAGTGTCATAGAATTGGGTCAAAACATAGACAGTAGCAAGAGTCAGTCTTCTTGTACTTAAGTCGGCATTGTTCCTTTTGTATTTAATTCCGATGCAATTTCTGTGTTTCATCGTCAATAAGAAGGTCCAAGGGAAACAGTAAACCTGAAGTGAAGCATCGGAATCTATAACTAGTGTCACAGGAATCGTTCAAATCATAGACAGTAAGAAGAGTAAGTTTTCTTGTACTTCAGTCGGCATTGTGGCTTTTGTATTTAGTTACGATGCAATTTCTGTGTTACATCGTCAATAAGAAGGTCAGAGGGATACAGTAAACCTGAAGTGAAGCATCGGAATCTATAACTAGAGTCACAGGAATGGTTCAAAACATAGTCAGTAAGAAGAGTCAGTCTTCTTGCCCTTAAGTCGGCATTGTGCCTTTTGTATTTATTTCCGATGCAATTTCTGTGTTTCATCGGCAATAAAGTCAGAGGGATACAGTAAACCTGAAGTGAAGCATCGGAATCTATAACTAGTGTCACAGGAATGGTTCAAACATAGTCAGTAAGAAGAGTCAGTCTTCTTGTACTTAAGTCGGCTTTGTGCCTTTTCTATTTAATTCCGATGCAATTTCTGTGTTTCATCGTCAATAAGAAGGTCCAATGGATACAGTAAACCTGGAGTGAAGCATCGGAATCTATAACTAGTGTCACAGGAATGGTTCAATCATAGACAGTAAGAAGAGTCAGTCTACTTGTACTTAAGTCGGCATTGTGCCTTTTGTATTTAATTCCGATGCAATTTCTGAGTTTCATCGTCAATAAGAAGGACAGAGGGATACATTAAACCTGAAGAGAAGCATCGGAATCTATAACTAGTGTAACAGGAATGGTTCAAAACATAGTCACTAAGAAGAGTCAGTCTTCTTGTTCTTAAGTCGGCATTGTGCCTTGTCTACTTAATTCCGATGCAATTTCTGTGTTTCATCGTCAATAAGAAGGTCCAAGGGATACAGTAAACCTGGAGTGAAGCATCGGAATCTATAACTAGTGTCGATGGAATGTTTCAATACGTAGACAGTAAGAAGACTCAGTCTTCTTGTACTTAAGTCGGCATTGTGCCTTTTGCATTTAATTCCGATGCAATTTCTGAGTTTCATCGTCAATAAGAAGGTCAGAGGGATACAGTAAACCTGAAGTGATGCATCGGAATCTATAACTAGTGTCACAGTAATGGTTCAAAACATAGTCAGTAAAAGAGTCAGTCTTCTAGTCCTTAAGTCGGCATTGTGCCTTTTGTATTTAATTCCGATGCAATTTCTGTGTTTCATCGTCAATAAGAAGGTCCAAGGTATATAGTAAACCTGGAGTGAAGCATCGGAATCTATAACTAGTGTCACAGGAGTGGATCATAACATTGACAGTAAGAAGAGTCAGTCTTCTTAAGTCGGCATTGTGTCTTTTGTATTTAATTCCAATGCAATTTCTGTGTTTTATCGTCAATAAGAATGTCCAAGGGATACAGTAAAAATGAAGTGAAGCATCGGAATCTATAACTAGTGTCACAGGAATGGTTCAAATCATCGTCAGTAAGAAGAGTCGGTCTTCATGTACTTAAGTCTGCATTGTGCATTTTGTATATAATTCCGATACAATATCTGTGTTTCATCGTCTATAAGAAGGTCCAAGGGATACAGTAAACCTGAAATGAAGCATCGGAATCTAAAACTAGTGCCACAGGAATGGCTCAAAACATGGACAGTAAGAAGAGTCAGTCTTCTTGTACTTTAGTCGGCATTGTGCCTTTTCTATTTAATTCCGATGCAATCTCTGTGTTTCATCGTCGAAAAGAAGGTCACAGGCATACAGTAAACACAAGTGCAGCATCGGAATCTATAACAAGTGTCACAGGAATGGTTCAAACCATAGTCAGTAAGAAGAGTCAGTCTTCTTGCCCTTAAGTCGGCATTGTGCCTTTCGTATTTAACTCCGATGCAATTTCTATGTTTCACCGTCAATACGAAGGACAGTGGGATACAGTAAACCTGAAGTGAAGCATCGGAATCTATAACTAGTGTCACAGGAATGGTTCAAACATAGACAGTAAGAAGAGTCAGTTTTCTTGTACTTAAGTCGGCATTGTGCCTTTTCTATTTATTTCCGATGCAATCTCTGTGTTTCATCGTCAATAAGAAGGTCCAAGGGATATAGTAAACCTGGAGTGAAGCATCGGAATCTATAACTAGTGTCACAGGAATGGATCATAACATAGACAGTAAGAAGAGTCAGTCTTCTTAAGTCGGCATTGTGCCTTTTGTATTTAATTCCGATGCAATTTCTGTGTTTTATCGTCAATAAGAATGTCCAAGGGATACAGTAAAAATGAAGTGAAGCATCGGAATCTATAACTAGTGTCAGAGGAATGGTTCAAATCATCGTCAGTAAGAAGAGTCGGTCTTCATGTACTTAAGTCTGCATTGTGCCTTTTGTAAATAATATCCGATACAATTTCTGTGTTTCATCGTCTATAAGAACGTCCAAGGGATACAGTAAACCTGAAGTGAAGCATCGGAATCTAAAACTAGTGCCACAGGAATGGCTCAAAACATGGACAGTAAGAAGAGTCAGTCTTCTTGTACTTTAGTCGGCATTGTGCCTTTTCTATTTAATTCCGATGCAATCTCTGTGTTTCATCGTCGAACAGAAGGTCACAGGGATACAGTAAACACAAGTGCATTATCGGAATCTATAACTAGTGTCACAGGAATGGTTCAAAACATAGTCAGTAAGAAGAGTCAGTCTTCTTGCACTTAAGTCGGCATTGTGCCTTTCGTATTTAATTCCGATGCAATTTCTGTGTTTAACCGTCAATACGAAGGACAGTGGGATACAGTAAACCTGAAGTGAAGCATCGGAATCTATAACTAGTGTCACAGGAATGGTTCAAACATAGACTGTAAGAAGAGTCAGTTTTCTTGTACTTAAGTCGGCATTGTGCCTTTTGTATTTAATTCCGATGCAATATCTGTGTTTCATTGTCAATAAGAAGGTCCAAGGGATACAGTAAACCTGAAGTGAAGCATCGGAATCTACAACTGGTGCCACAGGAATGTTTCAAAACATAGACAGTAAGAAGAGTCAGTCTTCTTGTACTTAAGTCGGCATTGTGCCTTTTGTTTTTAATTCAGATGCAATTTCTGTATTTCATCGTCAATACGAAGATCCAAGAGAAACAGTAAACCTGAAGTGAAGCATCGCAATCTGTAACTAGTGTCACAGGACTGGTTCAAAACATAGTCAGTAAGAAGAGACAGTCTTCTTGTCCTTAAGGCGCCATTGTGCCTTTTGTAATTAATTCAGATGCAATTTCTGTGTTTCATCGGCAATAAGGTCAGAGGGATACAGTAAACCTGAAGTGAAGCATCGGAATCTATAACTAGTGTCACAGGAATGGTTAAAACATAGTCAGTAAGAACAGTCAGTCTCCTTGTCCCTAAGTCGGCATTGTGCCTTTTGTATTTAATTCCTATGCAATTTCTGTGTTTCATCGTCAATAAGAAGGTCCAAGGGATACAGTAAACCTGAAGTGAAGCATCGGAATCTATAACTAGTGTCACAGCAATGGTTCAAACATTGACAGTAAGAAGAGTCAGTCTTCGGGTACTTAAGTCGGCATTTTGGCTTTTGTATTTAATTCCGATGCAATTTCTGTGATTCATCGTCAATAAGAAAGTCCAAGGTATACAGTAAACCCGAAGTGAAGCATCGGAATGTATAACTAGTGTCACAGGAATGGTTCAAACATAGTCAGTAAGAAGAGTCAGTCTTCCTGTACTTAAGTCGGCATTGTACCTTTTCTATTTAATTCCGATGCAATTTCTGTGTTTCATCGTCAATAAGAAGGTCCAAGGGATACAGTGAACCTGGAGTGAAGCATCGGAATCTATAACTAGTGTCACAGGAATGGTTCAAAACATAGACAGTAAGAAGAGTCAGCCTTCTTTTACTGAAGTTGACATTGTGCATTTTCTATTTAATTCCGATGCAATTTCTGTGTTTCATCGTCAATATGAATGTCCAAGGTATACAGTAAACCTGAAGTAAAGCGTCGGAATCTATAATTAGTGTCACAGCAATGGTTCAAACTATAATCACTAAGAAGAGTCAGTCTTCTTGTACTTAAGTCGGCATTGTGCCTTTTCTATTTAATTCCGATGCAATTTCTGTGTTTCATCGTCAATAAGAAGGTCCAAGGGATACAGTAAACCTGGAGTGAAGCATCGGAATCTATAACTAGTGTCACAGGAATGGTTCAAAACATAGACAGTAAGAAGAGTCAGTCTTCTTGTACTTATGTCGGCATTGTGCCTTTTCTATTTAATTCCGATGCAATTTCTGTGTTTATCGTCAATAAGAAGGTCAGAGGGATACAGTAAACCTGAAGTGAAGCATCGGAATCTATAACTAGTGTCACAGGAATGGTTCAAAACATAGTCAGTAAGAAGAGTCAGTCTTCTTGTACTTAAGTCGGCATTGTGGCTTTTCTATTTAATTCCGATGCAATTTCTGTGTTTCATCGTCAATAAGAAGGTCCAAGGGATACAGTAGACCTGGAGTGAAGCATCGGAATCTATAACTAGTGTCAATGGAATGGTTCAATTCATAGACAGTATGAATAGTCAATCTTCCTGTACTTAAGTCCGCATTGTGCCTTTTGTATTTAATTTCGATGCAATTTCTGAGTTTCATCGTCAATAAGAAGGTCAGAGGGATACAGTAAACCTGAAGTGATGCATCGGAATCTATAACTAGTGTCACAGGAATGGTTCAAAACATAGTCAGTAAGAAGAGTCAGTCTTCTTGTCCTTAAGTCGGCATTGTGCCTTTTCTATTTAATTCCGATGCAATTACTGTGTTTCATCGTGAATAAGAAGGTCCAAGGGATACAGTAAACCTGGAGTGAAGCAACGGAATCTATAACTAGTGTCAATGGAATGTTTCAATACATAGACAGTAAGAAGAGTCAGTCTTCTTGTACTTAAGTCGGCATTGTGCCTTTTGTATATAATTCCGATGCAATTTCTGAGTTTCATCGTCAATAAGAAGGTCAGAGGGATACAGTAAACCTGAAGTGAAGCATCGGAATTGTGGTGTCACCGCCAGACACCACACTTGCTAGGTGGTAGCTTAAATCGGCCGCGGTCCATTTAGTACATGTCGGACCCGCGTGTCGCCACTGTGTAATCGCAGACCTAGCGCCACCACCAAGGCAGGTCTCGTGATACGAGAGAGCACTCGCCCCAGTTGTACGAGAACCTAGCTACCGACCAGATGTACGAAGCCTTTTCTCTCTCATTAGCCGAGAGACAGAATAGCCATCAGCTAAGTTAATGGCTACGAACTAGCAAAGCGCCATTAGCCATACAGTGATTGTACTTAAAGTCTCCTGTGTATCGTCAAGATCGATGTACCACAATGATATTAAAGATAAGTATTAATCCTGCTCCGTACTTTTCTTCCTAACATTAATTACGTATCCTGTTCCAGTACTTCACGCCCGTCTGTGTTAGTCTAGCGTGCATTTTCAGCCATCTCAACTTCACGGTGTCGGCCCAGATACCGACACAACATTGGCGACGAGATAAAAGAGTTCTTTCTGATTGCTTACATTTAATTGTGTCATGGCTTCGCCACATTCTCCAGATGTACTGTCCGAATTTTATCGCTTGCAGAATCAGCAGACGCAGGCGTTACTGGATGCCCTTGGACAGCTCGTCCAGGGTCAACGTACCATTCAAACCGATGCGGCCGCCGCCGCTTCTTCGCTACCATTGCCACTAAACGCTGTTGCACCTCCCTTTCGACCATACGTGGCAGCCGATGAGACCTGGCACGAGTGGTCTCGCCAGTTCAACTTTCATCTAGCAGCCTACAGAATTCAAGGTAAAGAGCGGCAGCCGTTTTTGCTTTCTTGTGTCTGTGTGTCCACATACCGTGTGATAGTGAAATTGTTTCCCCGACGCGACGTAGCAACTCTGTCCTACGAGGAAATTTTGTCTGCATTAGATGCCTATTTCAAAGAAACAGTTAATGTGGTTGCAAAACGGTATACGTTCTTTCGTACAAAACGTACGGCCGGTCAAACTAATAGGGAGTGGGTAGCAACATTGCAAGGACTTACTAGGGACTGTGCCTTTGAATGTGACTGTGGTCTTTCTTATTCAGATACAATGGTGCGTGATGCAATTGCACAGAACGTTTCTGATGTTCGCATACGGGAGCAAATTTTGAAGCTAGTTAATCCCTCCCTTCAACAAGTGATAGACATATTGGATAGACAGGACACACTTGACTGTGCTCAGGAATCTTTTGAAACTTCGCCAGCCGTGTGTAACATTAACCGGCCCGCTGGACGCGCTGCGCGGCCCGGTAACCGGGCCTCGCGCACGTCCGCGCAGCTTCCGCCGCGCGCTAAGCCACGTGTGCCGCGCCAGCCCACACATGTAGTGAAATCGTGCCCGCGGTGTGCTACTAGACATTCGCGTGAACATTGCCCGTCACGCCAAGCTATTTGCTTTTTCTGTAATAGGAAAGGACATGTTCAAAGTGTTTGCCAGAAAAAGCTCAGATCAGACAATCACAATCATTCCAGGCCCTTTGCTTCGCGCCGGAATCGAACGAAGGACACTCAGGCTCGTGGACCTTCGCCTATGGACATTCATGTCGTTAATTCCGCTTCGTCCAGTGACACTTTCTCTAACAGTGACTGTGATCGTCCCACAAAAACTGTGCGTCGACGTCGCCGGAAATCACGTCACTTAGCAAGTGATTCTGTACCAGTGTCTCTTCCAATTGCACAAAACAGTCGCTTTTGTCGTCAGCAAGGCAATAAACTTTTTGTGGACTTAGACTTTGAAGGCAAAGTGATACCATTCCAGCTCGATACCGGAGCTGCAGTTTCATTGCTCAATCAAGACACGTACAAACAACTGGGCAAACCTCCGTTGCGTTCCGCAAATGTTAAGCTAACTACATATTCCGGGTTTTGGGGGCCTCTGGTGAGGTGCGTCGGCATCTCAATCAGCTGCGCCTCTGTCGTCGCTCGGGTTCTGCCGCTCCCCGTCTGCTTTCAGCGACGGTGCCGTCCGGTCAGCGCCCTGGGGGCCCATCTACTGGCTCGCCTCATCCCCAGGTGTTACCGACGATGCCTTCCATTTTGCCCCATGGCGACGCGCCGCCGCCGCCGCAGCAGCAGCAGCCGCCGCCGCCGCCGCTTGTTCTCCCGCCGGCGCCGCCCGCATTCGACGCTTCGTTGCAGCAGCCAAGCGCCTCCCAGGGTCACGCGCCGCCGATCGCTTCCCGTGACCAGCTGTCCTCCGCCATGGAACTCCCGCCCGCTCCGGACCACATGACGTCATCGCGCGTCGGCTACCCCGACGCAATGGAGGTTGACCCTTCGGTCCCTCCTGTCTCTTTACGGGCGCATACCCCGCATGTTGACGTGCACCCTGGACTAGTTTTTCAGGCGTTTCCTAGCTCCCCTCGGACCGTATGGCCGGGTGCGGGTGGCACAGCCTCGCCTGTTGTTCGGCTCCCCACCTCATCGCATACGTCAACATGTGGTCCTCCCCACGGCGGGCGGAAGCCTTATCACACGACGGTTCGCCGATTTGCGGGGAGGAATGTGGTGTCACCGCCAGACACCACACTTGCTAGGTGGTAGCTTAAATCGGCCGCGCTCCATTTAGTACATGTCGGACCCGCGTGTCGCCAATGTGTAATCGCAGACCTAGCGCTACCACCAAGGCAGGTCTCGTGATACGAGAGAGCACTCGCCCCAGTTGTACGAGAACCTAGCTACCGACCAGATGTACGAAGCCTTTTCTCTCTCATTAGCCGAGAGACAGAATAGCCATCAGCTAAGTTAATGGCTACGAACTAGCAAGGCGCCATTAGCCATACAGTGATTGTACTTAAAGTCTCCTGTGTATCGTCAAGATCGATGTACCACAATGATATTAAAGATAAGTATTAATCCTGCTCCGTACTTTTCTTCCTAACATTAATTACGTATCCTGTTCCAGTACTTCACGCCCGTCTGCGTTAGTCTAGCGTGCATTTTCAGCCATCTCAACTTCACGGTGTCGGCCCAGATACCGACACAACAGGAATCTATAACTAGTGTCACAGGAATGGTTCAAAACATAGACAGTTGGAAGAGTCGGTCTTCTTGTACTTAAGTCGGCATTGTGCCTTTTGTATTTAATTCCCATGCAATTTCTGTGTTTCATTGTCAATAAGAAGGTCAGAGGGATACAGTAAACCTGAAGTGAAGCATCGGAATCCTAAACTAGTGTCACAGGAATGGTTCAAAACATAGACAGTAGGAAGAGTCAGTCTTCTTGTACTTAAGTCGGCATTGTGCCTTTTGCATTTAATTCCGATGCAATTTCTGTGTTTCATCGTCAATAAGAACTTCCAAGGTATACAGTAAACCTCAAGTGTAGCATCGGAATCTATAAGTAGTGTCACAGGAATGGTTCAAGACATAGGCAGTAAGAAGAGTCAGTCTTCTTGTACTTAAGTCGGCATTGTGCATTTTCTATTTAATTCCAATGCAATTTCTGTGTTTCATCGTGAATAAGAAGGTCCAAGGGATACAGTAAACCTGAAGTGAAGCAACGGAATCTATAACTAGTGTCAATGGAATGTTTCAATACACAGACAGTAAGAAGAGTCAGTCTTCTTGTACTTAAGTCGGCATTGTGCCTTTTGTAATTAATTCCGATGCAATTTCTGAGTTTCATCGTCAATAAGAAGGTCAGAGGGATACAGTAAACCTGAAGTGAAGCATCGGAATCTATAACTAGTGTCAAAGGAATGGTTCAAAACATAGACAGTAGGAAGAGTCGATCTTCTTGTACTTAAGTCGGCATAGTGCCTTTTGTATTTAATTCCCATGCAATTTCTGTGTTTCATTGTCAATAAGAAGGTCAGAGGGATACAGTAAACCTGAAGTGAAGCATCGGAATCCAAAACTAGTGTCACAGGAATGGTTCAAAACATAGACAGTAAGAAGAGTCAGTCTTCTTGTACTTAAGTCGGCATTGTGCATTTTCTATTTAATTCCAATGCAATTTCTGTGTTTCATCGTCAATAAGAACTTCCAAGGTATACAGTAAACCTCAAGTGTAGCATCGGAATCTATAAGTAGTGTCACAGGAATGGTTCAAAACATAGGCAGTAAGAAGAGTCAGTCTTCTTGTACTTAAGTCGGCATTGTGCATTTTCTAATTAATTCCAATGCAATTTCTGTGTTTCATCGTCAATAAGAAGGTCCAAGGGATACAGTAAACCTGGAGTCAAGTATCGGAATCTATAACTAGTGTCACAGGAATGGTTCAAAACATAGACAGTAGGAAGAGTCAGTCTTCTTGTCCTTAAGTCGGCATTGTGCCTTTTGTATTTAATTCCGATGCAATTTCTGAGTTTCATCGTCAATAAGAAGGTTAGAGCGATATAGTAAACCTGAAGTGAAGCATCGCAATCTATAACTAGTGTCACAGGAATGGTTCAAAACACAGTCAGTAAAAGAGTCGGTCTTCTTGTCCTTAAGTCGGCATTGTGCCTTTTGTATTTAATTCCGATGCAATTTCTGTGTTTCATCGTCAATAAGAATGTCCAAGGGATACAGTAAAAATGAAGTGAAGCATCGGAATCTATAACTAGTGTCACAGGAATGGTTCAAATCATTGTCAGTAAGAACAGTCGGTCTTCATGTACTTAAGTCGGCATGGTGCATTTTGTATATAATTCCGATGCAATTTCTGTGTTTCAGCGTCTATAAGAAGGTCCAAGGGATACAGTAAACCTGAAGTGAAGCATCGGAATCTAAAACTAGTGCCACAGGAATGGCTCAAATCATAGACGGAAAGAAGAGTCAGTCTTCTTGTACTTTAGTCGGCATTGTGCCTTTTCTATTTAATTCCGATGCAGTCTCTGTGTTTCATCGTCAAAAAGAAGGTCACAGGGATACAGTAAACCTGAAGTGAAGCATCGGAATCTATAACTAGTGTCACAGGAATGGTTCAAAACATAGTCAGTAAGAAGAGTCAGTCTTCTTGCACTTAAGTCGGCATTGTGCCTTTCGTATTTTATTCCGATGCAATTTCTGTGTTTCACCGTCAATAAGAAGGACAGTGGGATACAGTAAACCTGAAGTGAAGCATCGGAATCTATAACTAGTGTCACAGGAATGGTTCAAAACATAGACAGTAGGAAGAGTCAGTCTTCTTGTACTTAAGTCGGCATTGTGCCTTTTGTATTTAATTCCGATGCAATTTCTGTGTTTCATTGTCAATAAGAAGGTCAGAGGGATACAGTAAACCTGAAGTGAAGCATCGGAATCCAAAACTAGTGACACAGGAATGGTTCAAAACATTGACAGTGGGAAGAGTCAGTCTTCTTGTACTTAAGTCAGCATTGTGCCTTTTGCATTTAATTCCGATGCAATTTCTGTGTTTCATCGTCAATAAGAAGGTCCAAGGTATACAGTAAACCTGAAGTGAAGCATCGGAATGTATAACTAGTGTCACAGGAATGGTTCAAACATAGTCAGTAAGAAGAGTCAGTCTTCTTGTACTTAAGTCGGCATTGTACCTTTTCTATTTAATTCCGATGCAATTTCTGTGTTTCATCGTCAATAAGAAGGTCCAAGGGATACAGTAAACCTGGAGTGAAGCATCGGAATCTATAACTAGTGTCACAGGAATGGTTCAAAACATAGACAGTAAGAAGAGTCAGTCTTCTTTTACTGAAGTTGACATTGTGCCTTTTCTATTTAATTCCGATGCAATTTCTGTGTTTCATCGTCAATAAGAATGTCCAAGGTATACAGTAAACCTGAAGTAAAGCGTCGGAATCTATAATTAGTGTCACAGCAATGGTTCAAACTATAATCACTAAGAAGAGTCAGTCTTCTTGTACTTAAGTCGGCATTGTGCCTTTTCTATTTAATTCCGATGCAATTTCTGTGTTTCATCGTCAATACGAAGGTCCAAGGGATACAGTAAACCTGGAGTGAAGCATCGGAATCTATAACTAGTGTCACAGGAATGGTTCAAAACATAGACAGTTAGAAGAGTCATTCTTCTTGTACTTAAGTCGGCATTGTGCCTTTTCTATTTAATTCCGATGCAATTTCTGTGTTTCATCGTCAATAAGAAGGTCAGAGGGATACAGTAAACCTGAAGTGAAGCATCGGAATCTATAACTAGTGTCACAGGAATGGTTCAAAACATAGTCAGTAAGAAGAGTCAGTTTTCTTGTACTTAAGTCGGCATTGTGCCTTTTCTATTTAATTGCGATGCAATTTCTGTGTTTCATCGTCAATAAGAAGGTCCAAGGGATACAGTAGACCTGGAGTGAAGCATCGGAATCTATAACTAGTGTCAATGGAATGGTTCAATTCATAGACAGTAAGAAGAGTCAATCTTCTTGTACTTAAGTCGGCATTGTGCCTTTTGTATTTAATTTCGATGCAATTTCTGAGTTTCATCGTCAATAAGAAGGTCAGAGGGATACAGTAAACCTGAAGTGATGCATCGGAATCTATAACTAGTGTCACAGGAATGGTTCAAAACATAGTCAATAAGAAGAGTCAGTCTTCTTGTCCTTAAGTCGGCATTGTGCCTTTTCTATTTAATTCCGATCCAATTACTGTGTTTCATCGTGAATAAGAAAGTCCAAGGGATACAGTAAACCTGGAGTGAAGCAACGGAATCTATAACTAGTGTCAATGGAATGTTTCAATACATAGACAGTAAGAAGAGACAGTCTTCTTGTACTTAAGTCGGCATTGTGTCTTTTGTATTTAATTCCGGTGCTATTTCTGAGTTTCATCGTCAATAAGAAGGTCAGAGGGATACAGTAAACCTGAAGTGAAGCATCGGAATCTATAACTAGTGTCACAGGAATGGTTCAAAACATAGTCAGTAAAAGAGTCAGTCTTCTTGTCCTTAAGTCGGCATTGTGCCTTTTGTATTTAATTCGGATGCAATTTCTGTGTTTCATCGTGAATAAGAAGGGTCATGGGATATAGTAAACCTGGAGTGAAACATCGGAATCTATAACTAGTGTCACAGGAATGGTTCATAACATAGACAATAAGAAGAGTCAGTCTTCTAAAGTCGGCATTGTGCCTCTTGTATTTAATTGCGATGCAATTTCTGTGTTTCATCAGCAATAAGAATGTCCAAGGGATACAGTAAAAATGAAGTGAAGCATCGGAATCTATAACTAGTGTCACAGGAATGGTTCAAATCATTGTCAGTAAGAAGAGTCGGTCTTCATGTACTTAAGTCGGCATTGTGCCTTTTGTATATAATTCAGATGCAATTTCTGTGTTTCATCGTCTATAAGAAGGTCCAAGGGATACACTAAACCTGAAGTGAAGCATCTGAATCTAAAACTAGTGCCACAGGAATGGCTCAACACATAGACAGTAAGAAGAGTCAGTCTTCTTGTACTTTAGTCGGCATTGTGCCTTTTCTATTTAATTCCGATGCAATCTCTGTGTTTCATCGTCAAAAAGAAGGTCACAGGGATACAGTAAACCTGAAGTGAAGCATCGGAATCTATAACTAGTGTCACAGGAATGGTTCAAACATAGACAGTAAGAAGAGTCAGTTTTCTTGTACTTAAGTCGGCATTGTGCCTTTTGTATTTAATTCCGATGCAATTTCTGTGTTTCATCGTCAATTAGAAGGTCCAAGGGATACAGTAAACCTGAAGTGAAGCATCGGAATCTACAACTAGTGCCACAGGAATGGTTCAAAGCATAGACAGTAAGAAGAGTCAGTCTTCTTACAATTAAGTCGCCATTGTGCCTTTTGTATTTAATTCAGTCGCAATTTCTGTGTTTCATCGGCAATAAGGTCAGAGGGATACAGTAAACCTGAAGTGAAGCATCGGAATCTATAACTAGTGTCACAGGAATGGTTCAAAACATAGACAGTAGGAAGAGTCGGTCTTCTTGTACTTAAGTCGGCATTGTGGCTTTTGAATTTAATTCCCATGCAATTTCTGTGTTTCATTGTCAATAAGAAGGTCAGAGGGATACAGTAAACCTGAAGTGAAGCATCGGAATCCAAAACTAGTGTCACAGGAATGGTTCAAAACATAGACAGTAGGAAGAGTCAGTCTTCTTGTACTTAAGTCGGCATTGTGCCTTTTGCATTTAATTCCGATGCAATTTCTGTGTTTCATCGTCAATAAGAACTTCCAAGGTATACAGTAAACCTCAAGTGTAGCATCGGAATCTATAACTAGTGTCACAGGAATCGTTCAAAACATAGGCAGTAAGAAGAGTCAGTCTTCTTGTACTTAAGTCGGCATTGTGCATTTTCTATTTAATTCCAATGCAATTTCTGTGTTTCATCGTCAATAAGAAGGTCCAAGGGATACAGTAAACCTGGAGTGAAGTATCGGAATCTATAACTAGTGTCACAGGAATGGTTCAAAACATAGACAGTAAGAAGAGTCAGTCTTCTTGTACTTAAGTCTACATTGTGCCTTTTCTATTTAATTCCGATGCAATGTCTGTGTTTCATCGTCAATAAAAAGTTCCGAGGGATACTGTAAACCTGAAGTGAAGCATCGGAATCTATAACTAGTGTCACAGGAATGGTTCAAAACATGGTCAGTAAGAAGAGTGTGCCTTCTTGTACTTAAGTCGGCATTGTGCCTTTTCTACTTAATTAAGATGCAATTTCTGTGTTTCATCGTCAGTAACAAGGTCCAAGGGATACAGTGAACCTGGAGTGAAGCATCGGAATACATAACTAGTGTCAATGGAATGGGTCAAAACATAGACAGTAAGAAGAGTCAGTCTTCTTGTACTTAAGTCGGCATTATGCCTTTTGTATTTAATTCCGATGCAATTTCTGTGTTTCATCGTCAATAAGAAAGTCAGAGGGATACAGTAAACCTGAAGTGAAGCATCGGAATCTATTGCTAGTGTCACAGGAATGGTTCAAAACTGAGTCAGTAAGAAGAGTCAGTCTTCTTGTCCTTAAGTCGGCATTGTGCCTTCTGTATTTAATTTGGATGAAATTTCTGTGTTTCATCGTCAAAAGAAGGTCAGAGGGATACAGTAAACCTGAAGTGAAGCATCGGAATCCTCAACTAGTGTCGCAGGAATGGTTCAAAACATAGACAGTTGGAAGAATCAGCCTTCTTGTACTTAAGTTGGCATTGTGCCTTTTGTATTTAATTCCGATGCATTTTCTGTGTTTCATCGTCAATAAGAAGGTCCAAGGTATACAGTAAACCTGAAGTAAGGCATCGGAATCTATAACTAGTGTCACAGGAATGGTTCAAACATAGTCAGTAAGAAGAGTCAGTCTTCTTGTACTTAAGTCGTCATTGTGCCTTTCGTATTTAATTCCGATGCAATTTCTGTGTTTCACCGTCAATAAGAAGGTCAGAGGGATACAGTAAACCAGAAGTGAAGCATCGTCATCTATAACTAGGTTCACAGGAATGGTTCAAACATAGACAGTAAGAAGAGTCAGTCTTCGGGTACTTAAGTCGGCATTGTCCCTTTTGTATTTAATTCCGATGCAATTTCTGTGTTTCATCGTCAATAAGAAGGTCAGAGGGATTGAGTAAACCTGAAGTGAAGAATCGGAATCTATAACTAGAATCACAGGAATGGTTCAAAACATAGTCAGTAAGAAGAGTCAGTCTTCTTGTCCTTAAGTCGGCATTGTGCCTTTTGAATTTAATTCCGAAGCAATTTCTGTGTTTCATCGGCAATACGGTCAGAGGGATACAGTAAACCTGAAGTGAAGCATCGGAATCTATAACTAGTGTCACAGGTGATACAGGTCCAAGATTCAAAACATAGACAGTACGAAGAGTCAGTCTTCTTGTACTTATGTCGGCATTGTGCTTTTTGTACTTATTTCCGATGCAATTTCTGTGTTTCATTGTCAATTAGAAGGTCAGAGTGATACAGTAAACCTGAAGTAAAGTATCGGAATCCATAACTAGTGTCGCAGGAATGGTTCAAAAAATAGACAGTAGGAAGAGTCAGTCTTCTTGTACTTAAGTCGGCATTGGGCCTTTTGTTTTTAATTCCGATGCAATTTCTGTGTTTCATCGTCAATAAGATGGTCCAAGGGAAACAGTAAACCTGAAGTGAAGCATCGCAATCTATAACCAGTGTCACAGGAATTGTTCAAAACATAGTCAGTATGAACAGTCAGTCTTCTTGTCATTAAGTCGGCATTGTGCCTTTTGTATTTATTTCCGATGCAATTTCTGTGTTTCATCGTCAATAAGAAGGTCCAAGGGATACAGTAATCCTGAAGTGCAGCATCGGACTCTATAACTAGTGTCACAGAAATCGTTCAAAACATAGACAGTAGGAAGAGTCAGTCTTCTTGTACTTAAGTCGGCATTGGGCCTTTTGTTTTTAATTCCCATGCAATTTCTGTGTTTCATTGTCAATAAGAAGGTCAGAGGGATACAGTAAACCTGAAGTGAAGCATCGGAATCCAAAACTAGTGTCACAGGAATGGTTCAAAACATAGACAGTTGGAAGAGTCAGTCATCTTGTACTTAAGTCGGCATTGTGCTTTTGTATTTAATTCCGATGCAATTTCTGTGTTTCATCGTCAATAAGAAGGTCCAAGTGATACAGTAAACCTGAAGTGAAGCATCGGAATCTATAACTAGTGTCACAGGTATGGTTCAAAACATAGCCAGTATGAACAGTCTTCTTGTCCTTAAGTCGGCATTATGCCTTTTGTATTTAATTCCGATGCAATTTCTGTGTTTCATCGTCAATAAGAAGGTCCAAGGTATACAGTAAACCTGAAGTGAAGCATCGGAATCTATAACTAGTTTCACAGGAATGGTTCAAAACATAGTCAGTAAAAGAGTCAGTCTTCTTGTCCTTAAGTCGGCATTGTGCCTTTTGTATTTAATTCCGATGCAATTTCTGAGTTTCATCGTCAATAAGAAGGTCAGAGGGATACAGTAAACCTGAAGTGAAGCATCGGAAACTATAACTAGTGTCACAGGAATGGTTCAAAACATAGTCAGTAAAAGAGTCAGTCTTCTTGTCCTTAAGTCGGCATTGTGCCTATTGTATTTAATTCGGATGCAATTTCTGTGTTTCATCGTCAATAAGAAGGGCGATGGGATATAGTAAACCTGGAGTGAAGCATCGGAATCTATAACTAGTGTCACAGGAATGGTTCATAACATAGACAGTAAGAAGAGTCAGTCTTCTTAAGTCGGCATTGTGCCTCTTGTATTTAATTCCGATGCAATTTCTGTGTTTCATCAGCAATAAGAAAGTCCAAGGGATACAGTAAAAATGAAGTGAAGCATCGGAATCTATAACTAGTGTCACAGGAATGGTTCAAATCATTGTCAGTAAGAAGAGTCGGTCTTCATGTACTTAAGTCGGCATTGTGCCTTTTGTATCTAATTCCGATGCAATTTCTGTGTTGCATCGTCTATAACAAGGTCCAAGGGATTCACTAAACCTGAAGTGAAGCATCTGAACACAAAACTAGTGCCACAGGAATGGCTCAACACATAGACAGTAAGAAGAGTCAGACTTCTTGTACTTTAGTCGGCATTGTGCCTTTTCTATTTTATTCCGATGCAATCTCTGTGTTTCATCGTCAAAAAGAAGGTCACAGGGATACAGTAAACCTAAAGTGAAGCATCGGAATCTATAACTAGTGTCACAGGAATGGTTCAAACATAGACAGTAAGAAGAGTCAGTTTTCTTGTACTTAAGTCGGCATTGTGCCTTTTGTATTTAATTCCGATGCAATTTCTGTGTTTCATCGTCAATAAGAAGGTCCAAGGGATACAGTAAACCTGAAGTGAAGCATCGGAATCTACAACTAGTGCCACAGGAATGGTTCAAAACATAGTCAGTAAGAAGAGTCAGTCTTCTTACAATTAAGTCGCCATTGTGCCTTTTGTATTTAATTCAGTCGCAATTTCTGTGTTTCATCGGCAATAACGTCAGAGGGATACAGTAAACCTGAAGTGAAGCATCGGAATCTATAACTAGTGTCACAGGAATGGTTCAAAACATAGACAGTAGGAAGAGTCAGTTTTCTTGTACTTAAGTCGGCATTGTGCCTTTTGAATTTAATTCCCATGCAATTTCTGTGTTTCATTGTCAATAAGAAGGTCAGAGAGATACAGTAAACCTGAAGTGAAGCATCGGAATCCAAAACTAGTGTCACAGGAATGTTCCAAAACATAGACAGTAGGAAGAGTCAGTCTTCTTGTACTTAAGTCGGCATTGTGCCTTTTGCATTTAATTCCGATGCAATTTCTGTGTTTCATCGTCAATAAGAACTTCCAAGGTATACAGTAAACCTCAAGTGTAGCATCGGAATCTATAACTAGTGTCACAGGAATGGTTCAAAACATAGGCAGTAAGAAGAGTCAGTCTTCTTGTACTTAAGTCGGCATTGTGCATTTTCTATTTAATTCCAATGCGATTTCTGTGTTTCATCGTCAATAAGAAGGTCCAAGGGATACAGTAAACCTGGAGTGAAGTATCGGAATCTATAACTAGCGTCACAGGAATGGTTCAAAACATAGACAGTAAGAAGAGTCAGTCTTCTTGTACTTAAGTCGACATTGTGCCTTTTCTATTTAATTCCGATGCAATGTCTGTGTTTCATCGCCAATAAAAAGTTCCGAGGGATACTGTAAATCCTGAAGTGAAGCATCGGAATCTATAACTAGTGTCACAGGAATGGTTCAAAACATGGTCAGTAAGAAGAGTCAGCCTTCTTGTACTTAAGTCGGCATTGTGCCTTTTCTACTTAATTAAGATGCAATTTCTGTGTTTCATCGTCAGTAACAAGGTCCAAGGGATACAGTGAACCTGGAGTGAAGCATCGGAATACATAACTAGTGTCAATGGAATGGGTCAAAACATAGACAGTAAGAAGAGTCAGTCTTCTTGTACTTAAGTCGGCATTATGCCTTTTGTATTTAATTCCGATGCCATTTCTGTGTTTCATCGTCAATAAGAAAGTCAGAGGGATACAGTAAACCTGAAGTGAAGCATCGGAATCTATTGCTAGTGTCACAGGAATGGTTCAAAACTGAGTCAGTAAGAAGAGTCAGTCTTCTTGTCCTTAAGTCGGCATTGTGCCTTCTGTATTTAATTCCGATGAAATTTCTGTGTTTCATCGTCAATAAGAAGGTCAGTGGGATACAGTAAACCTGAAGTGAAGCAACGGAATCCACAACTAGTGTCACAGGAATGGTTCAAAACATAGACAGTAGGAAGAATCAGCCTTCTTGTACTTAAGTTGGCATTGTGCCTTTTGTATTTAATTCCGATGCATTTTCTGTGTTTCATCGTCAATAAGAAGGTCCAAGGTATACAGTAAACCTGAAGTAAGGCATCGGAATCTATAACTAGTGTCACAGGAATGGTTCAAACATAGTCAGTAAGAAGAGTCAGTCTTCTTGTACTTAAGTCGTCATTGTGCCTTTCGTATTTAATTCCGATGCAATTTCTGTGTTTCACCGTCAATAAGAAGGTCAGAGGGAT